>NC_068911.1:131712253-132051003 GCF_023091745.1 Budorcas taxicolor
TCCTCTCTTTATAAATAATTCTTTTCATTTTCGGAAATAATAGAGCATCAATGTGTCAGAAGTACTGAAATTCAAAGTACCACCTAATACTAGTAAAACAGTTTACTCCATTTTGATGTTGCTGATTCCTGGGAATGTGAAGGGCTTTTGTGTGTGACCCACACCCAGATGCATCCTGCCACCTGCTCAAGGAAGAGTGCGATTCAAATGAGCTAAACAACTTCACTTCACCCAAACCTGTTTGCTCCGAGTCATAGCACAGCTGAGGTGGGTTGAAAAATGAACACCTTGATGAACTGATCTAGTTCAGTGTACCCCAAGGCTGTTTGTGAGACACAGTCCCAGAAAGTTCATTTGCCTCTCAGCCCTGCGGAGCTGGCGATGTGGCTTGTCACAGAGTTGCTTTTAGCTTATGTGATTGCTCGCTCCACATGCTGCCATTTACAGTACACGGTATACAGTAAATCTATTTTTTGTCAAGATGGGCTGGGTTTTCACAGCTCTTCACATGACATCCAGTCACTCTTCTTGGCTCTTAATGCTTAACATGGTGTAGTCTTGATTTTTGGCTGATTGCCTCCAATATGTTCAATTTTGGAGGATTTTTTTCATGTACGTTTGTGAAACGATGCCCTAGAAATGTGAAAAATGCATAGGTTTTCCTTAAAGGGCTTGCAGGCATCGGTCTGCTTCCCTGGGCATCATTTTGGAACTGTAATATTTTCTCGAGCGTTAGTGATATGCCCTCAGTAGGCACTGGAGAACATTCAGGAGGCAGATAAAAGCAGGCTGAGAAAATACAAGTGGCTGTCTCTGGGGAGTAGAATTAGGAGTAGAGGTGGATAGAGGCATACTTTTCATATGCAGTGTATCTGTTTGCACCATTTTTCTTTTAACTTAGTTTGTGTCTCATTATGACAATTAAAAATATGAATTAAGAGAAAATAATAAATATATCTAATATTGTCATTGTTAAAATCACCTCAGCCTGTTAATCATGTTTTTCTAATAGCACTAAATTCCATGAACACAAGTTCTAGTGAATTATACTGTGTTCCTTCCTGAGCTTTAACTTGACAATCTCATTTCTCAACAGTTTTGGCATTTCCATGTGAACATTGTGTTTTCAGTTCCCATTTTCCATCCCCATGGTTTATTTTAACTGCAAGACACTTCTTTCTGATATATGTATAGGGTTTTATCTGTGTATTATTAATGCAGTTTGGGGTTATCTGAATTGTCCAGGAAAATGTTCTACGAAGCGCTCCTGACCAAACGCCTTCTAGAACTTACTTAACTGGAGCTTAGGTCAGTTGGTTATGAATCTGCATTACGTAGGCTACCTTGTCACTAAATAAAGTAACCAATAGCTTACTCAAAGATGAAATTTAAGTGGGAACCTGAACTGATTTACAGAAAACTTGATGCTTTAAAATTTTTAATATTTAAAATGATCACATATAAAAATTATCTGCAAGAAATCAGAGAATAAGTGTGAAGAAATTCAATATTCAATACTGGATCTCTTTTCCCCCTCATGTTTCCATTTTTGTTTGATTTGTATTTGAATATTTGTGAGAAAAGTGTGCACACAAATTCAGTTTCTTTTTTCATTTTCCTGAGTCAGACGATGTTACCAGATACAAAGATATAGATCGAGGTAATAAGAGGATGCTGATACATGTGACAGGAGTTGTATAAATTATGTACCCTAAGTTGACTATTTTTAATTGACCTAAATAAAGTCCTCTAGTTAAAAAAATAAAAAAAATAGAAGGCAAATAAATTTTCAAATGTGGGAGAGTTCTATGCCTAACCAGTTGACCAGAAAACATGAAAGAGCAGCAGAGTAAGAAAAGAAAGGGAGGGGACCTAATTACCTTGAGAATCGGCTAATCTCACCACCTGAATGACTAAGGGATTGGACTGGGTGAGATTTCATGTTCTTCTTATTCCTAAATTCCACAAGAAAATCAGTGTTCCAAAGTTAGGGGCACTTTGCCTCTCATGTGCCTAACACAGGGGCACTTACTAAATCTGCATAAGAAGAGTAAACAAGGGGCAAGGTAACAAATAAGAGAGAACGAATCTCAACTACACTGTAAATAATGGACAGCAAGGTTAAGAACGCCCCTGTAAACAGATTAGACAACATCCCATCATGCCAAACTCTCAGGCATAGTTGCATTGGCAGTCCATGGGCAGGTATGCAGATACACACAAACACCATCTATGGTGATTCATCAAGGCCTTTACTGACAGTGAAAATCTATAGGATGTGTGCCATAAGCAGAAGTACAAACTGGCTTGGAGATTTCCTTAAAATAGGTTAAACTCAGCAAGTTGTTTAGTCTAATATATCACTAATCAATCACTCAGTAACTGAGAAGCAGGAACTGTGTTTATGGAGGGTTATATATGCAGCCATTCAATTAGCTGAGTTCTCTGAATCTGAGAAAAACCGAGATCAAGGCAAGTTTCACAGATCCTTCTTGGATCATCTGAATAGTTAATCTAGACTTTCAAATTGTAGAATTATGCTAGTAATCACAGCAATAGGCATTGTATCTGCATTTACCAAATACGTGCCAGGTGTCATAGTAAGTTTTCTATACACATTTGCATCTAAGAGGTAGACACTGTGATTTAGGGCCACTTTATAGACAAATGAACAGAGGCTTCACACTCATTCAACATATCTTTATTGAATGACTATAATCTTATAGGACATGTACTGAGTGCTGAATCCATGGTGATGAATCGAACAGGTTGAAAGAGTGCTCGGTCAGGCCTGTCTTCTTCGGTTCCTCCAGGGCCAAGTCATGAAGCAGATAAAGCAGTGCACAGGCCTCTGAACCAGTCAGCGTTGGGTCATTGAAGTATACCTGTGCGTGCATGAAGCTTAGTGGTTGTTTCAGTTCAGTTCAGTCACTCAGTCGTGTCCGACTTTGCGACCCCATGAATCGCAGCACACCAGGCCTCCCTGTCCATCACCAGCTCCCGGAGTTCACTCAAACTCATGTCCATCGAGTTGGTGATGCCAGCCAGCCATCTAATCCTCTGTCATCCCCTTCTCCTCCTGCCCCCAGTCCCTCCCAGCATCAGAGTCTTTTCCAATGAGTCTTTGCATAAGGTAGCCAAAGTATTGGAGTTTCAGCTTTAACATCAGTCCTTCCAATGAACACCCAGGACTGATCTCCTTTAGAATGGACTGGTTGGATCTCCTTGCAGTCCAAGGGACTCTCAAGAGTCTTCTCCAGCACCACAGTTCAAAAGCATCAATTCTTTGGCGCTCAGCTTTCTTCATAGTCCAACTTTCACATCCATACATGACCAAGTGGTTGTTTGCTGACTCACAAATACTGTAACACAAACTATATTTATACCCAGTCTGGACGGTTAGATTCAAGAATATGAGGTTAGATGCAAACACAATTGTTTCAGGATGGCATGGCAGGGAATATAGGAATGTTGATTAACACAGCCATGAAATTCTTTGCACAATGTGATGACACTGTCACCTCATTTAGCTTAATTATTACACCTTACAGAGTGTCTCAGGAAGGAACTTAGAAAGATCCAAAAATCACACTCATCCAGTATGCTGTTACCTCCTGCCCTTGTTTATTTTCCCCAAGCTTGGTGCAGTGAAGTGGAATTTGCACCAAATCTATGTGTCTGAGTGTTCTCAATTCTCAAATCCAAGTTCCTGTTGAACCAACCTAGTCCTTGATCTCAGAAACCTTACAGTCTCTCTCTCTCTCTTTTTTTTTTTTACATTTTAAAAGTGAGTTTTAATAATTTAATTATGCTTATTTACATATCTGAGGTGAGCACAAAGAGATTTATTAGAAAAAGAACCCACTGGCATGCTAATTGGTCATGTGCTCAATGATCTATGAAGTCATCTCACTATTTCGTATTAGTTTAAGGGCCAGAGAGGGTGAGATTAGTGGGGTTATGGCAGCCGTGAAATTCTTTACCAATGGTACGGGAATTTCCCCACTCTCAGAGACCTTACTTTTTTTTTTTTAGGAAAGATTCTGTTACTGCATGCTTGCTCAGTCTTGTCTGACTCTTTGCAACCTCATGGACTATAGCCCACCAGGCTCCTCTGTCCATGGGATCTCCCAGGCGAGAATCATGAAGTAAGTTTCCATATCCTCCTCCAGGGGTTCTTCCTGACTCAGGGATTTAACCCAAGTCTTCCTGTGTCTCCTCCTTTGGCAGGCAGATTCTTTACTACTGAACCACCTAGGAAGCTCCATTTTAGGGAAGATAGATGGTTAAAACAGTCAATAAAATAAAAATCCTGTGAAAGGCAAAACTACAGTGATAGAAAGCAGAGGATAGGAACTGACTGCAATTGGGCACAAAGAAATTGTCTGGATGATGGAAATGTTCTATATCCCATTGGTCATATGGTCTTGAGATTCAATATATTTGTCAAAACGTATAAAGATGTACATTTAAAATCATTGAATTTTATTGTTAAGAAATATTTCAATAAGGCTGGCAAAATTGCAACAAACTTTGTAATTTTAATATTATTTTCAATAAAAATATTTGAGACTTAATTTTTTTAATTTATATATACATATATGTCTATCTATATACATACAAGTATACAGTTTTAAAAAACATATATGATAAATAAAAATATGAGTATGTACATATACATGCATGTACATATTTAAGACATTTCTAATTTGCTTAAAATTATATATAAGTGTATATACATATGTACATACATATGTATGTATATGTACATATGTATATCACATTTTGAAAAAATGATATTTAAAACCAAAGTTTAGGAGGTCTTGAAGGATGTCCTCCTTTAGATTTAATGTGAGCAATAAATTCAAAATATTTTATTCTTGAGAATAATCAAGAGTTCCTTATAGGTTTCCTCGTTAAGTAGTAAAATATTTTAGAATGGGTTTTATAGACTGACTTCTAAAACAGACAAGGGTATAGGTTTCACAGTACTTATTAAAGTATTTACACATAAAGAAAAATAAAATGAGATCAAAATTATAAAATTTGATAAATGTTTTGAGAGAGAAATATCAGAGTGCTAGGAAGAGTCTGGAAAAATAAAATTATTTATTTTTTAAAAATGCAAATTATTTTACTGAAAGTAAAAATAAGTGTTAAAAAAACTTGTATAACTTTATACAAGGTATAAAGTATGGATTTAGAAATAAACTAGTTTTCCTGTGGAAAGTTCAGAAAGCTTAGATTCTAAACTTGCTTACAGCTGACTTCCCATAAAGACATGGCACATAATTTTTTTTTTTCTCTTTATATGCTTTCTTTTTACTACATCTCTTTAACTGATCTCTAGACCAGCAAGAAATGGACCATAATACTGATAATCATACTTTCTTTTTATAAAGGCAATCATGCAAAATATTAAATTATTTTAAAAGAGTTTCCATATTTAAGATAACGTGCTAATGACTATCACACACTTGCCTGAGAAAATGGTAAGGATATGAAAACTGGCTTCATTAGACAGAGACTATTACTGAGGAGGAGACAAGCGCCAATGTCTCATTAAAAGGTTACATATTGTGAAACAGAACAAGGTAATACTATGTGATTTTATATAGAAAAACACTATAGGGTAAAAACATTGACATGTTCAGTTAAAAATAATCCTTCAAAAGGCCAAAGTTAACAGTTAAAACCACTTTTTATCTAGAAATTGGCAAAAGATTTATCTAAAATGTTTATATTTTTGCCACTCCATAAATCAAAATTAGTTTTCCATTAAAAAAATTGGATCAGAGATGATGATCTTCTTGCCAATTTTTAGCTAAATGCAAATGGAAACATCTGAGATTTTAAACTGAAAACCGAAGTTTATAGATATATAGTTAAACTACTGCCTGTGAGTGTTACATTGTGAGATCTGAGTAGCATATGAGGTTATGAGTTACCAATAATTTCAGATATATTGATTTTCTTACATTAAACTTATAAACACAAACCCAAAGCTTAGATTTGTTTATTGTGTTTATTATGTTATTTCTACCCTTTAATATTGATGCAATGATAGTGTAACTTCTATTTATTCTTCACATTTCAACTCAAAATTTTCTGGGCTCCCAAAACAAGGCCAGATGCTGGTTATCTGCTTTTCATAGCACCATATATCTTTTCTTTGTAGGTCTTGAATTTTTACCTGCCTTTGCCCTTGTGTTACTATTTGGTGAATAAGCTTGTAAGCTACACAAGAGATCACATGTGGTTTTTACTCACTGTTTCATCCCAGCACCTAATATTACGTCCAGGGCAAAGTAGACAATTAGCAAACATTTATTAAATGAATGAAATCTGATTGCCACAACATTACTTCTATGATTAAAAAAAAATATGACTAATGATTTAGTAATGACTCTATTACCATTAGGTTTTTCTCTTCCGTATTTCCCAAGTGTTATCTGCCTTAAATGTATCAGAGCAGCAAATTGTACCCTGTGCCTCAGCCTAATGGCTCTTTCTCTGCTTTCCATCTTCCTTCCCCAGCCTGTGGATGTGACTATGGACAAGGGAACGCTGAGGTGTTAGGCCTCCTGCCCTTGTTGTGGCATATTTTTCACCTGGACTCCACTCTCAGAATCCTCTCTCTTATCAAAGTTTGTGGAAGAGAAAACAAAACTCTTTCACCCTAAAACAGTTTTGAGGTTTTAGAATCCTAATAAAATGACAGAAGAACACTATATTAAAATGTTTTTTGTTTCTTGAAAAACTCTGTACTTTTAAAAATGAAATAGCTGCAGATCACCTCGATCAAGTTACTAAGGTCTATGCAAGCAACAAATGACTTTCAGAATGTAGATGGTCTTTGGGCTTAAATGAATTGGTCCCAGACTTCTGATATCCTCCCAGTTACAACCATTGTCAGTAGTTGCAGTGTATATCTACATTGACAGGGCATAACCAGACTAGGGATGTGTGAAATAGATAACCAGGTACTAGTATTTTGATGGACAAAGTATTTGATGAGGTGGAAAGTCAATGAACACAGAATAAATTATTGGCAGCAGTGTAACCTCAGTGAGATTCAGTTCTTTCCCCTGGGACAGAAAAAGAACACTAACATGAAAACCAAATTATAGCTTTTACCGTGGGCCATAAAGACAGCAATAGAAAAGATTCATTCTTGATGATTGATTTCATTTACCCAATGTAGGTCCATTGTGGTAAAAAGAATGATTTTTACCAAAAGACAAACTTTGAACAAATGAGCTCATTTCCATCATGTTGACAAGTCTTAAGTCATGCGATATGCTGAAATATGCATCCCAAAGCTCCATTATAGAATCATTAAGCTGATTTCTTCACCAAAATATATATCTTTTTCTTTTTAAATTTTAAAGGGGAAGACAGGTGGCTAAAGACTAATACATTTTAAAAGAACTGATGGGATCTAGCCAGCTCCCTCCTTGTCACACAACTCTGAATGATTAGGGGTACTGACTGCCAAATGTGTTTAAAAACTCATTTGAAATGAAGAAAAGACTCAGAAATAAACAAAAAGAGGAGGGAGGAAGGGGACATTTTAATTTTACATTTTTTTTCTTTATTTTTAAAAGGAGAAATAAAGCTGTTCTTTTATTAAAAAATGGCAAAGTCATATTGAGGTAGGCTGAACACTTACATTTTAATTCTAAAGTCAGAAGGAATTTTTAGTTGTTGCTATTGACTTATAGATAGGAAGTTAGCAGGAGATTCGATGATGAGATTTTAACATTTATAATATTATAAAACTTCTTTCATACAGATTTCTATCAAGGTGTCTGCAAAAGTAATAGCTCTGTGACTAAAGCATGTAGAAGTATGATAGCACTGAAGTATTAAGAAAGTAATGCTATTATATGCTTAAATGTGTAAGTCACATTCATCAAATATGTGTCTGTATTGAAATATAGAATATAAATATACCCGTGCAAAGATACACTCATACAAATATATATATATTATACATAATATATATGTTATAGATATGTGCTGAAATACATAATTTAAAAGTCACATGTGTCTTTTCTAGTAGTTTTACTGTTTATTCAATAGCTCTTCCTCCAGCTCAGAAGAAAAGGAATTTTTCAAGAGAAGTTAGAAACTATTTGAAAATAAATGAAATCCTGAGTTTTCCAACATGGTAGAAGAAATGTTGATGGCATGTAAAAGGTATTTTGGAATATACTTGAAAGCCTATTATTGCTGTAAGTGTAGGAAGACACATGCGCATGGGTTGGGGTCAAGAATGTTCTCATTGCCCCAGTGTATAGGACCCAAATCTGCCATGGTCCATTTGAACTGTGGCACTCCTTTAAAAATAAAGGACTTGCTTTGCAATTACCAATCTGCCTGGGCATGTACATAAAGAGAGCTGACAAATGATAAAGGAAATTGGAAAGGTTGAGAGGATGAAGTCAATAATAGATTTATCTCCAGACATTTAGCACTTGAAGTGCATCTGTTATACAATATGTAGACATATTTTACAGCAAATTTGGAGATACTGTGAGCCCACTGGGAAGGGACAATATCTAATTTTATATTCTATATAATTCTGAGCATAACTTTGGTGCTTAATCAGTAAGAGCAGGAGGTACCCCCTTGTGCTTACAAAAGGAGAAATGCATGAAAAGAATATGGGGACATAACCTGAGGTTCTGTAGGCAGTAACAGTGTGGAAGAATGGTGCAAAAAAGAGCAAAGCCAAATGCAAAATAAGAGAGCTATATTTTATGTGCAACATGAGAAGATTGTATTCTGAAAGTTTTTTCGATCATTAAAAGTCAAAATTTATATTTTTTCCCAAACTCAAAAACAGTTATTATAAGTTTTTATTCTAAAACAGTACAAAAGTTCAGTAATAAATTGAAAACGATTTTTAACTTTCATTGAAATTCATTTTGGAAGCAATTTCATGCTGGCTTGAACATTATTTCCCCCTAAGAATTTGTCTTGTTCTTTCAAAAAATTTGTTATTTCATGAATTCTGCAAATATTATTAATCATAGATACTGTAACTTTTTTGTTTTTATATTTCTAGTATTTAAAATAATACGGCCTCATTTATGACATGTGTGGGAAAAAAAACAAATTAAGCCTATTTATGTATGTATAATAGACAAATTTCTATTTTACTATCCATGTTTTTCACCTATTTATTTTCTTTCCTTAATCACTCATGTATGCAAAAACACACACCTTAAGACTTTAATTTTATTTAATTTTATATGTCTGTCCAATATAGTTAAAAAATATGTTAAAAGACTAAAATGGAAAAATATTTTTAAAAATTCTTGCATCATAGCTTATTGCCCCAAGAAAGAAAAAAATATGCTTTGGCCCTGTTGTTACTTCTTCTACAGTATGTGATGCTAAATCAGTCAATTCGGCTAAAAAATGTTTACCCAAAGGAGTTACTTATGGCTTTTTAACTGAAACAGGCAGTTGGCTGATTTTTGCCCTGCCATCTCCCCACACACTTAATTTTGTTGCCACTGTGTAAATTTCTAAAGTCTCTGTTTTAGTTGTCAATTAAAGTGAATTATGCCCCTTTGTTGTTAGAGGAGGTTATTTGACTTTATGAAGAGGGCTTGGTACCCAGACCTTGATATGGGAGAGTTTTCTGCTATTATTGAGAAGCCAGTTGCTTAGCTTTCAGTGGTGTGACACCATTCCTTTCCCAAATCACAGCACTCTGTTCTGTCTTGAGAGTTATAGGTATATGTTTTTTTAAAAGGTATTCTGCATCCGAATGATCTGTCTTAGACAGTAACTCCAAGATGGAGTGTGGCTAGATGTAGCTTGCAGTCTTTTCACTTAACCTACTGCCTGTAGTTCACACATATTAAAAGTTTCTGGTAAGAAAAATGACAAACTTCTCACAATCTGATGCAACAATTTAAAAAGGTTTACCAAGCTTGTTACTACTTATTTTTAGTGCTTTCTTAAAGTTATTTAAGAAACTCAAGAAATTCAATTCATTTTCTTTCCCCCACTTCCTTCTTTTCAAAAATCAAATATCAAATATATACATGCTGTCCATGGCACTAATAACAGAGAAAAAGCTTAGGAGTAATTTTAACATCTAAGATTTCCCCTTTTAGAAAAACTTAATTTTTTTTCTGATTTTAATATTTAAAGTAGATATCATGATCTAGATGTTGGTTAAAACAAATAGTTTCTCTTAAGAGAATTTTTAAAAAAGGAAAATGAGATCCTGGCATTATCTCAGCTGATCTTAAGCTAACAACTGGGAAAGAACACAGAAAACATGAAGAGTTGCTGATTCTTTTTTCTGAAGACATTGTAGCATCCCCTTTGGAACCTGTATGCTGGTAAAATCCAGTTACATTACTGGACAGTTGTTTGAAAGAGGAGTTGTACAACAGTGTTTTAAAGAAAGAGTTTTCTAATAGATTCAAGGCCATTCTCTCTTACATTAAGAAGGGAATCAAGACAACAAACAGTTCTACCATAGCTTAATTGTATTCTATTTAAGCTTTCAACTGTTAATGTGGATCAAAGCAACCTTAGAACTCACAACACAAACTGACTAGACTACACTCTTGATTAGTTCCTTTCCATTAAGCAAAATAGAAATTCCTCAAAATCCTCAGTAAATCGATCTTTGAAAATAGTGAGGAAAACATAGTATACAGTTAAATGTACTGTTAAGAAAATACAATAACCTGTGGGACACTCTTCGAAGTCTTAGCAGTGAACTAAAGAAGATATAACATTCAATTGTGTACTGGATACCAGCTATATTTTGCAGCTGTATAGTATTACTTTTAAATAAAATATGAGGGAAAAGAGCCAAATAGAACTTTCTGAAAGAAATAGAGAACAGAATGGTATGTTCAGTAAGCTGAGATTTTAGTGTGCTTGACATAAAATAAAAATGCATGACTGTGATTTAGAGAATGGTTAGGCAAGATTATTATGTGCTCCTGGATATTCAGAAAACTGTGTGCAGATCCACTTTATCTTATAGATCCCTGAAGTCCTGTGTGTGTCTTCTTAGGTGAACATTAAGAATTCTGGACTAGACACTGTGGATTCACCAAGAGCATGAATTGGGGATTATTTTATAAACAAAATTTCAGTAAGAAAAAGAAGCAATGTGAATTTTTGTTTTGAAATCTTGCAAGTAGATAAGGAAGAATGAGCCAAAATAGTCACTTTCAGCCTTTTTTCACTGATCAATTTATGGTTTCAAATAAAAATACTCCTTTAGATTTTTAAATGAGAAAAATATGTATAACAGTATATATATATACATATGTATACATATATATATATATATATATATATATATATATATATATATATATTCCTGCCTGTTTCCAATATTAGCAATTACAAAATTGTTTTAAACATTGCTTCTTCTAGGAATGGGTTCTATTCCTTTCATGAGTAAATATGGATTTGCAAGAATTTTCTCTGACCTTTATAAAATGCTATGGCAGATTATATTACAGTGTTTTATTCTTCTATATACAATATGAAGGTCACTTATGTTCTGTAATGAGTGAAGGCTCTATTTTACTAATGTTTTCCATATCTCATTTCCAAACTGATCTCTAGCTTTATCCTTGTAGTCTGGAAGTCGTTGGGTGGACTGATTCATTGTCTAGGGTTAAATGAAAACAATTTTAAGAAAAAGTGCAGTTGAAGAAAATGAGGATTAAAAGAATGATTTAACTTTAACATTAAAAAATCAGGTGTTTGATTTTCTTTCTTTTTCTTTAATGTATATTTGATTATGTAAAATTTTCATACTTGTTTTCTGATTATCAAGAAATCTGATGCTTTTGCTATTTTAGGTATTCTAAAATATTGTGTAGTGCCTTTTTCTATGTTCACACTCTTTTCCTTTCTTCTAATACATCCCTACCAGGACTTTTTCTCTACATTCAGTATATTTTCTTCATTCTTTCTAATTGTTGTTTTTGATCTCTCTTCTCTCATTTAGAAGCTTTCTTCAATTCTTCAGACTCTAGATGAATCAAAGAGGGCTTCTATGGATGATTGGTCCACCTAGGCCTAGACATGCTACGTACTATGGCTGAGTTTCTTAGCAGGTAATACTTAGTTCTTTCATATACGTCATTGTATCACATGCAAAGAAAAAAAAAAGGAAAATAGGGATCTTTTGGAAAAGGATAATAAAGTTACACATGCTAAAAATTTAATTTCATATGAAGAGTTTATTACTGCTAGTGTGGTGAGTCATTACAGTGTAGAGATTTTATAGGTTCAATGTGACAAGAATGAATCCTTTTCAAACACAGCAATCTCTTTGTGGGTGGGATTAGGGAATTAGGTATTTTTTTTTGAACACATGGGAAAAGTACGTGCTGCAAAATTCTTTGAGGCTTTTGATTTTAGTGCCAGAAACTTGTCAAGAATCTGAAATTTTTCTTCTATTTTTAAAAAATTGTAGTCATTCTTTTCTAATTAGGAATTAAGGATGACAAGAGTTTGAAGTCAGGCTCTGTGGGGGCACCAACCTCTGCAAACCGTTGGTGCACACAAGCATGATATTTGCTCATACAAGGGTATTTAACCATATACAGCACACAATGTAGCGTTTTCACAGCAGAAAGAGGAGGCTTGGGCAATTTGGAAAACTGCCATAGAGAAAATCTGGTCTTGAGTGTCTAAGGCAGTTGCCACCAGAGGGCGATTATTGTAGCAAAGCTTCATCCTACACTATTGCATTTTTTTTTCTTTTTGGTCCTAGTTGTCCAGTTAACAAAAAATGTAGCATACTCATAAGGAAGTTTAGACTTCATGCAGGATAACTCTTATTGCAAGTTCATTTTCAATTTCAAAAGGGAAGTCAATATTGTTGATAGTGAATAAAGATGGAAACTGAAATTTCTTATTGGTAGATTTGCTAGTAGATTTTATGTGACAAATTGAAAGAAGATAGTGCCTTATTAGATGATTAAAACTCTAATGTATTACCCTCCTCCCCCAAAGAGATTTTTATTTACTCTGTTTTACTCCTTTGTTTTCATAGGAGTGATGGAGCAAGTTGATATTTATTGCTAGGGACTTTCGAAGCCATTAATTTTTAAAGGACTTTTTTCTTCTCCTTGCCAAGAGGCATCTTAGTGAGATATTTTGGATTTGATCCTAAACATCCTTTATAGTTTTGTATACATTTTATCTTGGTCGGAACATCAGAGGATATAAATATAGAGTCATGCGTTTAATAGCATGAAATGTAACATAATGCAAGCTTTAATACCTGGAATACAGTAAACCAGTAGCTCTGAGTTATATTACCCATCGTAAACTTCTTTAACCTGTGGCTCATTTTCAAAATAATAAACGTAACTATTCCATAAAAATATCTCAACACAGAAGAGCCAGAAAAGTGAAGGACATGAACAGATGGTACATCAATCTTCTGCATTTATACAATTTGTTTTTTAATGCAAATAGTGTGGGTTGCCTGCTCATGCCTTGGATATTTGTTCCAAAGATGAGCACATTTTCTTATCTTTCTGGATCAATGTGACATTTGCAGTTATCATAAAGTGGGAGCCCATTTAATGATGTTAATGCTTCCTTAATGTAAAAATAAAATCACCTTCTTTATAAAAGCAAACAGATTAAAAGTCCCAAAGAGACCATAGAAATCTGTGACATTTGCAGTTACTGGTAACTAGATGGCTTGATTATACACAGGTTAAAAAAAGAAATCTTAAAAGCATTGTTTATGATCATTAATCATAACATTCAATGTGAATTTTAGATTCCCTTATGAACAAGAGAGTAAATAAGAAACTATTTGGATAAGGAAATCAGCAAGTTGAAGACTTTTTCAAAAGAGTTACCACAGTTAAATGTTAAATAAGCATCTCTAAATTTTTAGAGAGCTTGCAGATTTTTATTCTTTGTGGAACCTTAAAAATAAATGATAGTATTTCTGAGATGTAATGTTTTCCTAAAACAGAAAACACTTAAAAATAGTAAGACAGTTTAGGTAGTAATAGTAAAACAGAGTAGGTGTGGCATTGATTTTTTAGAAAATCTTAATTCACAGAACGATTCCAGTGTATACTCACTCCCCTCCTCCATATATTTCATCTTTCATGGAGAAAAGCCATTTATAGAAGAGTGATGTTTCTAAGTCTCATTCAGTTCCATCAGTAGAGCCTGCTTGGCTACTTCATGGGGAGCCTGCTTTGGGAATTTGTTTCTTTTTCATGTGTATTGTTGTGTCTGTTTTCGATGTTTCATACACATGCCCAGAGGCCGTCTGGCAGCCTATACACTTTTTAAAGCCAATTTGAAAAACCAAATCATTTTCCTTCCTGCTAAGACAGCTGGCTGTTGCATATAGTGTTTTCCACTAGAAATGAATTATGGTCACTAACTAATTCCAGAAGGTCCAAAGAGTTGGCATCTGATGAGAGCAAATTTTGATCACTATCAAATTGGCATCAACTCCAATAATGGGCTAATGTATGAAATGCAGAACACAGGATTGTCCTATAAGTAACCTCAGCCACTCTGTGTAATGCTAATGGAGATAAAACAAGGACAACATCACCACAGGGATGTTCTCTACAACAAGTGGAGGTAAGTCTTGGGTGTTTACAGCTTTTATAGATCTCATTTCATGTGAGATCATAACTCCCTTCCGTGATAGGTGGGGCTATGTTGACAGAGGTTATCTATATATTTGCCATAGATCACACACCCAGTTTAATAAATAGAGCTGATGGAGTGAGACAACTTAAATCTGAGAAACAGGACCTTTATTGCAGCAATGAAGTATTTTTCAGATTCAGGTTTATGTGCCCAGGATTAAAATGAAATCATGGTGACTTGAAATAATTGAATTATATTTTGAAAATAAAATAAATATGCTAGCTGAAACTTAGCATCTCAGAAAGGCTGTTCATCCATTCTCTCATTCAATCACCTATTTACCAACAAATATTTAACACCTGTTTTGCAAACCAGGTTCACATGACAAACATTAAAGATAAAGTAATAAACAAGACAGACACACTTTCTATGTCTCCAGAGTTTGTTGTCCATCAAGGAAAAATATTGGCCAGTAATTATAATAAGTTATAATAGAGGATATATAGAGTATTTATGGTGGCAGAGTATATTTGCTGGAGCAGTCATGAAGAGATACCCCACGTCCAAGGTAAGAGAAACCAAAGTAAGATGGTAGGTATTGTGAGAGGGCATCAGAGGACAGACACATTGAAACCATAATCACAGAAAACTAGCCAATATGATCACATGGACCACAGCCTTTCTAACTCAACGAAACTAAGCCGTGCTGTGTGGGGCCACCCAAGATGGATGGGTCATGGTGGAGAGGTCTGACAGAATGTGGTCCACTGGAGAAGGGAATGGCAAACCACGTCAGTATTTTTGCCTTGAGAACCCCATGAACAGTATGAAAAAGCAAAATGATAGGACACTGAAAGAGGAACTCCCCAGGTTGGTAGGTGCCCAATATGCTACAGGAGATCACTGGAGAAATAACTCCAGAAAGAATGAAGGGATGGAGCCAAAGAAAGAGCAATGCCCAGTTGTGGATGTGACTGGTGAAAGAAGCAAGGTCTGACACTGTAAAGAGCAATATTGCATAGGCATCTGGAATGTCAAGTCCATGAATCAAAGCAAATTGGAAGTGGTCAGACAGGAGATGGCAAGAGTGAACATTGACATTCTAGGAATCAGCAAACTAAAATGGACTGGAATGGGTGAATTTAACTTGGATCACCATTATATCTACTATTGCGGGCAGGAATCCCTTAGAAGAAATGGAGTAGCCATCATGGTCAACAAAAGAGTCTGAAATGCAGTACTTGGATGCAATCTGAAAAACGACAGAATGATCTCTGTTCCTCTCCAAGGCAAACCACTCAATATCATGGCGATCCATGCCTATGTCCCAACCAGTAACACTGAAGAAGCTGAAGTTGAATGGTTTTATGAAGACCTACAAGACCTTTTAGAACTAACACTCAAAAAAGATATCCTTTTCATTATAGGGGACTGGAATGCAAAAGTAGGAAGTCAAGCAACACCTGCAGTAACAGGCAAATTTGGCCTTAGAGTATGGAATGAAGTAGGGCAAAGGCTAATAGAGTTTTGCCAAGAGAACACACTGGTCTTAGCAAACATCCTCTTCCAGCAACACAAGAGAAGACTCTACACATGGACATCAACAGATGGTTGACATTGATCAGATTGATTATATTCTTTACAGCCAAAGATGAAGAAGCTCTATACAGTCAGCAAAAACAAGACCAGGAGTTGACTGTGGCTCAGATCATGAACTCCTTATTGCCAGATTCAGAATTAAGTTGAAGAAAGAAGGGAAAACCACTGGACCATTTCAGGTATGATCTAAACCAAATCCCTTATGATTATACAGTGGAAGTGAGAAATAGACTTAAGGGACTAGACATGATAGAGTGCTTGATGAACTATGGACGGAGGTTTGTGACATTGTACAGGAGACAGGGATCAAGATGAACCACATGGAAAAGAAATGCAAAAAAGCAAAAAGGCTGTCTGAGGAGGCCCTACAAATAGCTGTGAAAAGAAGAGAAGTGAAAAGCAAAGGAAAAAGAAAAATATCTCCATCTGAATGCAGAGTTCCAAAGAATAGCAAGGAGAGATAAGAAAGCCTTCCTCAGTGATCAATGCAAAGAAATAGAGGAAAACAACAGAGTGGAAAAGCCTAGAGATCTTTTCAAGAAAATTAGAGATATCAAGGAAATATTTCATGCAAAGATGGGCTTGATAAAAGAGAGAAATGGTATGGACCTAATGGAAGCAGAAGATATTAAGAAGAGGTAGAAAGAATACACGGAAGAACTGTACAAAAAAGACTTTCATGACCCAGATAATCACTATGGTGTGATCACTCACCTAGAGCCAGATATCCCACAATGTGAAGTCAAGTGGACCTTAGAAAGCACCACTACAAACAAAGCTAGTGGAGGTGATGGAATTCCAATTGAGCTGTTTCAAACCCTGAAAGATGATGCTGTGAAAGTGCTGCACTCAACATGCCAGCAAGTTGGAAAACTCAGCAGTGGCCACAGGACTGGAAAAGGTCAGTTTTCATTCCAATTCCAAAGAAAGGCAATGCAAAAGAATGCTCAAACTACCACACAATTGCACTCATCTCATATGCTAGTAAAGTAATGCTCAAAATTCTCCTAGCCAGGATTCCTCAATACATGAACTGTGAACTTCCAGATGTTCAGCTGGTTTTAGAAAAGGCAGAGGAACCAGAGATCAAGTTGCCAGCGTCTGCTGGATCATGGAAAAAGCAAGAGAGTTCCAGAAAAACATCTATTTCTGTTTTATTGACTATGCCAAAGCCTTTGACTATGTGGATCACAAGAAACTGTGGAAAATTCGGAAAGAAATGGGAATCCCAGACCACCTGACCTGCCTCTTGAGAAACCTATACGCAGGTCAGGAAGCAACAGTTAGAACTGGACATGGAACAACAGACTGGTTCCAAATAGGAAAAGGAGTACATCAAGGCTGTATATTGTCACCCTGCTTATTTAAATTCTATGCAGAGTACATCCTGCGAAACGCTGGGCTGGAAGAAATACAAGCTGGAATCAAAATTGCCAAGAGAAATATCAATAACCTCAGATATGCAGATAACACCACCCTTATGGTAGAAAGTGAAGAGGAACTAAAAAGCCTCTTGATGAAAGTGAAAGAGGAGAGTGAAAAAGTTGGCTTAAAGCTCAACATTCAGAAAACTAAGATTATGGCATCTGGTCCCATTGCTTCATGGGAAATAGATGGGGACACAGTGGAAACAGTGTCAGACTTTATTTTTTTGGGCTCCAATATCACTGCTGATGATGACTGCAGCCATGAAATTAAAAGACACTTACTCCTTGGAAGGAAAGTTATGACCAACCTAGATAGCATATTAAAAAGCAGAGATATTACTTTGCTAACAAAGGTCTGTCTAGTGAAGGCTATGTTGTTTCCAGTGGTCATGTATGGATGTGAGAGTTGGACTGTGAAGAAAGCTGAGTGCCCAAGAATTGATGCTTTTGAACTGTGGTGTTGGAGAAGACTTTTGAGAGTCCCTTGGACTGCAAGGAGATCCAACCAATCCATCCTAAAGGAGACCAGTCCTGGCTTTTCATGGGAAGAACTGATGCTGAGGCTGAAACTCCAATACTTTGGCCACCTCATGTGGAGTTGACTCATTGTAAAACCTGATGCTGAGAGGGAGTGGGGGCAGGAGGAGAAGGAGATGACAGAGGATGAGATGGCTGGATGGCATCACTGACTCAATGCACATGAGTTTGGGTGAACTCTGGGAGTTGGTGATGGACAGGGAGGCCTGGCATGCTCTGATTCATGGGATCGCAAAGAGTTAGACACAACTGTGTTACTGAACTGAGCTGAACTGAACTGAGCATATGGGGATGTAATCTAACCTAAACGTCAGGAATGAGAGAAAATAAGTGTTCCAGAAGAGGGAACAGGAAAAGTAGAAGTTTAATGTTAGGAACCGCGTTAGGCATTACTGACAAAATGGAGGCACGACCCCGATCCCCTCTCCTCGTCTCGCAGTCATGGCCCCGGATTAAGGAGTTAGACCTTGTGATTCTGACTTGTTCTTTCCTTTCTTCGGTTGAGTTGGCTGGAAAGAATGTTAAGGTGCTTGAGAGAAGCATGAGATAACACAAAGACTTTTACAGTTGTGTCCAGAAAATAATCTATAAAGTAACCATTGACATTTGTTCAAGGATCTTTACTAAGAATATCCAAGGATAAGCAGGTAGGCCGCAGCTTGAGGCCATAGGAAGGATTGTTTTCTGAGACCTGTTTGTGAGGGAAATATTTATAGAAAAACTAGTTTGCTAAGTTTAGGGTTTAGGAATAATTATGAATAGCTTTTTAGGAGATAGTGATCTTAAGATGCTAGGGGAAAACAGGATTTAGAAAGATAAGAAATGAACTGAGGAATGTGGCATGACTTATAATGTAATCACAAGTTAAGTATAGGACACAGAAGAAGAAGTAGATAGTAGTAAAGCCGATTCTGAGAGAATGGCTGAAGCAGGAACTCTGTTTGTAGGACAACAATGATTTCTGGAGACAGTAAATCTGGGTGGGAGAAACTGAAAATGTTAAACCTCTGACCTAATGCTTTTGTCAAAGTATAAAAGAGAACCTGAAACTTGAAATAAACACGTAGTTCCATACTATGAGTCAGAGGCTACATCATTGTCCGTCAACACTGCTCACCTCTTTAGGCTGATTCCCTGGCTACCAGAGCTGGACTCCAGCAGTTTAGTGTTAATGGTGGTATTATACTAGAAGAACTGAAAATAGTTCAGAAAGGCTCCAGTGTGTATAATGGGAAAGAGAGAGGATAAACAATGAAGATAAGTAGGGAAGACAAGTAGGGTCCATGTAGTAGAATTGAGAAGAGATACCACTGAATGGTTTTACATGACAGTGAGAACAGAGGGATGGAATGCTAATCACTTCTGTTGACTGAAAGGATCTGGGAAAGATCATGTAAATCTTGACATGTCTTGGCAAAAGTTTAGTTGGTACACCTTTACTTTCTGTACCTAAAGAGTGTTTTAGAATTGCGTATGTTGCTACAGAAGTAAAGTCATATTTGCCTTTGTGTACTCATAAACCCTTTCATAGCTACAACCTAGTGAACGGCAAATAGTAGCTGCTCAATAAAATACTGTAAAATAGAATTCAAAGGATGTATCTGTACTATGACTGATGTACCAAGTTACCACAAACTAAGTGGCTCAAAACAAAAAAAAAATTATTCTTTCACAGCTCTGGAGGTTGTAAGTCTAAAGTCAGTCCACAACCGAGGTGGTGGTAAGGCTGGTCTATGTGTGTGCTAAGTTGTTTTAGTCATGTTAGATTCTTTGCAATCCCATGGACTGTAGACTGCCAGGATCCTCTTTCTATGGCATTCTCCAGGCAAGAATACTGGAGTGGGTTACCATGACTTCTTTCAGGGGACCTTCCCAACACAGGGATGGAACCCACGTCTCCTCCTGCATTGTCAGGCAGGTTCTATACCACTAGTACTACAGGGGAGAATTCACTCCTTGTTTCTTCCAACTTCTGGTGCCTGATGACATTCCTTGGTTCCTGTTGCCTCTCTCTATTCTCTGTCTCTCTGTTCACACAGCCATCTCTTTCATGTATCTGTCTAATCTTCCCCTGCCTCTCTCTTATAAGAATGCTTGTGATAGCATTTAGGGTTCACCCTGATTATCCAGTATAATCTTCTTTGCATACTTTGCCACATATAAAAGCATTTGAAGGTTCCTGTATTAGGATCTTATATCTTTGGTGGAGGGGAGGATATTTTTCAACCTATACCAGTACTTATTCACAGTTCTCATATTCAGGATTTCAGTGTTGAGGAAAAGGGTGGATAGTTCTATATTTAACTATGCACCCTTGATCTGGATATGACTCTAGAACTCTGGCAATTCTGTACTGTGAGGACCATGTGGGCATGAGAAGGGTTTCTAAGAACAAGTTATCACAAAGATGCTTTGAATAATTTAGGGCTTATTTGAAGCTTCCCTGGTGGCTCGGAGGTTAAAGCTTCTGCCTGCAATGTGGGAGACCTAGGTTCGATCCCTGGGTTGGGAAGATACCCTGGAGAAGGAAATGGCAACCCACTCCAGTATTCTTGCCTGGAGAATGCCATGGATGGAGAAGCTTGGTGGGCTACAGTCCATGGGATCGCAAAGAGTCAGACACGACTGAGCGATTTCACTCGCTCACTCATTTACTCAGTTCAGTTCAGTTTGGTTCAGTCACTGAGTCGTGTCCAACTCTTTGAGACCGCATGAATTGCAGCACGCCAGGCCTCCCTGTCCATCACCATCTCCTGCAGTTCACTCAGACTCATGTCCATCGAAACCATGATGCCATCCAGCCATCTCATTCTCAGCCGTCACCTTCTTCTCCTGCCCCCAATCTCTCCCAGCATCAGTCTTTTCAAATGAGTCAACTCTTCTCATGAGGTGGCCAAAGTACTGGAGCTTCAGCTTTAGCATCATTCCTTCCGAAGAAATCCCAGGGTTGATCTCCTTCAGAATGGACTGGTTGGATCTCCTTGCAGTCCAAGGGACTCTCAAGAGTCTTCTCCAACACCACAGTTCAAAAGCATCAATTCTTCGGTGCTCAGCCTTCTTCACAGTCCAACTCTCACATCCATACATGACCACAGGAAAAACCATAGCCTTCACTAGACGGACCTTATTTGGCAAAGTAATGTCTCTGCTTTTGAGTATACTATCTAGGTTGGTCATAACTTTTCTTCCAAGGAGTAAGCGTCTTTTAATTTCATGGCTTCAGTCACCATCTGCAGTGATTGTGGAGCCCCCAAAAATAAAGTCTGACGCTGTTTCCACTGTTTCCCCATCTATTTCCCATGAAGTGATGGGACCGGAAGCCATAATCTTAGTTTTCTGAATGTTGAGCTTTAAGCCAACTTTTTCACTCTCCTCTTTCCCTTTCATCAAGAGGCTTTTTAACTCCTCTTCACTTTCTGCCATAAGGGTGGTGTCATCTGCATATCTGAGGTTATTGATATTTCTCCCGGCAATCTTTATTCCAGCTTGTGCTTCTTCCAGTCCGGCATTTCTCATTATGCAGTGGCCACAGGACTGGAAAAGGTCAGTTTTCATTCCAATTCCAAAGAAAGGCAATGCAAAAGAAAGCTCAAACTACCGCACAATTGCACTCATCTCACATGCTAGTAAAGTAATGCTCAAAATTCTCCAAGCCAGGCTTCAGCAATACGTGAACCATGAACTCCCTGATGTTCAAGCTGGTTTTAGAAAAGGCAGAGGAACCAGAGATCAAATTGCCAACCACCACTGGATCATGGAAAAAGCAAGAGAGTTCCAGAAAAACATCTATTTCTGCTTTATTGACTATGCCAAAGCCTTTGACTGTGTGGATCACAAGAAACTGCGGAAAATTCTGAAAGAGATGGGAATACCAGACCACCTAAACCGCTAGACCATTCAGATATGACCTAAATCAAATCCCTTATGATTATACAGTGGAAGTGAGAAATAGATTTAAGGGTCTAGATCTGATATAGAGTGCCTGATAAACTATGGACAGAGTTTCGTGACATTGTACAGGAGACAGGGATCATGACCATCCCCATGGAAAAGAAATGCAAAAAAGCAAAATGGCTGTCTGGGGAGGCCTTGCAAATGGCTGTGAAAAGAAGAGAGGCGAAAAGCAAAGGAGAAAAGGAAAGATATAAGCATCTGAATGCAGAGTTCCAAAGAATAGCAAGAAGATATAAGAAAGCCTTCAGCGATCAATGCAAAGAAATAGAGGAAAACAACAGAGTGGAAAAGCCTAGAGACCTCTTCAAGAAAATGAGAGATACCAAGGGAACATTTCATGCAAAGATGGGCTCGATAAAGGACAGAAATGGTCTGGACCTAACAGAAGCAGAAGATATTAAGAAGAGGTGGCAAGAATACACAGAAGAACTGTACAAAAAAGATCTTCATGACCCAGATAATCATGATGATGTGATCACTAATCTAGAGCCAGACATCTTGGAATGTGAAGTCAAGTGGGCCTTAGAAAGCATCACTATGAACAAAGCTAGTGGAGGTGATGGAATTCCAGTTGAGCTGTTTCAAACCCTGAAGGATGATGCTGTGAAAGTGCTGCACTCAATATGCCAGCAAACATGGAAAACTCAGCAGTGGCCACAGGACTGGAAAAGGTCAGTTTTCATCCCAATTGCAAAGAAAGGCAATGCCAAAGAATGCTCAAACTACCACACAATTGCACTCATCTCACATTCTAGTAAAGTAATGTTCAAAATTCTCCAAGCCAGGCTTCAGCAATACGTGAACCGTGAACTCCCTGATGTTCAAGCTGGTTTTAGAAAAGGCAGAGGAACCAGAGATCAAATTGCCAACATCCGCTGGATCATGGAAAAAGCAAGAGAGTTCCAGAAAAACATCTATTTCTGCTTTATTGACTATTCCAAAGCCTTTGACTGTGTGGATCACAAGAAACTGTGGAAAATTCTGAAAGAGATGGGAATACCAGACCACTTGACCTGCCTCTTGAGAAATCTGTATGCAGGTCAGGAAGCAACAGTTAGAACTGGACAGGGAACAACAGACTGGTTCCAAATAGGAAAAGGAGTACGTCAAGGCTGTATATTGTCACTCTGCTTATTTAACTTATGAGAAACGCTGGACTGGAAGAAACACAAGCTGGAATCAAGATTGCCGGGAGAAATATCAATAACCTCAGATATGCAGATGACACCACCCTTATGGCAGAAAGTGAAGAGGAACTAAAAAGCCTCTTGATGAAAGTGAAAGAGGAGACTGAAAAAGTTGGCTTAAAGCTCAACATTAAGAAAACGAAGATTATGGCTTCCGGTCCCATCACTTCATGGGAAATAGATGGGGAAACAGTGGAAACAGCGTCAGACTTTATTTTTTTGGGCTCCACAATCACTGCAGATGGTGACGGAAGCCATGAAATTAAAAGATGCTTACTCCTTGGAAGAAAAGTTATGACCAACCTAGATAGTATACTCAAAAGGAGAGACATTACTTTGCCGACTAAGGTCCGTCTAGTGAAGGCTATGGTTTTTCCTGTGGTCATGTATGGATGTGAGAGTTGAACTGTGAAGAAGGCTGAGCACCGAAGAATTGATGCTTTTGAACTGTGGTGTTGGAGAAGACTCTTGAGAGTCCCTTGAACTGCAAGGAGATCCAACCAGTCCATTCTGAAGGAGATCAACCCTGGGATTTCTTTGGAAGGAATGATGCTAAAGCTGAAGCTCCAGTACTTTGGCCACCTCATGAGAAGAGTTGACTCATTGGAAAAAACTCTGATGCTGGGAGAGATTGGGGGCAGGAGAAGAAGGGGATGACCCAGGATGAGATGGCTGGATGGCATCTCGGGCTCGATGGACGTGAGTCTGAGTGAACTCCAGGAGATGGTGATGGACAGGGAGGCCTGGCGTGCTGCGATTCATGGGGTCACAAAGAGTCAGACACGATTGAGCTACTGAACTGAACTGAACTGAACTGAACCTGCCTCTTGAGAAATCTGTATGCAGGTCAGGAAGCAACAGTTAGAACTGGACATGGAACAACAGACTGGTTCCAAATAGGAAAAGGAGTACATCAAGGCTGTATATTGTCACCCTGCCTATTTAACTGATTTACTCACTCAGGGCTTATTTGTAGTGGTTAAGTGGGTTATAAGTCGCTAGTACCGCAGGGGAGAACTCACGACTTCACTTTCACTTTCACTTTCAAGTGGGTTATAAGAAAATCAAGGGCAAAGCCTATGTCATTTTGTAGTTTCCATAGGGATTAAGTCCAAAGGAATCTTCTCTGTGATCTCTGGTAGATCCTCCTACAGTCCTACTGAGTTGGGCTAAAACTTCCAAAGTAGGGTCTTTGTTTCACTTTAACCATGCACCCAATGCTCTGAATTTTATTATTATTTATAACAAACATAAAAAGCTAAGATAAATTGTGTCTTTATGCCAGATGGTTTCTTAGGTTTTAGTTCACAATTATGAGATCTCTTGCAAGAAGTTCCACTCTACAAATAAATAAAATAAGTTATAGGTATTCTTTGGCATAGCATTATATCATCCAAATTACATCAGTAACCTTGAGGGACAGTTCTAGCCCAAAACATGGTAAAAGGAATATTTAGAAGTATGTTGGGTATTTTTCATGTGCCGTGATACTCCATTCTCACAGCTTGGTGAAATTGTATTATCATCTCCATTTAAAAAATAATAAATCATGGGTGAAGAAGTACAATATATTTATGAAGTCATACAGCCAACTTGGAGGGGATCTGTGATTAGAATTCAAGTCAGCCTTACCCCTTTGCTTATGATTATTTCATCACACCAGTTATCACTCAGAAGCAGGACTAGAGGTTAGATGTCCTTGGATTCAGCTTGGTGTTTTGCCATTATGCCATACAACACAAGCTCAGTACTCAGAAGAGGACATTTCAAGATAAATAGGAGAACGTGTCATTTTACCACTACCTTTAAGGAGTCCATTGCCTTGAGATGGAGTATAGTTCAAAAAAAATCAATTCAAGTAAAGATTAGTTAAACTAGTGAATCATAGGGCCATAAACATCAAGAAAATGATCTTCATGGAATATTGCTTACTTTTTGAAGATGCTGTTAATGAAGGACAGTCATGACCTTACTCCAAATACCCATGGGGACATTGGTCAACTATCTTTCTGATTTCTCTTGGTTCAGATGAGAAATTTGAACAGTTTTTGTTTCTTCTAAGTTTAATGCTATGACTCATTAATATTAGCACAGCTCTGAGAACATATTTTTCTGATATATATGACTTTTACATGAGTCAGAGGCACAACTACAAATAGCAAACATTTCTTATTAAGTCATAGTAGAGTAAGCGTTCTGGGTATGCCAAGGACATGGCTACTGCCTTCTCTTCAATAGTCTTTGGCATCCAAAGGATGTCACACGGTTTCTTCCTACAGCGAAGGACAGATTCATGCTGTTACTTTTTTTTGGGAAATCTTGGTTGAAAGCACCAACAGTGATACAACTCGGTTCATTTTGTCATTTTTTACTCCCTTGAATTACTACATAAATATTAATAGCTAAACACATTGCAAACAGGTGGAGCTCATTCTGTCCCTGGAGCGCTGCCACCGTTATGTGATATCTCAGATGGGTGACGAGATTTTCCATGTGGGGAGGGCGGTCTGTCATTCCATGCCAGCCCCATTGGACACACCCTTGGCTTGGAGTTCTTTATTTCCTGTGATATCTCTATGACAGCCTTCTTGGTCTTTTAACAGTTCATTCAGTAGAGTGGGAAGGAGTAACACACTCCATTTAAATTCCACATTCACTCCACTGTATATCTGGTTACTTATTTTCAGAGAGTGGCTGCTACTGATAAGAACATGGAAGAGAGCCCCAATATTTAAAGGTACACATCAGCTATGCACGAAATATTTTTGCCACACATCCAAATTTGTGTAAACCAGATTAACTTTTCAAACAAAAGGAGCCACAGACTTATTATCGTAGATAATATGATAAAGTCTCCCTTTTCTCACCTGATTGCAGATACAAAGTTTAAACTATATATTCCTGCAAAGTAAAAATGTATTATTCCAGTCATCAGTATGTAAGTGGCATGATTGTTTCCAAAGGCCTTAGGTATGTAGATATGTTTGTCTACCTTTTTATGTTGAATTGTTTTCTTTATGTATGTTTGCCCCCAATGTACAGACATATTTCAAAATAAATTCAGAAATCTGGATGGACATAATGCTAGTCATAGTGACTAAAATATTCTTCCTCTGTCAGTAAAATAATCCACCTAAATAGACTTGTTTTCATAGGACGCAAGTACATTTAGAATTGTCCTGGAATATGTTAAATATATGTGATTGTGTATGGTTCATTAGATTAGAAAATGTATGAGGCTCAGTGTACTTGAATTCCTCAACTGCTTTACAAAAGATCCACTCATAAATTTTGTTATAAAAATTTAAAACACTGATTATAAGCCCAAATGGCTCAACTTTAAAACTGTTCAGTATAGAACGTTCTGATTTACCCTGGCAGTTAGACAAAATTAAATTCTATAATTTTATGAAAGAGGTTTGATTTGGTCCCAATTATGAAACAAAATTATATTCTGCAGTTATGTTATTGGTTACTTACCGTATATTAACTTAAAGCAAGATATTGAGGTAAAATCACATTTTTAATTTTCTTCATTGAGAAAGAAGCAGTAAACACCTTTGACGTGAATCGTTTTAGTGTCCATTTAAAAATCTACAGTGAAGACCAGTCTTCTGTTAGAGTCAAAAGAGTTTAGTCAGTCTTGATGATCTTTTTTCTTCCCTACTTTGGCTTAGATTCAATCCCTTCCCTCATTATTTCCTATCCGATGTGCATTGTCTTCAGCACAGACACCCTCTTCAAGGTGGTTTCCATGTGTAATTCACTTTGTTTGGGGATACAGACCATAGCTTCCACCAGTTTGACAGAAACCTGTGACAGTCTACTATGTGCATGATCAGTTGCTTCAGGAGTGTCCAGCTCTTTGCGACCCTATTGATTGTAGCCTGCCAAGCTCTTCTATTCATGGGATTCCCCAGGCAAAAATATGGAGTGCTTGCCAATTCCTTCTCCAGGGGATCTTCCTGACCCAGGGATTAAACTCATGTCTCTTACATCTCCTACATTGGGCAGGCAGATTCTTTACCCACTGAGCCACCTGGGAAGCCCCCGTGTCTATGATAGGGACCAATATACTTAAAGAACTCAAGCTACAAAATGTGCAGGAGATTAAAAATAAGTAATGGGAGGTGGTGGACATAATTTCTATTTTCATCAGCCTTCATGCATATTAGACAGCTTTGATATAGAGAAGATTAGAAGCACCAGTGCAACTTAGAGCTCACAACATTGAGCACAGCATTTTGCTCAGATTATTAAACAAGGGACTATATCAGGTAACCCCAATTGCCCCTGCCCGTTTATTGATATATCTTAAAAACTGAGTTCTATGTTAAATTCAAAGGCTTGTATTGCATTGATTATATATGAGCTTAACATCTGAGAGATAATGGAGGTCAGAGAGGCATCCTTTTATTAAATTATTTCCTGATTGAAAAAAAAAAAGACCAATGGAGAAGCATAGGGAAGTTTCCTACTATAATAACTTGAAATTCCACCTCAAATCTTTCCTATTTATCTATTCAAATATAATGTATAATGAATGAAAGTGAAAGTTTTTCCGTCTGACTCTTTGGGACCCCATGGACTATACAGTTTGTGGAATTGTCTAGGCCAGAAAACTGGAGTGAGTAGCCTTTCCTTTCTCCAGGGGATCTTCCCAACCCAGGGACTGAATCCAGGTCTCCCTCATTGCAGGTGGATTTCTTACCAACTGAGCTATCAGGGAAGCCCAATATACAATATACATGCCTAATAAGAATAAACTGTCTGGACCACTTGAAGCAACAATTATTTGTTTTTTTAAAAAAGCAGTTTTTAGATCAGTTTTTCAGTTCTTACTTACTTGTTTTCCCCTATTGGCCTATGAGTTTATAGGATATTGGAATGGTATCCTTTTTGTCTTTGATGTTTCAGTTTAGCACAAATCATAAAAATGAGATGGCAGCTGAAAAATATTTGCTGGATGCTGAATGAATAAATGCTTACACTTATCATAGTGTGATAGGCTTCCCTTGTAGCTCAGTTGATAAAGAATCTGTCTGCGATGCAGGAAACCTGGATTCTATTCCTGGGTTGGGAAGGAGATGGCAACCCACTCCAGTATTCTTGCTTGGAGAATCCCATGGACAGAGGAGCCTGGCAGGCTTTGCAAGAGTCAGACACGACTTATCTACTAAACCACCACATCACAGTATGATGTTTGTGTATGTGTATGTATATGCGTAGAAAATGATATTTTACACAAATAAAATAAAATATTCTTTCATTAGTTTTTGAATTTCATTTTTCAAGTGCTACATTTCTAATTAATAATATTGATAAAATGTTGAAGATTATTTCTACCATTAAACATTAAGGGGCCATGAATCAAATATAGTTGCTGACATTCTGTTAGGTACCAAGATATGATTCTGGTAATGTTTTATGTAGTAACAATAGAGATTAAAGGATAAAAGAGAGAGGACACAAAAAGGGAAAGTTTAGACAGACATATTATAATTTATCAAGATATGATTACTGGTAGTTCTTTTCTCCCTGCCCTTCCTATCACCACCACCACCAAAAGGAAAAAAAAAAAATGATTTTGACATCTCAAAGACATCTAGGAGATATCCTCATTCCTGCAACAAATATTTGTAATATCTTCTGTTGAAACCTATTTGAAGATTATAAATTTCAATACAAAAGACATGTTAATCTTTCTGTGAGTGGAGTTTTATAAACAGATTTCATTTGTGGAATTTATACAACACTGGTCAAATCCACTTCACTGAATTTTATCAGCATTAGTAAAGCATCAGAGATCTGCAAATACTCTGTCAGATTTTCAAGTATATTTTAATGTCCCTCATTTTTATGAACATTGTTAGACTTCTCTGTTTCTAAACTCAAGATGAACAAACTTCCAGAACCATAATTTCTTGTTGAATGCATGCCTTGCAAATTCACGGGAACCCCTTTCAGAAGCAGTAGGTTTAACACAGCACTGGACCACTAGTCAGAGAGCCTGGGTCCCAGCCTTAATTCTACTGTTGCTTAGTTAGTTGGTGACTCTCAATAAGTCTTCTTCACGGTCTCAGTTTTTTTATATGTATTATAAAGAAGATACTGAATATAGACAGATGCGCCTGGATTCAAATTCAAGGCCTGTCACTTACCACTGTGTAACCTTGGACAGGCTATGTAATTCTTGATTGCGTCTATCTCCCCATTAGTTGGGAAGTATGTACATTGTGGGGTTATTTCAAGAATTAAATGAGGAAACATAAACAAGGATTTAGCATATGACCTGACACATAGTCAGTCTTATAATTATGGTTCCTAAAGGATTATTTAATGACAGTTCTGAATAATTAAGATTTTGGTTTTTTGAGTTGCGGTTATCTCATCATTTCATTCTCCTCATAAGCTCAAAAAGGTAAAGAAGTAAATATTATCCCTCACTTGTAGTAAACGGTAATATATCCTTTGCTTCTAAAACTTAATTTTGTTTCTAATGTGTACAAACACCAGGAGGACTTTCTAAAAGAAAACGGATCTTGGTCAGGGAACTGTATGGAGAGCACTGAGTGAAGGGAAACTATGTTATAAAATAAATGACTGGTTGTCTGATCTGGAGATAATTAACTTGAGGAGTCCTGGCTCAAAGTGAATGAATTATCATCTAGTATTTACCACACATTGCTTCATGGATATCTTGGAACTTATTTCCATAATGCTCAGGGGTAGGTTGTGAGAAGGTGAGTGGAAGTTACATGAGAACAGAATTTGGCTCCTTATAAACAAGATAGCCTTTAATGTCAGAGCTCACTCAAAAATGGAATGAACTGGGTTTCCCTGGTGGCTCAGTGGTAAAGAATCCACTTGCCAGTGCAGGATACAGGGGTTTGATCCCTGATCTAGTGCTGTGGAGCAAATAAGGCTATATGCCACAAATACTGAGCCTGTGCTCTAGAGTCTGGGGGACGCAACTACTGAGTTCATGTCGCCTCAACTGAAGCCTGCTTGGTCCGGAGCGCATGCTCCATAACAAGAGAAACCACCACGTTGAGAAGGGCAAACACCACAAACAGAGACAGGCCCCTGCTTGCTGCAAGTAGAGAAAAATCCCATGCAGCAATGAAGATTCAGAAGAGCCCAAAATAAAAATAAATCAGTTCAGTTCAGTCGCTCAGTCGTGTCTGACTCTTTGTGACCCCATGAATCGCAGCATGCCAGGCCTCCCTGTCCATCACCATCTCCTGGAGTTCACTCAGACTCATGTCCATCGAGTCTGTGATGCCATGCAGCTATCTCATTCTTGGTCATCCCCTTCTCCTCCTGCCCCCAATCCCTTCCAGCATCAGAGTCTATTCCTATGAGTCAACTCTTCTCATGAGGTGGCCAAAGTACTGGAGCTTCAGCTTTAGCATCATTCCTTCCAAAGAAATCCAGGGTTGATCTCCTTCAGAATGGACTGGTTGGATCTCCTTGTAGTCCAAGGGACCCTCAAGAGTCTTTCCAACACCACAGTTCAAAAGCATCAATTCTTCGGTGCTCAGCATTCTTCACAGTTCAACTCTCACATCCATACATGACCACTGGAAAAACCATAGCCTTGACTAAATGGACCTTAGTTGGCAAAGTAATGTCTCTGCTTTTGAATATACTATCTAGGTTGGTCATAACTTTTCTTCCAAGGAGTAAGTGTCTTTTAACTTCATGGCTGCAGTCACCATCTGCGGTGATTTTGGAGCCAAAAAAATAAAGTCTGACACTGTTTCCACTGTTCCCCATCTAATTCCCATGAAGTGATGGGACCAGATCCCATGATCTTCGTTTTCTGAATGTTGAGCTTTAAGCCAACTTTTTCGCTCTCCTCTTTCACTTTCATCAAGAGGCTTTTTAGTTCCTCTTCACTTTCTACCATAAGGGTGGTGTCATCTGCATATCTGAGGTGATTGATATTTCTCCCGGCAATCTTGATTCCAGCTTGTGTTTCTTCCAGTCCAGCATTTCTCATGATGTACTCTGCATATAAGTTAAATAAGCAGGGTACTCCTATTCTTATTTGGAACCAGTCTGTTGTTCCATGTCCAGTTCTAACTATTGCTTCCTGACCTGCAAACAGATTTCTCAAGAGGCAGGTCAGGTGGTCTGATATCCCCATCTCTTTCAGAATTTTCCACAGTTTCTTGTGATCCACACAGTCAAAGGCTTTGGAATAGTCAATAAAGCAGAAATAGATGTTTTTCTGGAACTCTCTTGCTTTTTTCATGATCCAGTGGATGTTGGCAATTTGATCTCTGGTTCCTCTGCCTTTTCTAAAACCAGCTTGAACATCAGGGAGTTCACGGTTCACGTATTGCTGAAGCCTGGCTTGGAGAATTTTGAGCATTACTTTAAAGAGATTTGATATAGGTCATACCTGAATGGTCTAGCGGTTTTCCCTACTTTCCTCAGTTTAAGTCTGAATTTGGTAATAAGGAGTACATGATCTGAGCCACAGTCAGCTCCTGGTCTTGTTTTTGTTGACTGTATAGAGCTTTTCCATCTTTGGCTGCAAAGAATATAATCAATCTGATTTTGGTGTTGAACATCTGGTGATGTCCATGTGTAGAGTCTTCTCTTGTATTGTTGGAAGAGGGTGTTTGCTATGACCAGTGCATCTTCTTGGCAAAACTCTATTAGTCTTTGCCCTGCTTCATTCCACATTCCAAGGCCAAATTTGCCTGTTACTCCAGGTGTTTCTTGACTTCCTACTTTTGCATTCGCGTCCCCTGTAATGAAAAGGACATCTTTTTTGGGTGTTAGTTTTAAAAGCTCTTGTAGGTCTTCATAAAACCGTTCAACTTCAACTTCTTCAGCGTTACTGGTTGGGTCATAGACTTGGATAACTGTGATATTGAATGATTTGCCTTGGAGACAAACAGAGATCATACTGTTGTTTTTGAGACTGCATCCAAGTACTGCATTTCGGACTCTTTTCTTGACCATGATGGCTACTCCATTTCTTCTGAGGGATTCCTGCCCACAGTAGTAGATATAATGGTCATTTGAGTTAAATTCACCCATTCCAGTCCATTTTAGTTCATTGATTCCTAGAATGTTGACGTTCACTCTTGCCATCTCTTGTTTGACCACTTCCAATTTGCCTTGATTCATGGACCTGACATTCCAGGTTCCTATGCAATATTGCTCTTTACAGCATCGGACCTTGCTTCTATCACCAGTCATATACAGAGCTGGGTATTGTTTTTGCTTTGGCTCCATCCCTTCATTCTTTCTGGAGTTATTTCTCCACTGATCTCCAGTAGTGTGTTGGGTACCAACTGACCTGGGGAGTTCCTCTTTCAGTATCCTATCACTTTGCCTTTTCATACTGTTCATGGGGTTCTCAAGGCAAGAATACTGAAATGGTTTGCCATTCCCTTCTCCAGTGGACCAGATTTTGTCAGACCTCTCCACCATGCCCCGCCCGTCTTGGGTTGCCCCATGGGCATGGCTTAGTTTCACTGAGTTAGACAAGGCCATGGTCCTAGTGTGATTAGATTGACTAGTTTTCTGTGAGTATGGTTTCAGTGTGTCTGCCCTCTGATGCCCTCTTACAACACTTACCATCTTACTTGGGTTTCTCTTACCTTGGATGAAGGGTATCTCTTCACCGCCCCCCTTCCTGACCTTCAACATGAGATAGCTCCTCTAGGCCCTCCTGCGCCTGTGCAGCCACCGCTCCTTGGACCTGGAGTTGCTCCTCCCGGCTGCTGCCCCTGGCCTCGGATGCGGGGTAGCTCCTTTCTGCCGTTGGCTGTGCCGTTGCAGCCTGGCACTCTCGGCCACTGCCCCTGACCTCGGAAGTGGGGTAGCCCCTCTCAGCCGCACTATATTTAACCCCAAATTTGTCCTTCTATATTTTCTACCTCTTTGCTTCAAATTGTTCACATTTATTTTCTAAATTAATCACTTGACCGTTTTTTGTGCCAGCATTAATAATGTTCCAACTCCCAAATCTAAGATGTCACTTCTTAGTTTCAGCAGAGAAGGCAATGGCACCCCATTCCAGTACTCTTGCCTGGAAAATCCCATGGATGCAGGAGCCTGGTAGGCTGCAATGCATGGGGTCGCTAAGAGTCGGACATGACTGAGCGACTTCACTTTCACTTTTCACTTTCATGCATTGGAGAAGGAAATGGCAACCCACTCCAGTGTTCTTCCCTGGAGAATCCCAGGGACAAGGGAGCCTGGTGAGCTGCCCTCTATGGGGTCACACAGAGTCACACACAACTGAAGCAACTTAGCAGCAGCAGCAGCAGTTTTCAGAGGCTACTCAATAAATATTATAATCAGGACCCTATCTGAGTCTTTAACACTTTGACAAAACTGGAATTTTTTTTTTCATGGAATTTTCTCTTCCTTTCATTTCCACAAATCCATTTGTGAAGTTCAGATTTCAAATGTCTCACTCAATCAGTTTTTGGCCATTTGTAGGATCTTTCGTGGGATTTTATTTTCCACCAACCCTGAAATAGGGGAGGAAATAGTGCTTAACTCTTCTTTTCTCCTTGAGCTAACTCAACCCATTTAAACTAGAGTACATAGATAATGAAACCAATCTCAGCAGTGGCCACAGGACTGGAAAAGGTCAGTTTTCATTTCAATCCCAAAGAAAGGTAATGCCAAAGAATGCCCAAACTACCACGCAATTGTACTGATCTCACACCCTAGTAAAGTGATGCTTAAAATTCTCCAAGTCAGGCTTCAGCAATATGTGACCCATGAACTTCCAGATGTTTCAAGCTGGTTTTAAAAAAGGCAGAGGAACCAGAGATCAAATTACCAACATCCACTGGATCATGGAAAAAGCAAGAGAGTTCCAGAAAAACATCTATTTCTGCTTTATTGACTATTCCAAAGCCTTTGACTGTGTGGATCACAAGAAACTGTAGAAAATTCTGAAAGAGATGGGAATTCTAGACCACCTGGCCTGCCTCTAGAAAACCTATATGCAAGTCAGGAGCAATAGTTAGAACTGGACAGGGAACAACAGACTGGTTCCAAATAGGAAAAAGAGCACGTCAAGGCTGTATATTGTCACCATGCTTATTTAACTTATATGCAGAGTACATCATGAGAAACACGGGACTGGAAGAAGCACAGCTGGAATCAAGATTGTTGGGAGAAATATCAATAACCTCAGATATGCAGATGACACCACCCTTATGGTAGAAAGTGAAGAGGATCTAAAAAGCCTCTTGATGAAAGTGAAAGAGGAGAGTGAAAAAGTTGGCTTAAAGCTCAACATTCAGAAAACTAAGATCATGGCATCTGGTCCCATCACTTCATCAGAAATAGATGGGTAAACAGTAGAAACAGTGTCAGACTTTATTTTTTGGGGCTTCAAAATCACTGCAGATGGTGACTGCAGCCATAAATTAAAAGACGTTTACTCCTTGGAAGGAAATTTATGACCAACCTAGGCAGCATATTAAAAAGCAGAGACATTACTTTACCAACAAAGGTCGTCTAGTCAAGGCTATGGTCTTTCCAGTGGCCATGTATGGATGTGAGAGTTGGACTATAAAGAAATCTGAGCACCGAAGAATTGATGCTTTTGAACTGTGGTGCTGGAGAGGACTCTTGAGACTCCCATGGACTGCAAGGAGATCCAACCAGTCCATGCTAAAGAAATCAGTCCTGAGTGTTCACTGGAAGGACTGATATTGAAGCTGAAACTCCAATATTTTGGCCATGTGATGCGAAGAGCTGACTCATTGAAAAAAAAAAAACCCTGATTCTGGGAAAGATTGAGGGCAGGAGGAGATGGGGATGACCGAGGATGAGATGGTTGGATGGCATCACTGACTCAATGGACATGGGTTTGGGTGGATTCTGGGAGTTGGTGATGGACAGGAAGGCCTGGCATGCTGTGGTTCATGGGGTCGCAAAGAGTCAGAAATGACTTGTGACTGAACTGAACTGAATTGAATGATCTAATTCTCCTTCCCAAGTAGTAACTTAACTCTTGTCCAACACATTTGGAATAGTACTAGCTATGTACCATCCTTAGAAGAATTAAGAAAGTGGGCACTCAAATCATTTTTGGTTTAAGACGTAATTCCCTCTTGGAACTAAGGTTGAGAAGTTCAGTTCAGTTCAGTTCAGTTCAGTCGCTCAGTCGTGTCCACTCTTTGCGACCCCATGAATCGCAGCACGCCAGGCCTCCCTGTCCATCACCATCTCCCAGAGTTCACTCAGACTCACGTCCATTGAGTCCATGATGCCATCCAGCCATCTCATCCTGGGTCGTCCCCTTCTCCTCCTGCCCCCAAACTCTCCCAGCATCAGAGTCTTTTCCAATGAGTCAGTTCTTCACATGAGGTGGCCAAAGTACTGGAGCTTCAGCTTTAGCATCATTCCTTCCAAAGAAATCCCAGAGTTGATCTACTTCAGAATGGACTGGTTGGATCTCCTTGTAGTCCAAGGGACCCTCAAGATTCTTCTCCAACACCACAGTTCAAATGCATCAATTCCTCGGCTCTCAGCCTTCTTCACAGTCCAACTCTCACATCCATACATGACCACAGCAAAAACCATAGCCTTGACTAGACGGACCTTAGTCGGCAAAGTAATGTCTCTGCTTTTGAATATACTATCTAGGTTGGTCATAACTTTTCTTCCAAGGAGTAAGTGTCTTTTAATTTCATGGCTGCAAGTCACCATCTGCAGTGATTTTGGAGCCCAAAAAAATAAAGTCTGACACTGTTTCTACTGTTTCCCCATCTATTTCCCATGAAGTGATGGGACCAGATGCCATGATCTTCATTTTCTGAATGTTGCGCTTTAAGCCAACTTTTTTACTCTCCTCTTTCACTTTCATCAAGAGGCTTTTTAGTTCCTCTTCTCTTTCTACCATAAGGGTGGTGTCATCTGCATATCTGATATTATTGATATTTCTCCCGGCAATCTTTATTCCAGCTTGTGTTTCTTCCAGTCCAGGGTTTCTCATGATGTACTCTGCATATAAGTTAAATAAGCGGGGTGACAATATACAGCCTTGACGTACTCCTTTTCCTATTTGGAACCAGTCTGTTGTTCCATGTCCAGTGCTAACTATTGCTTCCTGGCATGCATACAGATTTCTCAAGAGGCAGGTTAGGTGATCTAGTATTCCCATGTCTTTCAGAATTTTCCAGTTTATTGTGATCCACACAGTCAAAGGCTTTGGGATAGTCAATAAAGCAGAAATAGATGTTTTTCTGGAACTCTCTTGCTTTTTCCATGATCCAGCGGATGCTGGCAATTTGGTCTCTGGTTCCTCTGCCTTTTCTAAAACCAGCTTGAACATCAGGGAGTTCATGGTTCACGTATTGCTGAAGCCTGGCTTGGAGAATTTTGAACATTACTTTACTAGCATGTGAGATGAGTGCAATTGTGCGGTAGTTTGAGCATTCTTTGCATTGCTTTTCTTTGGAATTGGAATGAAAACTGACCTTTTCCAGTCCTGTGGCCACTGCTGAGTTTTCCAAGCTTGCTGGCATGTTGAGTGCAGCACTTTCACAGCATCATCTTTCAGGGTTTGAAACAGCTCAACTGGAATTCCAACACCTCCACTAGCTTTGTTCATAGTGATGCTTTCTAAGGCCCACTTGACTTCACATTCCAAGATGTCTGGCTCTAGATTAGTGATCAAACCATCGTGATAATCCAGGTCATGAAGATCTTTTTTGTACAGTTCTTCCAATTATTCTTGCCACCTCTTCTTAATATCTTCTGCTTCTGTTAGGTCCAGACCATTTCTGTCCTTTATCAAGCCCATCTTTGCATGAAATGTTCCCTTGGTATCTCTCATTTTCTTGAAGAGATCTCTAGTCTTTCCCATTCTGTTGTTTTCCTCTATTTCTTGGCATTGATCGCTAAAGAAGGCTTTCTTATCTCTTCTGCTATTCTTTGGAACTCTGCATTCAAATGCTTATATCTTTCCTTTTCTCCTTTGCTTTTCACCTCTCTTCTTTTCACAGCTATTTATAAGGCCTCCCCAGACAGCCATTTTGCTTTTTTGCATTTCTTTTCCATGGGGATGGTCTTGATCCCTGTCTCCTGTACAATGTCATGAAGCTCATACCATAGTTCATCAGGCACTCTATCTATCAGATCTAGTCCCTTAAATCTATTCTCACTTCCACTGTATAATCATAAGGGATTTGATTTAGGTCACACCTGAATGTCTAGCGGTTTTCCATACTTTCTTTAATTCAAGTCTGAATTTGGCAATAAGGAGTTCATGATCTGACCCACAGTCAGCTCCCGGTCTTGTTTTGTTGACTGTATAGAGCTTCTCCATCTTTGGCTGCAAAGAATATAATCAGTCTGATTTCGGTGTTGACCATCTAGTGATGTCCATATGTAGAGTATTCTCTTGTGTTGTTGGAAGAGGGTGTTTGTTATGACCAGTGCATTTTCTTGGCAAAACTCTATTAGTCTTTGCCCTGCTTCATTCCACATTTCAAGGCCAAATTTGCCTGTTACTCCAGGTGTTTCTTGACTTCCTACTTTTGCATTCGCGTCCCCTATAATGAAAAGGACATCTTTTTTGGGTGTTAGTTCTAAAAGATCTTGTAGGTCTTCATAAAACCGTTCAACTTCAGTTTCTCAGCATTACTGGTTGGGTCATAGACTTGGATAACTGTGATATTGAATGGTTTGCCTTGGAGAGGAACAGAGATCATTCTGTCATTTTTGAGATTGCATCCAAGTACTGCATTTCGGACTCTTTTGTTGACCACGATGGCTACTCCATTTCTTCTGAGGGATTCCTGCCCTCAGTAGTAGATGTAATGGTCATATGAGTTAAATTCACCCATTCCAGTCCATTTTAGTTTGCTGATTCCTAGAATGTCGACGTTCACCCTTCCCATCTCTTGTTTGACCACTTCCAATTTGCCTTGATTCATGGACCTGACGTTCCAAGTTCCTAATGATGCTTACCCCTTGGAAGAAAAGTTATGACAAACCTAGATAGCATATTCAAATTAGAGACATTACTTTGCTGACTAAGGTCCATTTAGTCAAGGCTATGGTTTTTCCTGTGAAGAAGTCTGAGCACCGAAGAATTGATGCTTTTGAACTGTGGTGTTGGAGAAGACTCTTGAGAGTCCCTTGGACTGCAAGGAGATCCAACCAGTCCATTCTGAAGAAGATCAACCCTGGGATTTCTTTGGAAGTAATGATGCTGAAGCTGAAAGTCCAGTACTTTGGCCACCTCATGAGAAGAGTTGACTCATTGGAAAAGGCTCTGATGCTGGGAGAGATTGGGGGCAGGAGGAGAAGGGGACAACCGAGGATGAGATGGCTGGATGGCATCACGGACTCGATGGACATGAGTCGGAGTGAACTCCGGGAGATGGTGATGAACAGGGAGGCCTGGCGTGCTGTGATTCATGGGGTCGCAAAGAGTCGGATACGACTGAGCGACTGAACTGAACTGAACTGATGCAATATTGCTCTTTAAAGCATCGAATCTTGCTTCTATCACCAGTCACATCCACAACTGGGTATTGTTTTTGCTTTGGCTCCATCCCTTCATTCTTTCTGAAGTTATTTCTCCATTGATCTCCAGTAGCATATTGGGCTCCTAATGACCTGGGGAGTTCCTCTTTTGGTAACCTATCATTTTGCCTTTTCCTACTGTTCATGGTGTTCTCAAGGCAAGAATACTGAAGTGGCTTGCTATTCCCTTCTCCAGTGGACCACATTCTGTCAGGCTCTCCACCATGACCCGTCCCTCTTGGGTTGCCTCACAGGCATGGCTTGGTTTCATTTAGACAAGGCTGTGGTCCTAGTGTGATTAGATTGACTAGTTTTCTGTGAGTATGGTTTCAGTGTGTCTGCCCTCTGATGCCCTCTTGCAACACTTACCATCTTCCTTGGGTTTCTCTTACCTTGGCATGGGGTATCTCTTCACGGCTGCTCCAGCAAAGCACAGCCGCTGTTCCTTACCTTGGACGAGGGGTATCTCCTTACCGCCACCGTTCCTGACCTTCAACGTGGGATAGCTCCTCTAGGCCCTCCTGTGCCTGCAGAGCCACCACTCCTTGGGTTGCTCCTCCTGGCCGCCGCTGATCTCATACTCAGGGTGTCTCCTCCCAGCCGCCACTGGCCTCAGACGCCGGGTAGCTCCTCTCGTCCGCCGCCCCCGACCTCGGACACTGGGTGTCTCCTCCCGGCCGCCACTGACCTCAGACGCGGGGTAGCTCCTCCCAGACGCAGCCACTGACCTCGGACACAGGGTAGCTCCTCTCGGCTGTGCTTAGTGAGCCGGGCTGCAGCTGCCTGCGCTTAGAACCAAGGAAGGCTGAGAAAGACAACTCCAAAATATGGCCCAGAACACTCAAGATCCATGTTTCCAATATCTTACCAGCCAATGGCTAGACTGAGCAGGGTCCCTCCAATCCATCATTTTCCCATCAAAGCTTTCTCTTCATTTTCAAATATAATGGTACACCACTCTACAATCTCTTGCTTCAGAAGTTCAGGAGGAACCTGAGTTCTTTCCTCTCTGAAACTTGAAAAGATTATCTACAAAATAGGTCACAAATCAGTTGCTTTCTTTCTGTCCCACTAAGTTTAGTCTTTTATTACATTTTATTTGTTTATCAGGGAGAAGTAGCCGTATATTTTCATTTCTTTCTGAATGAAATCTCAGCTAACTATCACCATCATCTTCAATCTATCCTTTGAAACTGTCAAAATGATCTCATCTGGACATAAGCAAAATCCTTTTGCCCATTTGGCTCAATCTTGGCTCTTCAATTGGCATGGCACACAAGTTTTCTATTGTCTAAGTCAAGTTAACCATGCCAGTTCCCCAATACAATGTCTTCTCATCCTGTTGTACTACTTGAAGTTTTCTGAATGCATGACAGTTAAAAAAAAGGAAAGAATTCTTAACTTTTATCTTTGCTATTTGTCATCATGCTTAGTTGCTCAGTCATGTCTGACTCTTTGTAAAGTCATGGATGGTAGCCCACCAGGCTCCTCTGTCCATGGGATTCTCCAGGCAAGAACTGGAGTGGATAGCCATTCCCTTCTCCATGGTATTTTCCTGATTCAGGGATCAAACTCTGGTCACCTGAATTGCAGGGAGATTCTTTGCCTTCTGAGCCACCAGGGAATTCCCCTTTATCTTTGCTATTACCCTTTCTTAACTCCAGTACTTTGGCCACCTCATGTAAAGAGTTGACTCATTGGAAAAGACTCTGATGCTGGGAGGGATTGGGGGCAGGAGGAGAAGGGGATGACAGAGGATGAGATGGCTGGATGGCATCACTGACTCGATGGATGTGAGTCTGAGTGAACTCCAGGAGTTGGTGATGGACAAGGAGGCCTGGCGCGCTGCGATTCATGGGGTCGCAAAGAGTTGGACATGACTGAGCAACTGAACTGAACTGAAGGCTGTATATAGTCATGGTGCTTATTTAGCTTATATGCAGAGTACATCATATGAAATGCCGGGGTGGGTGAAGCACAACTTGGAATCAAGATTGCCAGGAGAAATACCAATAACCTCAGATATGCTGATGACACCACCTTTATGACAGAAAGTGAAGAAGAACTAAAAAATCTCTTGATGAAAGTGAAAGAGGAGAGTGAAAAAGTTGGCTTAAAATTAAACATTCAGAAAACAAAGATCATGGCATCTAGTCACATCACTTCATAGAAATAGATGGAGAAACAATGGAAACAGTGAGAGACTTTATTTTGGGGGGCTCCAAAGTCACTGCAGAGGGTGACTGCAGCCATGAAATTAAAAGATGCTTCTCCTTGGAAAAAAAGTTATGACCAACCTGCTGCTAAGTCACTTCAGTCGTGTCCAACTCTGCGCGACCCCATAGATGGCAGCCCACCAGGCTCCCCCATCCCTGGGATTCTCCAGGCAAGAATACTGGAGTGGGTTGCCATTTCCTTCCTAGACAGCATATTAAAAAGCAGAGACAGTACTTTGCCAACAAAGGTCCATCTAGTCAAAGCTATGGCTTTTCCAGAAGTCATGTATGGATGTGAGAGTTGGACTACAAAGAAAGCTGAGTGCCAAAGAATTGATACTTTTGTACTGTGGTGCTGGAGAAGACTCTTGAGAGTCCCTTGGACTGAAAAGAGATACAACCAGTCAATCCTAAAGGAAATCAGTCCTGAATATTCATTGGAGAGACTGATGCTGAAGCTGAAATTCCAATATGTTGGCCACCTGATGCAAAGAACTGACTCATTGGAAAATACCCTGATTCTGGGAAAGAGTGAAGGCAAGAGGAGAAGGGGATAATGGAAGATGAGATGGTTGCATGGCATCACCGATTTTATAGAAATGAGTTTGAGTAAGCTCTGGGAGTTGGTGATGGACAGGGAAGCCTGGCATGCTGCAGTCCATGGAGTTGCAAAAAGTTGGACATGACTGAGCAACTGAACTGAACTGAACTGAATCATTTCTTTATCTATCTGTGAGCTTTAGCCTTCCTTTGTTTTTCAAGTAAAATTCATCATTCTCATTAAAACTATGTAATTTATAGTAGCTAGCAGTTGATTAATAGTTTGCACAGTTTCTGGAACATAGAAAATACTTAATAAGTGTTAACATGTAAATATATCATTACTGATACATGTTATTTTACTGTTATGCTTTTGAAGTTGGGATGCAGCTTCTGGATAACAGGTTGTACCACAGAACTCTGAATTTCTCCTAATCTAATATCCTATGGGTCCATGATTTATTTTAAATTAAGTGTTTACAAAATCTAAGATTAATCTCTTTCTCCTTCAGTTTATACAACAACATATTAAGACAACAAGGATAATTCTCAACTGGCTAGACTCAAATTCCTGGAATTGATATTGTAATCTTAACTCCAAGATTACAATGTCACATTGACATTTCAAAAAATACATCTTTTAGCTCACTGACACTTCAATAGAATTCTTTATTCATGAAGTTTCCTCATTTATTTTGTGCTCAGTATAAGGCATATTTTATACTAATTAAACATTAAATCACATTTTATTTCCCAGTCAGGCCCCAATCAAGATCTACTTTATGTTCGAAAAATTTCAGGTCACAAAAGTCTCACCTTACCTTATGGAAAAAGAAGACTGGGAAAAAAAATCTTTTTTTTTTTTTTTAATCTAAATGAGTCCTTAAATATCTATCCCACCATGGTGCTCTGTGTTTTTACTTTCCTTTTTCCCTCTCCCTTTCTGCTGACATTAGCATAAAAATGTGCTACCCTAACTAAGCAGTCTGTTAACTGATAAGCTATCAAAAAATCATCTGTTATTTTTACAGCTTAAAGGCAGATGCCATTTCAAGAACTAGAGCTGAATGAGTAGGATTTGTAAGTGCTTTTTAGATTCATCATTGTAAACTTGAGGTATTTTAAAATGGAATGATTGGAGCTTTGACATATTGTCCCATGAGCAATCAAGCTTTAGAATTTTGCTAGCCTTAAATTTTTGCCTGCATAAAATAAGTTCATATCCCATTGTATCATAAAGAATTTTGGTTGTCGTCTAATGTTTGCATTGAAAATCTTCCTGCCTTAAATTCAGACCAATATAATTATCCTGAAGACTCAGACCAGAACATCCCCTTCTATTCCAGCAGAGGCCCCCTTTGCCATAAGATGCATCTCAAGGGTCTCTGAAGCAGCAAACATGTGCTTGCTAACCAATTTTCTCAGGTTGCATTTCTGAATTGCTTTGGGCACAATAAGGTGGCATTCAGGTTAGAAGGTGGGTCAGCTCCAGGTCCCAAAGCCATAAGATACCTGGGATTGTTTGGAAATTTTGGATTAGAAATTGATTTGAATAAAATAACTATTTAAAAAAAGGGAAGGGTTTGCATGCCAACATTTTTCACTGTTGTGAACTGCTTTGTTGTCACAGGAACAAGGCATCGATTTAAAGGATATTCATTCACAGAAAAAAAATCACACATTTACAGAAAAATGAAAGGAAACTATAAGTGGTAGAAAGGAAGATAAACTACTTAGTAATAGAAGATGTATATATTATTATGCTCCAGTATATTTTATACTGTGTAATAGTCCAGTAGTGGCTTGACAGATTGAAATTTGAATATGGTTTAATTCTCTTTTTTAATTTAAATTTATTTATTTTAATTGGAGGCTAATTACTTTACAATATTGTATTGCTTTTGCCATACATCAACATGAATCTGCCACGGGTGTACACGTGTTCCCCATCCTGAACCCCCATTCCCACCTCCATCCCCATACCATCCCTCTGGGTCATCCCAGTGCACCAACCCCAAACATCCTGTATCATACATTGAACCTGGACTGGCGATTCATTTCTTATATGATATTATACATGTTTCAATGCCATTCTCCCAAATCATTCCCCCCTCTCCCTCTCCTACAGAGTCCAAAAGACTGTTCTATACATCTGTGTCTCTTTTGTTGTCTCGCATACAGGGTTATCATTACCATCTTTCTAAATTCCATATATATGTGTTAGTATACTGTATTGGTGTTTTTCTTTCTGGCTTACTTCACTCTGTATAATAGGTTCCAGTTTCATCCACTTCATTAGAAGTGATTCAAATATATTCCTTTTAATGACTGAGTAATACTCCATTGTGTATATGTACCACAGCTTTCTTATCCATTCATCTGCTGATGGACATCTAGGTTGCTTCCATGTCCTGGCTATTATAAACAGTGTTGCGATGAACAGTGGGGTACACGTGTCTCTTTCAATTCCGGTTTCCTCTGTGTGTATGCCCAGCAGTGGGATTGCTGGGTCATAAGGCAGTTCTATTTCCAGTTTTTAAGGAATCTCCACACTGTTCTCCATAGTGGCTGTACTAGTTTGCATTCCCACCAAGTGTAAGAGGGTTCCCTTTTCTCCACACCCTCTCCAGCATTTATTGCTTGTAGACTTTTGGATCGCAGTGATTCTGACTGGCATGAAATGGTACCTCATTGTGGTTTTGATTTGCACTTCTCTAATTCTTTGGTAAACTATTTGAAAAATATAATCTCACCAATTCTTAAATTCTAGCTACTGTTGTCATAATCAATATGCAATTTTTCATAAAAATCACCAACATCTTATGCAGAGTTGATTTGTATACACTGATATACAAATGTATGTATATATGTATGTGTGTGCATATAATGGTTAGATGATTTTTTAAGTAAATAATTATTTCTCATTCAGTTCAGTTCAGTCGCTCAGTCGTGTCTGACTCTTTGTGACCCCATGAATTGCAGCACGCTAGGCCTCCCTGTCCATCACCAACTCCCAGAGTTCACTTAAACTCATGTCCATCAAGTCAGTGATACCATCCAACCATCTCATCCTCTGTCATTCCCTTCTCCTCCTGCCCCCAATCCCTCCCAGCATCAGGGTCTTTTCCAGTGAGTTAACTCCTCTCATGAGGTGGCCAAAGCATTGGAGTTCCAGCTTTAGCATCAGTCCTTCCAATGAACACCCAGGACTGATCGCCTTTTGAATGAACTGGTTGGATCTCCTTGCAATCCAAGGGACTCTCAAGAGTCTTCTCCAACACCACAGTTCAAAAGCATCAATTCTTCGGCACTCAGCTTTCTTCACAGTCCAACTTTTATGTCCATACATGACCACTGGAAAAACCATAGCCTTGACTAGATGGACATTTGTTGGTAAAGTAATATCTCTGCTTTTGAATATGCTATCTAGGTTGGTCATAACCTTCCTTCCAAGGAGCAAGTGTTTTTTAATTTCATGGCTGCAACCACCATCTGCAGTGATTTTGGAGCCCCCAAAAATAAAGTCTGACACTGTTTCCACTGTTTCCCCATCTATTTCCCATGAAGTGATGGGACCAAATGCCATAATCTTAGTTTTCTGAATGTTGAGCTTTAAGCCAACTTTTTCACTCTCCTCTTTCACTTTCATCAAGAGGCTTTTTAGTTCCTCTTCACTTTCTGCCATAAGGGTGGTGTCATCTGCATATGTGAGGTTATTGATATTTCTCCCAGCAATCTTGATTCCAGCTGTGCTTCTTCCAGTCCAGCATTTCTCATGATGTACTCTGCATGTAATAAACAGTGTGACAATATACAGCCTTGACGTAATCCTTTTCTTATTTGGAACCAGTCTGTTGTTCCCTGTCCAGTTCTAACTGTTGCTTCCTGACCTGCATACAGATTTCTCAAGAGGCAGTTCAGGTGGTCAGGTATTCCCATCTGTTTCAGAATTTTCCACAGTTTATTGTGATCCACACAGTCAAAGGCTTTGGCATAGTCAATAAAGCAGAAATAGATGTTTTTCTGGAACTCTCTTGCTTTTTCCATGATCCAGCGCATGTTGGCAATTTGATCTCTGGTTCCTCTGCCTTTTCTAAAATACGCTCGAACATCTGGAAGTTCACGGTTAACGTATTGCAGAAGCCTGGCTTGGAGAATTTTGAGCATTACTTTACTAGCATGTGAGATGAGTGCAATTAAATATTAAATAAATATATGGTTGTTGTAAAACCTCAAACAATATGGAAACATACTGAGTAAAAAGTTGTTTTCTCCCTCTCCATATTTATCATAAAATCAAATACTATCACTACATTAAATCCTTTGAAACCTTTTATCATGCAGTCATAGTGTCTATCAATTTATCATCTGTCTACTTATCCCTGTACTCTTTTGGACATCATAAAATTTTATTTCCTTTAATTTGGTTTTCAGGCAGGCATCAACTCATACACATGAGACTAAGGAGTTAGACTGTTGGGATTAAGAATCTTTAACCTTCCATAGTCACTGGACAGCTCCATGCTTCAGTTTCTTCATACTTAAAGTATACATAATATAATAATAATACTTACTTTAAAGAATTTTTGTGAGGACTGTTGTGAGCATGTGAATGTGTGTGTGCATATTTCATAGTTCTGGATATCTCACATATCAATTACATACATGTTTGCATGTATAATAAGAAATATTCCTAACACTCAATAATCATTAAATTATTATTATTACTAGTGTTAGTGTTAATATTTCATATTTTAATATCCTCTTTTCACTTAATAAAATGTCTTATGGTCCTTCCAGATTATTCCATAAAATCTACTACGTTCATTTTATTTATTTTTTAAAATTCATTTAATTGGAGGAGAATTACTTTATAATATTGTGGGGGTTTTTGCCATATATAGACATGAATCACCCATATTTGTACATGTGTCCCCCATCCTGAACCCTCCATCCACTTCCCTCGCTACACCATCCCTCTGGGTTGTCCCAGAGGACTGGCTTTGATTGCCCTGCTTCATGCATCAAACTTGCACTTGTCATCTGGTTTACATATGATTATATACAGGTTTCAATGGTATTCTTTCAAACCATCCCACCCTCACCTTCATAGAGTCCAAAAGTCTGTTCTTTACATGTGTCTCCTTTGCTGCCTTTCATATAGGATCATTGTTACCTTCTTTCTAAATCCCATATATATGCATTAATATACTGTATTGGTGTCTCTCTTTCTGACTTACTTCACTGTAAGTATAATAGACTCTAGTTTCATCCACTCCATTAGAACTGACTAAAATGTGTTCTATTTTTTATAGTTCAGCATTATTCCATAGTGCATATGTACCACAACTTCCTTATCCATTCATCTGCTGATGGACATTTAGGTTGCTTCCATGTCTTAGCTATTGTAAACAGTACTGCAATGAATATTGGGGTGCATGTGTCTCTTTCAATTCCAGTTTCCTCAGTGTTTATGCCCAGCTGTGGGATTAGTGGGTCATATTGCAGCTCTATTGCCAGTTTCTTAAAAAATCTCCACACTCTTCTCCATTGTGGCTGTACCTGTTTGCATTACCATCAAAAATATAAGAGGGTTCCTTCTCTCCACACCCTCTCCAGCAATTATTGTTTGTAGACTTTTTGATGGCAGTAGTTCTGACCAGCGTGAGATGATACCTCTTTGTGGTTTTGGTTTGCATTTCTCTAATAATGAGTGATGTTGAGCATCTTTTAATGTGTTTATTAGCCATCTGAATGTCTTCTTTGGAGAAATATCTGTTTAGATCTTTGGCCCACTTTTTGATGATGCTGTTCAATATTGAGCTGCTTGTATATTTTGGAGATTAATTCTTTGTCAGTTGTTTCATTTGCTATTATTTTCTCCCATTCTGAAGGTTGCCTTTTCACCTTGCTTATAGTTTCCTTTGTTGTGCAAAACCTTTAAAGTTTAACTAGGTCTCATTTGTTAATTTGTTTTTATTTCCATTACTCTGAGAGGTGGGTCATAGAGGATCTTGCTGTGATTTATGTCAGAGAGTATTCTGCCTATGCTTTCCTCTAAGAGTTTTATAGTTTCTGGTCTTACATTTAGATCTTTAATCCATTTTAAGTTTTGTGTGTGTCCTGTGTGTGTATGGTGTTATAAAGTGTTCTGCTGCTGATGCTAAGTCGCTTCAGTCGTGTCCGACTCTGTGCGACCCCACAGACGGCAGTCCACCAGGCTCCACCGTCCCTGGGATTCTCCAGGCAAGAACACTGGAGTGGGTTGCCATTTCCTTCTCCAATGCAGGAAAGTGAAAAGTGAAAGAGAAGTCGCTCAGTCGTGTCCGACTCTTAGCTACCCCATAGACTGCAGTCTACCAGGTTCCTCCGTCCATGGGATTTTCCAGGCAAGAGTACTGGAGTGGGTTGCCATTGCCTTCTCCTAAAGTGTTTTAGTTTCATTCTTTTACAGGTGGTTGACCAGTTTTCCCAGCACCACTTGTTAAGGAGATTGTCTTTTCTCCGTTGTATATTTTTGCCTCCTTTGTCAAATATAAGGTGTCTATAGGTGTGCGGCGGAGAAGGCAATGGCACCCCACTCCAGTACTCCTGCCTGGGAAATCCCATGGGCGGAGGAGCCTGGTAGGCTGCAGTCCATGAGGTCGCGAAGAGTCAGACACGACTGAGCAACTTCACTTTCACTTTTCACTTTCATGCATTGGAGAAGGAAATGGCAACCCACTCCAGTGTTCTTGCCTGGAGAATCCCAGGGACGGGGAAGCCTGGTGGGCTACTGTCTCTGGGGTCGCACAGAGTCGGACACGACTGAAGTGATTTAGCAGCAGCATAGGTGTGTGCATTTATCTACAGGCTTTCTATTTTGTTCCATTGATCTATATTTCTGTCTTTGTCCAAGTACCCTACTGTCTTGAGGACTGTAGCTTTGTAGTATAGTCTGAAGTCAGGAATATTGATTCCTCCAGTTCCACTCTTCTTTCTCAGGACTGCTTTGGATATTCAAAGTATTTTTTCAGTTCAGTCGCTCAGTCGTGTCCGACTCTTTGCGACCCCGTGCATTGCAGTTTTGTTTCCATACAAATTGTGAAATTATTTGTTCTAGTTCTGTGAAAAATACAATTGGTAACTTTATAGGGATTGCACTGAATCTATAGATTGCATTGGGTAGTATACTCATTTTCACTATATTGATTCTTCCAATCTATAAACATGGTATATTTCTCCATCTTTTTGTGTCATCTTTGATTTATTTCATCAGTGTTTTATAATTTTCTATATATATGTTTTTTGTTTCTTCAGGTAGATTTATTCCTGAGTATTTTATTCTTTATGTGAATGGAATTGTTTCCTTAATTTCTGTTTCTGTTTTTTCATTGTTAGTGTATAAGAATGCTAGAGATTTCTGTGTATTAATTTTATATCCTATGACTTTACTATATTCATTGATTAACTCTAGTAATTTTCTGGTGGTGTTTTTGGGTTTTCTAAGTAGAGGATCATGTCATCTTCAAATAGTGAGAGTTTTACCTCTTTTCCGATGTAGATTCCTTGTATTTCTCTTTTTTCTCTGATTGCTGTGACTCAGACTTCCAAAATCATGCTGGATAGTAGTGGTTGAGTGGGAACCCTTGTCTTGTTCTTGATATTAGAGGAAATTCTTTCAATTGTTTTTGCCATTGAGGATAACATTCACTATGGGTTTATCATATGTGGCTTTTATTATCTTGAAATATGTTTCTTCTATGCCTGCTTTCTGGAGAGTTTTTTTTTTTTTAAATCATAAATGTGTGTTGAATTTTGTCAAAGGCATTCTCTGCATCTATTGGATAATCATATGGTTTTTATCTTTCATTTTGTTAATATGGTGCATCACATTGATTAATTTGCAAATATTGAAGAATCCTTGCATCCCTGGAATAAAGTCCACTTGTTCATAATATATATATGATCTCTTTCATATGTTGTTGGATTCTGTTTGGTAGAATTTTGTTGAGAATTTTTGCATCTATGTTCATCAGTGTACTAAATTCATTTTAAATGCTGCATTGTATTGTGGACTTTGGAAGTGATTTGTTTAACTATTGTCTTATGCATGGATCTTAACTTTGCTTCCATTTTTTTTTCAAAATTAGGATAATATTATAATAAGAATTACTGTATGTATGTGTATCTGAATTTATGTTGCTGTGTCTATAACATAGCATTTAAAAATATACTTGTTGGATCAAATGGTACCACAATTAATATGGTTTAAATGTCCATACTTTCCAAAGTGATATACACATTAAATTCAATCACTGTCAGAATTCCAATATCTTTCACAGAGAGTGAAAAAAAATCCTAAAATTCATATGGAACCACCCACCCACATGCAAAGCTTTGATGCTAAAGTAATCTTGAGAAAGAAGAAAACAACCGAAGGAATCACACTTCCTGATTTCAGATTATATAACAAAGTTATAGTAATCACAACACTATGGTGCTGGCATAAAAATATACACATAAGACCAATGGCACAGAAAAGAGAGCCCAGAAACAAACCAATGCATATATGGTATATTAATTTATGACAAAGGAGCCAATAATATACAATGGGGAAAGGTTAGTTTCTTCAGTAAATGATGCTGGGAATACTGGATATCCTTATGGAAAAGAATGAAATTGAATCTTTATACCATATACAAAAATCAACTCAAAATGAATTAAAGGTCTAAATGTGAGACAAGACCTGAAAATATAAAATTTCCAGAAAGAAGCAGAGAAAAACTCTATGACATTTGCCTTGATAATGAATTTTTTCAATATGACACTGAAAGTTCAGGCAACAAAAGCAAAAATAAATAAGAAGGTTATATTAAACTAAAAATTGTCTGTGCAGTAAAGGAAAAATCAACAAACTGAAGAGACAATCTATGGTTTGGGAAAAATATTTGCCAACCATAAATATACAAGAAACTCATGATTCAATACCAAAAAGTATAATAATTCAATTTAAAAAAATAAGTAAAGCAATGGAAAAGAGATTTCGCCAAAGAAGACATGCAAATGGCCTATAGATACGTGAAAAAGATGGCTAACATCACTAATCATCAGGGAAATGCAAATTAAGACAATGAGATATTACTTATACCTTTTGTTTGCTATTGTTTTTGTTTTAGTTGCCAAGTCATGTCCAACCCTTTGCATCCCATGGTCTGTAGCCTGCCATTATGAACAAACAAAAAAACAGAAAATCGGAACAGAAAATAACAATTGTTGGTAATGATGTGGAGAAATTGGAATCCTTGTACACTGTTGGTAGGAATATATTCTGGTGTATCCATTATAGAAAACAGTGTGGAGATTCCTCAAAGCAGGACAAAAAAAGAAAAAAACAGAGCTACAATATGATCCAGCGATCACACTTCTGGGTATGTAAAAGAATTAGAAACAGGCTTTTGAAGTAATATTTGCACTTCTGTGTTCATTACAATCTTATTCACAATGTCCAAGAAGTAGACACGATCTAATTGGCTCAGTTTAGTTCAGTCGCTCAGTCGTGTCCGGCTCTTTGCGACCCCATGAATCACAGCATGCCAGGCCTCCCTGTCCATCTGATAAACAGATGAAGAAAATGTAGTATATACTACAATACAATAAAATTCAGCTTTAAAAAGAAGAAAATCTTGTCACATGATACAAAAAATTTGAGGACATTATGGTAAGTGTAGGGATCGGGGGCAGGAGAAGGGGACAACAGAGGATGAGATGGCTGGATGGCATCACTGACTCGATGCACATGAGTTTGGGTGAATTCTGGGAGTTGGTGATGGACAGGGAGGCCTGGCATGCTGTGATTCATGGGGTTGCAAAGAGTCGGACACGACTGAGCGACTGAACTGAGCTGAACTGAACTGATTAAGACACAAGACAAATCCTGCATGACTCCTCCTATATGAAGTATCCAAAATATTCAAACTTACAGAAGCAGAGAGAAGAATGGTTGTTTCCAGGGGTTGAGGGCAGAGGGAAACGTGGAGTTACTGTTCAGTGGGTGTGGAGTTTGACTCATGCAACATGAAAATGTTCTAGTGATCTGCAATAGAACAATCTGTATATATTTAATACTGCACTGTATACTTAAGTTTTAAGAGGGTAGATCTCATGTAGTGGGTTTTGTGGGGCTTCCCAAGAGGTGTTAGTGGTTAAAAACCTACCTGTCAATGCAGGAGATGTAAGAGATGGGGGTTCAATACCTGGGTCGGGAAGATTCCCCGGAGGAGAGCACAGTAACCCACTCCAGGATTCTTGCCTGGAGAATACCAAGGACAGAGGAGCCTAGCGGTCTATAGTGCATAGGGTTGCAATGAGTTGGATACAACTGAAGCAACTTAGCACACATGCATGCATGCAATGAGACTTTAAACTACAATAAAAAAAGGGGAAAAATCAAATGTTTATGCTGATTTCCTGCTTTATATTTTTATATTTATTCCTGAATAACATAGCAGAGTTGTTTGGTTTCAACAGTTCCTTTATAAGTGTTTGTCAAACTACTGCCTGTGGGCCAAATCCAGACTGATACCTATTTTTGTAAATATTAATAATTTTTTATTGGAAAGTATACATGCTCAATTATTTATGTATTTTCCTTGGTCACTTTGTGCTACAAAGACAGAAATGTATAAGTGTGACAGAGACCATATGACCCACAAATCCTAAACTATTTACTATCCAACCTTTTGCAGAAAGTTTGCCAAGTTTGGCTCTAGATAGTAGGGGATTTTTTTTATTATAATGAATCTTGCTTAGTTTGATTTAAAGCCAAGCACGTGTGTGTTTAATAAATGTTTCTGGGTCATGATGATATTACTGCTGTGGCTGATAATAATATTGAAATGTAAACTCCATAATTCTTTGTACACATAAAATTAATACAAAGAATTAGCATAGAATTTCAAAACGGGACTGAAATTCAATCTCATTTATTCCAATGGACAGGGGAAATGAAATACAGCAGGGCAAATTCTGATAGTCATTGTTATAAACCACTCCAAAATATAGTGGCTTAAAGTATCAACTGCTTATTGATAGCTTACAGTGAACAGTGTTGTATTTGTGATCTCTGAAGAAGATATAACTTCAGGACCAGGGATCAGGCTTGATCACTCAAGAGTTTTTGTATAGCAGAGTTTTATTAAAGTACAAAAAGAGACAGAAAAAGCTTCTGACATAGACATCAGAAGGAGGATGGAGAATAACCCCCTCACTAGTCTAAACAAGGGAATTATACACTTTCTAAATTAGTTATTGCAGTAAATCAAAAGAATGTCTCAAGGTTGTAAAGATCTTCCTAGACCCACTCCCATAATTTACATTTTAAGATAATAGAAGGTTTTCAGGAAGGAGAAACTGTCCTCATGCAGGATACATTGTTATATAAACCTTAGTACAGAGTTTAAACTGGGTTATTTGTTTTGTAATCATCACTTCTGGGCTCAAAGGGAAAAAAAAAAACATTTTATATGACTAAGACTAAGGAATGTAAAGAAAGAAAAAGATGTTTGTGCTTTCCTCCTCAAGAATTCCAGACCCCTATCTCCCCTTCAAGAGCCTCAGACCCCTTTCTTCTCCTCGGGGACCCCCAGACTTCTTATCAACCTGCCTAGGATTTGACTCTCTCATTATTATTTCTTGTGAGTCTATGGGTTGACTTAGGAGATCTTCTGTCTGACCAGGCTCTGTTGATATCAACTGGGCTTACTCAAACATTTGTACTGAGCTGATGACTTGGCCAGAAGCTGGTTGGTCAGGGATGGCCTCAGCTTAATGACTTAGCTCCCACCCAAATGCCTCCCATATTCCTTCAGCAAGGTATCCTGGACATTTTCTCAGGGAATGGGAGGTTGAGGGGTTCATGAGGTACAACCAGTTCAGTTCAGCTCAGTTGCGCAGTCATGTCTGATTCTTTGTGACCTCATGGACTGCAGCACGACAGCCTCCCTGTCCATGATCAACTGTCTGAGTTTACTCAAACTCATGTCCATTGAGTCAGTAATGACATGCAGCCATCTCATCATCTGTCGTCCTCTTTTCCTCCCCCAATCTTTCCCAGCATTTCCCCAAAAGACATGGGTCTTTTCCAATGAGTTAGTTATTTGCATCAGGTGGCAAAAGTATTGGAGTTTCAGCTTCAGCACCAGTCCCTCCAATGAATATTCAGGACTGATTTCCTTTAGTATGGACTGGTTGGATCTCCTTGCAGTCCAAGGGACTCTGAAGAGTCTTCTCCAATACCACAGTACAGAAGCATCAGTTCTTTTGCACTCAGCTTTCTTTATAGTCCAACTCTCACATTGATACATGACTACTAGAAAAACCATATCTTTGACTAGATGGACCTTTGTTGGCAAAGTAATGTCTCTGCTATTTAATATGCTGTCTAGGTTGGTCATAGCTTTTCTTCCAAGGAGCAGGCATCTTTTAATTTAATTGCTGTAATCATCATTTGCAGTGGTTTAGAGTCCAAAAACAAACAAACAAACAAAAAATCTCTCAATACTTCTATTGTTTCCCCATCTATTTGCCATGAAGTGATGGGACCAGATGCCATGATCTTCGTTTTCTGAATATTGAATTTTAAGCCAACTTTTTAACTTTCCTCTTTTATTTTTATTAAGAGACTCTTTAGCTCTTCTTCGCATTATAGAGTTCTACCAAGAGAACTCACAGGTCATAGCAAACACCCTCTTCCAACAACACAAGAGAAGACTCTACACATGGACATCACCAGATGGTTGACACTGAAATCAGACTAATTATATTATTTGCAGCCAAAGATGGAGAAGCTCTATACAGTCAGCAAAAACAAGATCAGGAGCCGACTGTGGCTTGGATCATGAAGTCCTTATTGCCAAATTCATACTGAAATTGAAGAAAGTGGAGAAAACCACTGGACCATTCAGGTTGACCTAAATCAAATCCCTTATGACTATACAGTGGAAGTGAGAAATAGATTTAAGGGACTAGATCTGATAGACAGAGTGCCTGATGAACTATGGATGGAGATTTGTGACATTGTACAGGAGACAGGGATGGAGACCATTCCCAAGAAAAAGAAATTCAAAAAAGCAAAATGTCTGTCTGAGGAGGTCTTACAAATAGCTTTGAAAAGAAGAGAAGTGAAAAGCAAAGGAGAAAAGGAAAGATATAAGCATCTGAATGCAGAGTTCCAAAGAATAGCAAGGAGGGATAAGAAAGCGTTCCTCAGCGATCAATGCAAAGAAATAGAGGAAAACAACAGAATGGGAAAGACTAGAGATCTCTTCAAGAAAATTAGAGATACCAAGGAAACATTTCATGCAAAGATGGACACAATAAAGGACAGAAATGTTATGCACCTAACAGAAACAGAAGAACTGTACAAAAAATAACTGTACAAATAAATCTTCACGACCCAGACAATCACAATGGTGTGATCATTCACCTAAGCCAGACATCGTGGAATGTGAAGTCAAGTGGGCCTTAGGAAGCATCACTACGAACAAAGCTAGTGGAGGTGATGGAATTCCAGTTGAGCTATTTCAAATCCTGAAAGATGATGCTGTGGAAGTGCTGCACTCAATATGCCAGCAAATTTGGAAAACTCAGCAGTGGCCACAGAACTGGAAAAGGTCAGTTTTCATTCCAATCCCAAAGAAAGGAAATGCCAAAGAATGCTCAAACTACTGCACAATTGCACCCATCTCATACGCTAGTAAAGTAATGCTCAAAATTCTCCAAGCCAGGCTTCAGCAATACGTGAACCGTGAACTTCCAGATGCTCAAGCTGGTTTTAGAAAAGGCAGAGGAACCAGAGATCAAATTGTCAACATCCGCTGGATCATGGAAAAGCAAGAGAGTTCCAGAAAAACATTTTTTTCTGCTTTATTGACTATGCCAAAGTCTTTGACTGTGTGGATCACAAAAAACTGGAAAATTCTTCAAGAGATGGGAATACCAGACCACCTGATCTGCCTCTTGAGAAATCTGTATTCAGGTCAGGAAGCACCAGTTAGAACTCGACAGGGAACAGCAGACTGGTTCCAAATAGGAAAAGGAATACATCAGGCTACATATTGTCACCTTGCTTATTTAACTTATATGCAGAGTACATATAAGAGAGAAACTTATATGAGAAACGCTGGGCTGGAAGAAGCACAAGCTGGAATCAAGATTGCTGGGAGAAATATTAATAACCTCAAATATGCAGATAACACCACCCTTAATGCAGAAAGTGAAGATAAACTAAAGAGTCTCTTGATGAAAGTGAAAGAGGAGAGTGAAAAAGTTGGCTTAAAGCTCAAAATTCAGAAAACTAAGATCATGACATGCCGCACTTCATGGTAAATATGGGGAAACAGTGGAAATAGTGGCTGAATTTATTTTTCTGGGTTCCAAAATCACTGCAGATGGTGATTGCAGCCATGAAAATAAAAGACTCTTACTCCTTGGAAGGAAAGTTATGACCAACCTAGACAGCATATTAAAAAGCAGAGACATTACTTTGCCAACAAATGTCCCTCTAGTCAAGGCTATTGTTTTTCCATGGTCATACATGAATGTGAGAGTTGGACTATAAAGAAATCTGAATGCCAAAAAATTGATGCTTTTGAACTGTGGTGTTGGAGAAGACTCTTGAAAGTCCCTTGGACTGTAAACAGATCCAACCAGTCCATCCTAAAGGAGATCAGTCCTGTTCACTGGAAGGACTGATGTTGAAGCTGAAACTCAATAGTTCGGCCACCTCATGCGAAGAGCTGACTCATTTGAAAAGACCCTGATGCGGCAAAGATTGAGGGCAGGAGGAGAAGGGGGCAATAGAGGATGAGATTTTGTATGGCATCACGGACTCGATGGACATGGGTTTGGGTGAATCCGGGAATTGGTGATGAACAGGGAGGCCTCGTGTGCTGCAGTTCATGGGGTTGCTAAAAGTCATACGTGATGAGTGACTGAACTGAACTGATCTGCATAACTGAGGTTGTTGATATTTCTCCCAGCAATCTTGATTTCAGCTTATGTTTCATGCAGTCCAGCGTTTCTCATGATGTACTCTGCATATAAGTTAAATAAACAGGGTGACAAAATACACTCTTGACGTACTCCGTTCCCAATTTGAAATGAATCTGTTGTTTCACGTCCAGTTCTAACCGTTGCTTCCTGACCTGCAGACAGATTTCTCACGAGACAGGTCTAATAGTCTGGTATTCCCAACTTTTTCAGAATTTTCCAGAGTCTGTTGTGATCCACACAGTCAAAGGATTTGGCATAGTCAATAAAATAGAAGTAGATTTTTGGGGGAACTCTCTTGCTTTTTAACGATTCAATGGATATTGGTAATTTGATCTCTGGTTCCTCTGCCTTTTCTAAATCCAGCTTGAACATCTGAAAGTTCAAGGTTCATGTACTGTTGAAGCCTGGCTTGGAGAATTTTGAGCATTACTTTGCTAGCATGTGAGGTGAGTGCAATGTACAGTAGTTTGAACATTTTTTGGCATTGCCTTTCATAAGGATTGGCCTTTTCCTTTCCTGTGACCACTGTTGAGTTTTCCAAATTTGCTGGCTTATTGAGTACAGCACTTTCACAGCATTATCTTTCAGGATTTGAAATAGCTCAGCTGGAATTCCATCCCCTCCGCTAGCTTTGTTCATAGTGATGCTTCCTAATGCCCACTTGACTTCGCGTTCCAGGATGTCTGGCTCTAGGTGAGGGATAATACTGTCATGATTACCTGGGTCGTGAATATCTTTTTTGTATAGTTCTCCTGTGTATTCTTGCCACCTCTTCTTAATATCTTCTGCTTTTGTTAGGTCCATACCATTTCTGTCCTTTATTGTACCCATCATTGCATGAAATGTTCCCTTTGTATTTCTAATTTTCTTGAAGAGATCTCTAGTCTTTCCCATTCTACTGTTTTCCTCTATTTCTTTGCATTGATCCCTGAGGAAGGCATGAGACACAAGGGAAATGCACTTTTTTAGGCCAGGCCATCTGGCTCAGACGGTAAAAGCATCTGCCTACAATGAGGGAGACCTGGGTTCAATCCCTGGGACGGGAAGATCTCCTGGAGAAGGAAATGGCAACCCACTCCAATATTCTTGCCTAGAAAATCCCGTGGACTGAGAAAGCTGGTAGGCTACAGTCCACGGGGTCACAAAGAGTCAAACACGGCTGAGCGACTTCATTTTCACTTTTCACTTTCACTTAAGGCTTTTCTTTCATCAGCTTCTCTAAACTGATGCAAATCAAGCCTGACTAAATAAAGACTGCAAATCAAGCCTAGAGTCTGTGTGATTGGCCACAAGGAGTGAGTATACTGGATTTATGGAAAAGTGGGACTATTAGTAAAATCAATTGCACTGAATAAATTGTGCAAAACCACAAGTATTTTAGCAGTTAGCACTCCCTTTGGCTTCCCAGATGGCTCAGTGGTAAAGAATCCACCTGGCAATGCAAAAAATGCATGTTTGATCCCTGGGTTAGGGTGATCCCCTGGAGAAGGGCATGGCAACCCACTCCAGTATTCATGCCTGGGAAATATCATGGACAGAGGAACCTCGGAGGCTACAGTACAAGGGGTTGAAAAAAGAGTCAGACAAAATTTGGCAGCTAAACATCAACAATCCCCTTCTTAAGCCCTTAGTATCACACTAAATAATTATTAATGTTCTATATTATATAAGCTAAATGAGGGTAATATTTTTTAGATGAAGAATAATTGAGTTTAAGTTGATGGATCATAAATACATACACTAGGCTTCCAATAGACATGTAAGCTAATATATTTTAAAAGAGAATTCGTAAGCCTCAGAGGTTATTTTAATTGGAACTAAAATGGAGAAAATATTTTATTTATGTATACATTGCTTTCCTTCCTTAAAGAATTGGTGATATGCTTATATCATAAAAGATACCATCAATTAATAAATGACTCCATCTTTTCCAACAAGGCTTGGATACAATGTAAAAGAAATGCATGATGTCAAGGCTATTTTTTATATTATAGATATTTAAAAGACAAAAATAAAATAACAGGATAAAGACTAAATAATTTTAATATTCAAATATTTGCTGATCTGGGTTATAGAAGTGACTCACAGAAGGTAAAACAGAGAACTTGTGCCCACAGGCTTTCATTAGTTTACTTCAATACATATTAATTGGGCAGCTGCTTAGTATCTAGCACTAATCAGTGCAAGGAGAGATTGAAATCACACACATGGGATCACAAAGAGTTGGATACAACTGAGCGACTGAACTGAACTGAAATGAGTATGTTGTTGATATTTCTTTTGGATGCTCATTGTTTAGTTGTTCTCTTCCTGTTTCTAATAGTGTAAGCATAAAATTCAACACAAAGTGCAAAACCTAAAATGCCATTGGTCGTGAATTATTCAGATCTCATTCACAGCAGGACCACAGTTTTACTATAGAAAATGTGGATGGTCAGTGTTTTGGTACTAACTGTGTGTGAACTAGTTCAGTGCATACAGTTTGGAATTAACCTGCCTATTTTCGAATTTTTGTTCTGCCACCTAAGTGTGGGAGCTTCTTGGCCTTACCAAACCTTGGGAAAAGAGCCTACCATACTCTGCTGCTGCTACTGCTAAGTCGCTTCAGTTGTGTCCGACTCTGTGCGACCCCATAGACGGCAGTCCACCAGGCTCCACCGTCCCTGGGATTCTCCAGGCAAGAACACTGGAGTGGGTTGCCATTTCCTTCTCCAATGCATGAAAGTGAAAAGTAAAAGTGAAGTCGCTCAGTCGTGTCTGACTCTTCACAACCCCAGGGACTGCAGCCTACCAGGCTCCTCCGTCCATGGGATTTTCCAGGCAAGAGTACTGGGATGGGATGCCATTGTCTTCTCCCATTGCCTTCTCCAACCATACTCTAGAAGTGATCAATGAGCATTGTTTCTAAAAGGAATAGCAGTAGAATTTATTGAACATATTCTTTGCGTCAGATACTGTTCTAGGTAGTTAGGATCAATAATGATTACTGCCAACTGATTGTGATTGATTTCTATGTGTCAATAAGCAAAATTCCTTATCGAAAAGTTTTGAAGTCATACATGATTCAGAATTAGAACTGTTGACTTCCCTGGTGGCTCAGACGGTAAAGCGTCTGTTTACAATGTGGGAGACCCGGGTTCGATCCCTGGGTTGGGAAGATCCCCTGGAGAAGGAAATGGCAATCCACTCCAGTACTATTGTCTGGAAAATCCCATGGACAGAGGAGCCTGGCAGGCTGCAGTCTATGGGGTCGCAAAGAGTCGGATACAACTGAGCAACTTCACTTCACTTCAAGATACTAAAACAGCACAATGCTTATAGAGTATATAATATAATATCCCAGGCGGGTCTAGGATAACATCTCGTCATCAAATACATTAACTTTTCTGCACTGAAATAGGTGAACTGTTACACTAAGAGAAATAAAGTCTTTAGATTCACATTATTTAAAACCACCATGTAGGTTTTCTACAAATTTAAGAAAGAATAATCAGTTTCCTGAATATTTTGGATATCAGAACGTGAATAAGAGATTGTGTCCCTGTTTAACCTATAAGGTTGGTATTATTATTATCACTTCCAGTTCAAGGAAACTGAGGCACAGTGAGGTTAAAGAAATTGTCTAATTTTATCCAGGTAGAAGGAAGCAAATAAAAGCAATCTGACTGAACCAAACCATGTCAACGGTAAATAAGTTAGACTAAGAAGCGCTCAGGAAACCCAGAGTCCAGTTGGAAGAGACAGGTGCCAAGGATGTTCAGGATGCTGCGAGGACAAGGGGAGGTGCACAAGACCTTTGGAGTGGTGGCCCACACCCTAGAACAAATCGGACCACCAAGCTAAACACGGAGTCTAAAATTTAACTTAAAATCTATGGTTTCTTATGGCATTAGGTTTGCAGAGTTAGAATCTTGACTTCTGAAAGACACTTTGTTTTAAACAAAACCTGGAATTCCACTGCCGAAGAAAGCAGGCAGAAAACCGAGGCATTTGAGGGCAGCCAAGTTAAATATTGTATCTCTTTTTAAGAAGTTAATACCCCTGGGTCTTCGACCTTTGTTCTTTGCTCCCAAAGGCAAGGACATATGATGTTTATCTTGCCAGAAATAGTTAAAAGTCATCTAGGAGCTCTCTGCTGAGTGAGCCAACCCGTTTTGACCTTTTTGACTAGACCAACTCCTGTTACGTTAACCTCTGACTTCAGTCCTCTTAATGGCAATATTCCCCGGCACTGTAATTTCCCTCCCACTGTGTTCTCTCAGGCAAATATTTACTACTGAGGTTTCACAATTTATTTTTCAAACAAAGTGGCAGGGACCACCCCATGCCACCACATCCTCATTTCATATTAGAACCCATCATTCCCTAGATATAATTTTACCAGAACAAATGTGCTTCAGGGACTTTTGACATGAGATGAAGGCTTGACTTCCTATCAAAACCAAAGCGGGCCCTTGTCAGTTTCAACATGGATATAAACAAGAAATGCAAGCCTGTAATTGGTGATGGAAATCAGATAAGACCTTTTAAATACAACCATTGATACAAAAATGTGAACTCGAATTCCCTTTGATTAAGTCACTTAAGAAAATAAAGCCTGGGCGGGTTTAAAAGAAAGATTCTGAACACGCTGGCGAACAAGCTTTTGCCGTTTCCAGCCTCTCAAAGACAAGGGGAAGAAAATTAAAATCAGAAGTGAAGGTTTATGAAATGAAACAGAACTCAGAAGAGAGCTCCCCCTCCTTTAAGTTTTCTTATGTCTCCACAAATGACAGGAGGCTAGGAAATGCTTCCTTGGGAATTAGCGATATGTACTTTCTATGCATGGAAATCCATATATCTATATAGCCAATGTTCATTACTTAACCTCTTTGTGAGCAGTGAGAAATTCAGCTCAGCCAGTGATGAACAAATTAACAAACAAACGATCTTCTACCTAACTGCTTGACATTAACTATTCAGTAGTATTCTTTATGCAAAAGAGTTACAACATTTTCTAACCCTGGACATTTTAGAGTCCTTTCCAGAGAAATGAAATGCAAAAGCTACGGAAGCTACAGCCTGTCCCATTTCGTATTCTTTGCTTCAAGTTTCATAACTTAATTCACTTTGCAGAATTCCTTAAAAATATTTTCCCATTTGATGATATGGAAGAAATAATAATTGAATATGATGCATTTTCTTCAGTTAAAAATGTTCCAGGTTATCTTCTGAGCTGAAGAGAACTTGGTAATGTTCTTTGGGTAGCAGTCTAAACGCTTTTGAAAAGAGGAGGATATAGATGTAAATGCAATCATTTCAAATCATTAGAGTTTATCAGTTAATAGATATGCTAGCAAATATAAGAAGGAAACAAATATACCAGGTGAAAACAGAGTTTAATTCGTTGGATTTTTTTAGCATTTGAATATTGTCTTCCTATTGTTATCTTATAAAGGCCAAATCCTTTCATCTCGTTGGAGATATCTGTCTTAGAACTGGGAATATTCTACAATACATGTGTAACCTTACAAATCTGCTTCAGGCTTAATGTGTGTGTGCATGCTAAGTCGCTTCAGCTGTGTCTGACTCTTTGGGATCCTATGGACAGTAGCCTGCCAGGCTTCTCTGTCCATGGGATTCTGGAGTGGGTTGCCACACCTTCCTCTAGAGGATCTTCCTGACCCAGGGCTCCACACTGCATCTCTTAAGTCTCCTGCCCTGGGGGGGGTGGTTTTTTTTTGTTTGTTTTTTTACCACTAAAAGCCACCTGGGAAGCCCCTTCAGGATTTATAAACAATACAACATAGAAATTTTGTATACTTAAAGAAAGAAGTGAAGGAAGAAAGGAAGAAAGAAAAAAAATGACAGCATATTTTAACACATGGCAATCTGTTATATTAAAATTTTGAAACTCCATATTATATTTGGTGCTACTTTAAAAATAATAAATGTTCAATTACCTACCATTTCCTATTTTTAATTCTTACTTGTAGACTAAATTATTGTATATTTACACTTATTATTAGAAAATAATTATATGTTATGCTTTAATCCACACATATCATATTTATGGAGTACTTTTCTATCAGGGTAAAATTACATTTCCACAAAGTAGTGATGTGAGGACAATTTTTGTGGGGGAAGAGAGGCAATTCCAACTCAGACTGTTCTCTGAATTACACAGAAATGCATTACATGATCTCATTGTTTTTTACACACAACTGTAAACATTGGTATAAAAGAAAAACACAGTATATGAATGATATCAGATTCTCTAATTAAGTAATAAAGTACATTTACATCTTAATATTTACCAAGAAGAAGTAAATATTAAGCTTTCTTCTTTTACTTCCTTTCTCCCTTCTTTCCTTCCACATTCACTCTCTCTACTTTTCTAACTTCCTCCTTTTTTCTCTTCCTTCATCTCTTTCATTCAGTTCAGTTCAGTCACTCAGTCGTGTCCGACTCTTTGTGACCCCATGATCGCAGCACACCAGGCCTACCTGTCCATCACCATCTCCCAGAGTTCACTCAGACTCACGTCCATCGAGTACGTGATGCCATCCAGCCATCTCATCCTGGGTCGTCCCCTTCTCCTCCTGCCCCCAATCCCTCCCAGCATCAGAGTCTTTTCCAATGAGTCAACACTTCGCATGAGGTGGCCAAAGTACGGGAGCTTCAGCTTTAGCATCATTCCTTCCAAAGAAATCCCAAAGTTGATCTCCTTCAGAATGGACTGGTTGGATCTCCTTGCAGTCCAAAGGACCCTCAAGAGCCTTCTCCAACACCACAGTTCAATAGCATCAATTCTTCGGTGCTCAGCCTTCTTCACAGTCCAACTCTCACATCCATACATGACCACAGGGAAAAACATAGCCTTGACTAGATGGACCTTAGTCGGCAAAGTAATGTCTCTGCTTTTGAATATACTATCTAGGTTGGTCATAACTTTACTTCCAAGGAGTAAGCATCTTTAATTTCATAGCTGCATTCACCATCTGCAGTGATTTTAGAGCCAAAAAAAATTAAGTCTGACACTGTTTGCACTGTGTCCCCATCTATTTCCTGTGAAGTGATGGGACCGGATGCCATGATCTTCATTTTCTGAATGTTGAGCTTTAAGCCAACTTTTTTGCTCTCCTCTTTCACTTTCACCAAGAGGCTTTTTAGTTCCTCTTCACTTTCTACCATAAGGGTGGTGTCATCTGCATATCTGAGGTGATTGATATTTCTCCCGGCAATCTTGATTCCAGCTTGTGTTTCTTCCAGTCCAGCGTTTCTCATGATGTACTCTGCATATAAGTCAAATAAGCAGGGTGACAATATACAGCCTTGACGTACTCCTTTTCCTATTTGGAACCAGTCTGTTGTTCCCTGTCCAGTTCTAACTGTTGCTTCATCACCTGCATACAGATTTCTCAAGAGGCAGGTCAGGTGGTCTGGTATTCCCATCTCTTTCAGAATTTTCCACAGTTTATTGTGATCCACACAGTCAAAGAGTTTGGCATAGTCATTAAAGCAGAAATAGATGTTTTTCTGGAACTCTCTTGCTTTTTCCATGATCCAGCGGATGTTGGCAATTTGATCTCTGGTTCCTCTGCCTTTTCTAAAACCAGCTTGAACATCAGGAAGTTCACAGTTCACGTATTGCTGAAGCCTGGCTTGGAGAATCTTGAGCATTACTTTACTAGCATGTGAGATGAGTGCAATTGTGTGGTAGTTTGAGCATTCTTTGCATTGCTTTTCTTTGGAATTGGAATGAAAACTGACCTTTTCCAGTCCTATGGTCACTGCTGAGTTTTCCAAACTTGCTGGCATATTGAGTGCAGCACTTTCACAGCATCATCTTTCAGGATTTGAAATAGCTCAACTGGAATTCCATCACCTCCACTAGCTTTGTTCATAGTGATGCTTTCTAAGGCCCACTTGACTTCACATTCCAAGATGTCTGGCTCTAGATTAGTGATCACATCACCATGATTATCTGGGTCGTGAAGATCTTTTTTGTACAGTTCTTCCAATTATTCTTGCCACCTCTTCTTAATATCTTCTGCTTCTGTTAGGTCCAGACCATTTCTGTCCTTTATCGAGCCCATCTTTGCATGAAATGTTCCCTTGGTATCTCTCATTTCCTTGAAGAGATCTCTAGTCTTTCCCATTCTGTTGTTTTCCTCTATTTCTTGACATTGATCACTGAAAGAGGCTTTCTTATCTCTTCCTGCTATTCTTTGGAACTCTGCATTCAGATACTTAAATCTTTCCTTTTCTCCGTTGCTTTTCGCCTCTCTTCTTTTCACAGCTATTTGTAAGGCCTCCCCAGACAGCCATTTTGGTTTTTTGCATTTCTTTTCCATGGGGATGGTCTTGATCCCTGTCTCCTGTACAATGTCACGAAGCTCATTCCATAGTTCATCAGGCACTCTATCTATCAGATGTAGACCATTAAATCTATTTCTCACTTCCACTGTATAGTCACAAGGGATTTGATTTAGGTCACACCTGAATGGTCTAGCGGTTTTCCCTACTTTCTTCAATTTGAGTCTGAATTTGGCAATAAGGAGTTCATGATCTGAGCCACAGTCAGCTCCCAGTCTTCTTTTTGTTGACTGTATAGAGCTTCTCCATCTTTGGCTGCAAAGAATATAATCAATCTGATTTTGGTGTTGACCATCTGGTGATGTCCATGTGTAGAGTGTTCTCTTGTGTTGTTGGAAGAGGGTGTCTGCTATGACCAGTGCATTTTCTTGGCAAAACTCTATTAGTCTTTGCCCTACTTCATTCTACATTCCAAAGCCAAATTTGCCTGTTACTCCAGGTGTTTCTTGACTTCCTACTTTTGCATTCGCGTCCCCTATAATGAAAAGGACATCTTTTTTTTTTGGTGTTAGTTCAAAAGGTCTTGTAAGTCTTCATAAAACCATTCAACTTCAGTTTCTTCAGTGTTACTGGTTGGGGCATAGACTTGGATAACTGTGATATCGAATGGTTTGCCTTGGAGAGGAACAGAGATCATTCTGTCGTTTTTGAGATTGCATCCAAGTACTGCATTTCGGACTCTTTTGTTGACCATGATGGCTACTCCATTTCTTCTGAGGGCTTCCTGCCCACCGTAGTAGATAAGTGCATGTGGTGGCGGCGGGCCGGCACACTAAGCGCAGCCGAGAGCTACCCCACTTCTGAAGTCAGTGACAGAGGCCCAGAGTGCCAGGCTGCGACGGCGCAGCAACGGCCGGGAGGAGCCACCCCGCGTCCGATGTCAGGGGCGGTGGCTGAGAGGAGCTACCCCACGTCCGAGGTCAGTGGCGGCCAGAATAGACACCCTGCGTCCAAGGTCAGTGGCGGCCGGTAGAAGCCACCTCGTGCCCGAGGCCAGGGGCGGTGACCCTGAGGAGCCACCCACGCCCGAGGCCAGGGCCGGCGGCTGGGTGGAGCAACCGGAGGAGAGGTGGCTGAGCAGGCACAGGAGGGCCTAGAGGAGCTATCCCACGTTGGAGGTCAGGAATGGTGGTGGTAAGGAGATACCCCTCCTCCAAGGTAAGGAGCAGCGGCTGTGCTTTGCTGGAGCAGCTGTGAAGAGATACCCCACGCCCAAGGTAAGAGAAACCCAAGATGGTAAGTGTTGCAAGAGGGCATCAGAGGGCAGACACACTGAAACCATACTCACAGAAAACTAGTTAATCTAATCACACTAGGACCACAGCCTTGTCTAACTCAGTGAAACCAAGCCATGCCTACGGGGCAACCCAAGATGGGTGGGTCATGGTGGAGAGATCTGACAGAATGTGGTCCACTGGAGAAGGGAATGGCAAGCCACTTCAGTATTCTTGCCTTGAGAACCCCATGAACAATATGAAAAGGCAAAAAGATAGGATACCAAAAGAGGAACTTCCCAGGTCATTAGGTGCCCAATATGTTACTGGAGATCAGTGGAGAAATAACTCCAGAAAGAATGAAGGGATGGAGCCAAAGCAAAAACAGTACCCAGTCGTGGATGTGACTGGTGATAGAAGCAAGATCCAATACTGTAAAGAGCAACATTGCATAGGAACCTGGAATGTCAGGTCCATGAATCAAGGCAAATTGGAAGTGGTCAAAGAAGAGATGGCAAGAGTGAACATCGACATTCTAGGAATCAGCGAACTAAGATGAACCAGAATGGGTGAATTTAACTCAGATGACCATTCTCTTTCATTAGAGGCTTTATTAAGCCAAGGTGGTGGTGGTGGGGGGGCGGGGGTGGTTTCCCTGATAGCTCAGTTGGTAAATAATCTGTCTGCAATGCAGGAGACCTTGGTTCAATTCCTGGTTTGGGAAGATCTGCTGGAGAAGGGATAGGCTACCCATTCCAGTATTCTTGGGCTTCCCTTGTGGCTCAGCTAGTAACGAATCCACCTGCAATGCGGGAGACTTGGGTTCGATCCCTGGGTTAAGAAGATCCACTGGAGGAGGGAAAGGCTACCCACTCCAGTATTCTAACCTAGAGAATTCCATGGACTGTATTAGTCCATGGGGTTGCAAAGAGTCCAGACACAACTAAGCGACTTTCACTTTCACTTTTATTAAGCCATTGTATTGCAACATTCCATTTTCTTGGGGCTGCGTTTGACACCTCTGAAGAGGTACCAGAAGAAAGTACAGGAAGGACAAAGCACCTATGTTGGTATTTATTCTGATTTAGCTTCTTAGTGGAGTTAGATAGTAACTCTTCTGGACTGTTACCCACCTCCCTACTGTATCACATCTCCTTTGCTGAATGGACAGTCAAAGGAAATGTGGGATTACTGTTGGGCTACTACTTTTCTCACTTTTCCCTATAAAATATGGTAGAATTTGAAGATCCCCTGGAGCAGGAAATGGCAACACACTTCAGTATTCTTGTCTGGAAAATCCCATGGGCAGAGGAGCCTGGCCAGTCATGGTCCATGGGGTTGCAAGAGTCAGACGTGATTTAGCAACTAAACCACCACCACCATGAAGATAGCAAGGGGCATTCCTTCACTAGGATGGTGTTAGAATAAGGCATGGGGGGAAAATGCAGGTGTTATGTTAAAACAATCAAAGAACTTGTGCATATCTCATTTAAACATATATATGTATTTGTTCAAATGGTAAATAAGCCTTTCAGCTTTAAAAAGTAAACCCCTAACCATTTTTTGAGGGAAGTTTTTTATATTTTTCCTGAAAATCAGCCTTTTTTCCCCCTTCTAAATGACAGCCCTGGCTATGCTTCTGTGCTCTGCTGTGCTTAATCTGTAGCCCGTCAGGCTCCTTTGTCCACGGGGATTCTTCAGGCAAGAATATGAGAGTGAGTTCCCAAGCCCTTCTCCAGGGTATCTTCCCAATCCATGGATCAAACACAGGTTTCCCATAGTGCAGGCTGATTCTTTACCATCTGAGCCACCAGGGAAGCTATGCCCCTAATGATCACAGTAAGAACTTTTATCTGGAACATAATCAGTGTCATGTTCCAATTTATCATACTTCTAACTCAGGAAATCTATTCGGCATAAATAAATAGATAATCTCTAAGAATTCTAATATTTCCAAATACATAAATAGATAATCTCTCAGTTCAATTCAGCTCAGTTCAGTCGCTCAGTCGTGTCTGACTCTTTGCGACCCCATGAATCACAGCACGCCAGGCCTCCCTTGTCCATCACCATCTCCCGGAGTTCACTCAGACTCACGTCCATCGAGTCCGTGATGCCATCTCTAGGAAGTCTAATATTTCCAAATACAGTCAAGGAAAGCAAGTTTCCTTTTAATTACTTTTAAAGGAACTATTTACAATAGGAAGCTATTTTTAGAATACTCTATTGAATACAACTGTATGCACAACAGAACTCCAATTGGTCCCTTTGTGCAGATAAAACTAAGATTCCTTTTTCACTCTATCTCCCTAAATTGTTATTGTATTTGTGCTCAAGGACTGATTGTGGGAAAAACTGCATTCTCTACCATAAAAATAAAAAGAAAATACAATAAAACGGTAATTCATCAATGATGACTGAGGCAACAACTTTCCTGTGCAAGCCTGACACGCATCTTAACTGATCTTTGTACTCTGATTAAGGTAGAGTGCTTTCCATGAAACAAATCCTGCTTTATAAAGTTCTTATTTTACACTAAGTTCCTTTATCCTCAAGTAGGCAGTCTTATAAATTATTCAAGCTATTAAAATTACTTTTTGTTCTATAACACTGCTATCAATAAAAGGTCACTGATAATATAGATGAAAGTAGATTGTCTTAAAAACTGAAGAGCAAGATGTTCATTCCAAAGGTTTCCATTTTGAGAATAATAAAATGTATATATGATTAATAAGAAGAACTGTGTCACAATAGAAGGGCCAGCAGGAAGGACTTGCTGGTAAATGCATGTTTAAACTTAGCTGACTCAGATAAAACTAGTCACTTTGGGCAGCATCCAAGGATTTTGCTATTGAGTTTAATCTCACCAATGACTTTTCTTACCAGTCCTTCAGAGATTGTTTAGGAATGGATTAGGTCTCTCATAAGACCCTGCTCAGAAGTAAAGAGACCTGATATCACCACCATAGTCACTGCTTTCCTTTTTTTATTTATAAAACATCTCTTTGAATCTAAGTTTTACTCTAGTAACTTCTTTATTGACTTTTCTCTTGAGAAAGAACAGAACACATTCATGTTATAAGATGGGTAAAAGAGACAAGATTTTAGAACAGGATTCAGGAACTGCTAATCTCAAAACTTCTTTTCAGGCTGCTGGCATTAAGATAGACATTGTAAGTACTCAGAAAATATGGAACTGATTGGTTGATTTACCTTTGGGAACTTACCACAGAAGAAATGTGTACTGAATTATAAATCTTCCATCTTTTTTAGAATGACAAAATTAAAAAATAAGTTGGTCTCAGGAAGAAGAGCAGCAGGAATGCATTGCTGTGTCCTCTTGCAGAATTGTTTGACTATTACATGATAACTATGAAACAGATTGCTATTTTAAAAATATTCCTAATAATGGCATTCTCAAACGCTTTAACTTTTACTCTATTTGCTTTTAGTCCAGTCGCTCAGTCGTGTCCGATTCTTTGTGACCCCGTGGACTGCAGCATGCCAGGCCTCCCTGTCCATCATGAACTCTCTGAGTTTACTCAAATTCTCACATCCATACATGACTACTGGAAAAACCATAGCTTTGACTAGATGGAACTTTGTTGGTAAAGTAATGTCTCTGCTTTTTAATATGGTGTCTAGGTTGGTCATAGCTTTTTTCCAAAGAGCAAGTATCTTTTAATTTCATGGCTGCAGTCACCTTCTGCAGTGACTTTGGAGCCCCCCAAAATAAAGTCTCTCACTGTTTCCATTGTTTCTCCATCTATTTCCATGAAGTGATGGGACCAGATGCCATGATCTCAGTTTTCTGAATGTTGAATATTAAGCCAACTTTTTCACTTTCCTCTTTCACTTTCATCAACAGGCTCTTTAGTTCTTTGTTTTTGTCCACAGGGGTGGTGTCATCTGCATATCTGAGGTTTTCAATATTTCTCCCAGCAATCATGATTTCAGCTTGTGCTTCATCCAGTCCAGCGTTAGTCATAATGAACTCTGCATATAAGTTAAATAAACAGGGTGACAATATACAGCCTTGACATACTCTTTTCCCAATTTGGAACCAGTCTGTTGTCCCATGTCTAGTTCTCACTGTTGCTTCCTGACCTGCATACATATTTCTAAAGGGCAGGTAAGGTGCTGGTGTTCCTATCTCTTTCAGAATTTTCCACACTCTGTTGTGATCCACACAGTCAAAAGATTTGGCATAGTCAATAAAGCAGAAGTAGATTTTTTGGGGAACTCTCTTACTTTTTCTATGATCCAAAGGATGTTGGCAATTTGATCTCTGGTTCCTCTGCCTTTTCTAAATCCAGCTGGAATATCTGGAAGTTCACGGTTCATGTACGGTTGAAGCCTGGCTTGGAGAATTTTGAGCATTACTTTGCTAGCGTGTGAGATTAGTGCAATTGTTGGGTAGTTTGAGCATTCTTTGGCATTACTTTTCTTTGGGATTGGAATGAAAACTTATCTTTTCCAGGTCTATGACCACTGTTCAGTTTTCCAAATTTGCTGACATATTGAGTGCTGCACGTTCATAGCATCACCTTTTAGGACTTGAAATAGCTCAGTTGGAATTCCATCACTTCCACTAGCTTTGTTCATAGTTATGCTTCCTGAGGCCCACTTGACTTTGCCAGGATGCCAGGATGTCTGACTCAAGTGATGATTGCCATCATGGTTATCTGGGTCATGAAGATATTTTTTGTATAGTCCTTCTGTGTGTTCTTGCCACCTCTTCTTAATATCTTCTGCTTCTTTTAGGTCCATACCATTTCTGTCCTTTATTGTGCCCATCTTTGCATGGAATGTTCCCTTGGTATCTCTAATTTTCTTGAAGAGATCTCTAGTTTTTAACATTCTGTTGTTTTCCTCTATTTCTTTGCACTGATCACTGAGAAAGGCTTTCTTATCTCTCCTTGCTATTCTTTGGAACTCTGCATTCAGATGGGTATATCTTTCCTTTTCTTCTTTGCCTTTTGCTTCTCTTCTTTCCACAGCTATTTGCAAGCCCTCTTCAGATAACCAATTCACCTTTTGCATTTTTTTTCTTGGGGTTTGTCTTGATCATTGCTTCCTGTACAATGTTACAAACCTCCATCCATAGTTCTTCAGGCACTCTGTCCATCAGATCTAGTCCCTTAAATCTATTTCTCACTTCCACTGTATAATCATAAGGGATTTGTTTAAGTCATACCTGAATGGTCTAGCGGTTTTCCCTACTTTCTTCAATTTAAGCCTGAATTTGGCAATAAGGTGTTCATGATCTGAGCCACAGTTAGCTCCTGGTCTTGTTTTTTGCTAACTGTATAGAGCTTCTCCATCTTTGGAGACAAAGAGTATAATCAATCTGATTTCAGTATTGACCATCTAGTGATGTCCATGTATAGAGTCTTCTCTTGTGTTGTTGGAAGAGGGTGTTTGCTCTGACAAGTGCGTTCTCTTGGCAAAAACCTGTTAGCTTTTGACCTGCTTCGTTTTGTACTCCAAGGCCAAATTTCCCTGTTACAACAGGCATCTCTTGACTTCCTACTTTTGCATTCTAGCCCCTATAATGAAAAAAGACATCTTTTGGGGGTGTTAGTTTGAGAAGCTTTTGTAGGTCTTTATAGAACCATTACTGGTCAGGGGATAGACTTGGATTACTGTGATATTGAATGGCTAGCCTTGGAAATGAACATAGATCTTTCTGTTGTTTTTGAGATTGCATCCAAATACTGCATTTTGGACTCTTGTTGACTATGATGGATACTCCATTTCTTCTAAGTGATTCCTGCCCACAGTAGTATATATAATGGTTCTGAATTAAATTCACCCATTCCAGTCCATTTTAGTTTACTGATTCCTAAAATACCGATGCTCACTCTTGCCATCTCCTGTTTGACCACTTCCAATTTGCCTTGATTCATGGACCTAACATTCCATGTTCCTATGCAATATTGCTCTTTACAGCATTGGAATTTACTTCCATCACCAGTCCCATCCACAACTGGGTATTGTTTTTACTTTGGTTCCCTCCCTTCATTCTTTCTGGAGTTATTTCTCCACTGATCTCCAGTAGCGTATTGGGCACCTACAGACCTGGGGAGTTCCTCTTTCAGTGTTCTATCTTTTTGCCTTTTCATGCTGTTCATGGGGTTCTCAAGGCAAGAATACTGAAGTGGTTCTCAATTCCCTTCTCCAGTGGACCACATTTTGTCAGAACTCTTCATCATTGTACTTGCTTTATGCCACAATAAAAATACATTTATTTTTATCTTAGTCCTTTAGGCATTTTCTCGACAAGCATGTGCACTAGGTAAATAGTGCAATATTTACAAAGACAAGTTCTGTAGTTGCCTGGATTCAAATCCTAGCTGCTTTGCTTATTAGCTTTGGTCCTTAATTCATGTTGATAGTATTAATACTTATTCCACAGGAATTAAGTTAAAACTTATGCAAAACACATGAGAGAGTAGTAGGCACATAGGAAACACTCAATAATGGTAGCATTTACTATCAGGATTCAGGTTGACAATGCTGATGAGTGATGGCTTGTCACGTATTGTAGCAGGTTCATTGGGAGCTATAAAAGAGAAATTGCAGCCCTTAATTTCAAACAACTCAGAGACATGAAAGTTCTGTTGCAATCATGGACCAACTGATAAAACAGTCACTAAAGAATAAATAACTGTGAAGTGTTTAAGGAAGGTATGTTTTGAGGGCTTTATGCTCATGGTAAACTCTAAGCAAAGGTTAGCTATAAAAGACTTTAAAAGACTTTTCGTTTATGTTCTGGAATTATAATTCAGTCAGCAGAGAGGAGAATGTACTGAATAGGAAAGAAAGAGGAAGTTAGTAGAGTTTTAGAAACCTGTTAGAGCCATCTAAGAGAAAGAGCGTGGGGGATCTGGACACAGAGAAATGTGAAAGAATAGGATAGACAGGAAGTGGACCACTGGGTCTGAAGAATAATTTAGAGATGATTCTTAGATTTTGGTTATATGATATTGGTCTTCACTGAAACAGAAGCACAGATATAAGGGTGAAATATAAATTTCAGTTTATGCTTAAGAGTAGGTGGGTAGAACAGTAATTGCCAATAGGCTGAGAGAGGGAGAGGTTAGAGAAGTAAGAGAAGGGGCAGGGACTGTGATGGAGAAGTCCCAGGCAAGGAGGAGAGGGGGATGTAAACAACGGGAGCAAATGTGACGGCAACAACACGCAGGTTTGTAAGGTAGTTCATCTGTAGAGGAAAGAAAGAGTTGTGAAGCCAACTTAGAGTAAAGGATGAAGAGTGGTTGAACAAATGAGATCTCTGAGGGCAGAGCACTTTGAGATGAGGTTTGGCAGGGAAGGAAAAGCCGTGGTAGTAGGGGGTCAACTGAGAATAACACAGACCAAAAAAAAAAAAAAAAAAAAAAACCACAAAAACACTTATACATGCTAGGAACTCTCCTACTGATGTAGATACTTTATATACCTTAATCCTCACAGAAATCGATAAAGTGAGTATTATTGTTCCCATTTTACAAGTGAACAAACTGGAACTCAGCCATTAATAACCGAACTGAGTTCAAATAGGTACAAATTTGAACTGAGGGAATAAGAGAAACCTTGGAAGATGTGCCTTTGCTCTATTCCTCAAAGATCAGAGAGGATTTTCAGCAAGCGGAGCTGAGCAGAGAGGATATTTCATATGGAAAGAAGACTATGAGCAAAGCCAGAGGTGGGCAGGGAAAGCTGGGTTCAGTCTGGATGGTTGTGAGGGGTACATACAGGCAGCCTGCAACATGTTGAGAAGCAATGTGAAGGACAATTAATGTCACCCTGAAAGCCTAGGGGGACTTCCCTGGTGGTTCAGTGGTTAAGCCTCTGTGCTTCCACTGCAGGGGCCAGGGGTTCCATCCTTGGTCCAGGAATTAAGATCCCACATGCTACATGGTGCAGCCAAAAAAGAAAGAAAATCTTTTTGAGTAAAGAAATATCACTAGGGCTGTGCTTTAGAAAACAAATTTTAAAACTTCCCTCTGGTACACAATAATCCTTGAAAAAAGAAAGCATGAAAGTGAAAGTCACATCTGACTCTTTGCGACACCATGGATTATATAGTCCATGGAATTCTCCAGGCCAGAATACTGGAGTACGTAGCCTTTCCCTTCTCCAGGGGATCTTCCCAACCCAGGGATGGAACCCAGGTCTCCCTCATTGTAGGCAGATTCTTTACCAGCTGAGCCACAAGGGAAGCCAAAGAATATTGGAGTGGATCTTCCCAACCTAGGAATCGAACCGGAATCTCCTGCATTGCACACAGATTCTTTACCAACTGAGCATATCAAACTATAATTATAAAATATTGGAAAAATAATATTAGGCATTAGGTTGAACCATATGAAATGATCATTTTTATAATGCCCAAATCTGTCAATTATTGATGTCAATTTTATAGGTTCAATATAATATCTCAAGGTGTAAGATTTCATACTAATTATAATCAGAGAAAATTTCATAGCTTTAAATATTTTTACTTTTAAATAAGAAGAAATTTAAATTGTTTAAGATTAAATTAAAGAAACTAAAAAAGTTAACAAAAATATACATGAGTGTAAGAATAAAAAAGGCTTCCCAGGTGGCTCAGTGGTAAAGAACCAGCCTGCCAGAGAACCAGGTTCGATCCGTGAGTTGGGAAGATCCCCTGGGAGCATTCCAGTATTCTAACCTGGACAGTACCATGGACAGAGGAGCCAGGTGGGCTACAGTCTATAGACTTGCAAGGAGTCAGACACAACTGAGCAACTGAGCATGCACACATAACAATAAAAACCAAAAATTAATAATTAAAAAAAATTAAAAATGGATGGTTTGGTAACATAGTGAAGAATTGATTCTCTATCTGTGAAACAAATCTCTGCTAAGACCAATAGAGGAAAAAAGAAGGAAATATCAATACAAATATACATAGTGTGGAGGTTAGGAGGATAGTTTCTGAAGTTATCCTGGGCTAAATTTCATGCTGTCATAGTGATTCAATGACTTGGAGTGAGGTTGTCTCAAAGTGACAAGACCTACTATTACCTTTCACATATTAGTAATTAGAATAGAAAAATATATGTCAGTTTTCTTGCCCGAAATGGGCAAATGACAGAATCTACCTCCTAGGACTCTTGTGAAGATTAAAAACTGTAATGTATACAGTGCTTAGCCTGGCAAACAGTATCATTCAGTTCAGTTCAGTCACTCAGTCGTGTCTGACTCTTTGCGACCTGTGGACTGCAGCACGCTGGGCCTCCCTGTCCATCACCAACTCAGAGATTACTCAAACTCATGTCCATTGAGTCGGTGATGCCATCCAACCAACTTATCCTCTGTCATTCCCTTCTCCTCCCACGTTTAATCCTTCCCAGCATCAGGGTGTTTTCCAGTGAGTCAGTTCTTCACATCAGGAGGCCAAAGTATTGGAGTTTCAGCCTCAGCATCAGTCCTTCTAATAATATTCAGGACTGATTTCCTTTAGGCTGGACTGGTTGGATCTCCTTGCAGTCCAAGGGACTCTTAAGAGTCTTCTCCAAGAAGAGCATCTAAACGACATCTAAAGTAGCATCTAAACCACAGCTCAAAAGCATCAATTCTTCAGTGCTCAGCTTTCTTTATAGTCCAACTCTCACAACCATACATGACTACTGAAAAATGGAACAGAGTGGTTCCAAACAGGGAAAGGAGTACATCAAGGCTGTATATTGTCACCCTGCTTATTTAACTTATATGCAGAGTATATAGTACATCATGAGAAACACTGGGCCGGATGAAACACAAGCTGGAATCAAGATTGCTGGGAGAAATATCAATAACCTCAGTTATGCAGATGACACAACCTTATGGCAGAAAGCGAAGAAGAACTAAAGAGCCTCTTGATGAAAGTGAAAGAGGAGAGTAAAAAAGTTGGCTTAAAATTCAACATTCAGAAAACTAAGATTATGGCATCTTGTCCCATCACTTCATGGCAAATAGATGGGGAAACAGTGGAAACAGTGACAGACTTTATCTTTTTGGGCTCCAAAATCACTGCAGACAGTGAATGCAGCCATGAAATTAAAAGATGCTTGCTCCTTGGAAGAAAAGTTATGACCAACCTAGATAGCATATTAAAAAGCAGAGACACTGCTTTGCCAACAAAAGTACATTTAGTCAAATCTATGGTTTTTCCAAACAGCATCATTACCATCATATTACTAATATTTTTACTATTATGGAGAAGGAAGAGGAGAATATAATCAGAAATTCAAAAATTTTAAAATTATAACTACATGGACTCCCTGGCATTCCAGTGGTTAGAACTCTGTGCTTTCAGTGCAAGGGGCACAGGTTCAATCCCTGGTCAGCAAACTAAGATCCCACATGCTTCTCAGTGAGGCCAAAAAATAAATTTAAAAAATCAAAAAAAAATTGAAATTATAACTACCTTCCATGTGTAGCTCTCAACTAATAATTTTAAAATCTTAATGAAGTGGATCTTCGTAATAAAATAAAAACTGCTGAAATAATATAAAATGAATATATTAGCTCTTATAGAAGAAAATTTTAGATCAATGATTTTCAAAGTATTTGTTAGGTGATGCTAGTGGTAAAGAATCTACCTGCCAATGCAAGAGACTCAGGGGATGAGGGTTTGATCCCTGGGTGGTGGAAAATCCCCTGAAAAAGGAAATAGTAACTCACTCTAGTATTCTTGCCTGGAAAATTCCATGGAGAGAGGAGTCTGGCAGGCTACAGTCCATGGAGTCTCAAAGAGTCAGACGTGACTGAGCACAGACAAACACATTGCTAAAGCAAAATAATTTCATCAGAAAGTTCATTGAATCTTCAAGAAGGAAACATTAATAAAACAAACACTGTTCTATCAATAGTTCAGTTGTTTCAAAATACAAATAGAGAATAAAAGTTTTCCCAGATAATTTTTTAAATTTAACATAACTCTGGTCCAAAATCTGAAATGAAATGGTCTTAAAATGAAAGCTAAGAACCAATTACATTTATAGTAAATATTAAATTCCTAAACTAATGCATAATATGAGTACTGAAATGATTTATTCTAGAATTTCAAAGATGTATCAATATAAATCACAGGTAAAAGGACAAAACTGAGATCATGGCATCCAGTTCCATCACTTGATGGCAAATAGATAGGGGGAAAAGTGGAAACAGTGACAGATTTTATTTTCTTGGGCTCCAAATCACTGCGGACTGTGACTACTGATGTCAAATTAAAAGATGCTTGCTCCTTGGAAGAAAAGATATGACAAACCTAGACAGCATTTTAAAAAGCAAAGACATCATTTTGCCAGAAAGATCTGTCTAGTCAAAGCTATGTTTTTTCCAGTAGTCATGTATGGATGTGAGAGTTGGAACCATAAAGAAGCTGAGAGTCAAATAATTGATACTTTTGAGTTGTGGTGCTGGAGAAGACCATTGAGAATACATTTGCAGCAAGGAGATCAAACCGGTCAATCCTAAAGGAAACCAGCCCTGAATTTTTATTGGAAGGACTGATACGGAAGCGGAAGCTCCAATCCTTTGGCCACCTCATGCGAGCGGCTGACTCATTGGGAAAGATCCTGATGCTGGGAAAGATTGAAGGCGAAGAAGAAGAGAGTGGCAGAGGATGAGGTGGTTGTATAGCATCACTGCCTTAATGAACACGGATTCGAGCACACTCCGGGAAATAGTGAAGACAGGGAAGCTTGGTGTGCTGCAGTCCGTGAGATCGCAGAGTCAGATACGACTTAGCAACAGCACAACAAAAAGAGAAAAAAATAAAGCACTTTTGTGGCTAGATTAACAAAGGAGCACCAACTTTTTAAATAGTTTTTCCCCTTTCCACTTTTCCATAGTTATAAAAATATTATAAATAAAAACATTTGGCTGTATGGAAGTATTTATGTATTTTCCCCCAATGCATTCTAACGCCATCTTCTTTCTCACACGTTTGGTTTTCTTTTTTCTGGAACTCTTTATTAGTGCCTCATGTCTTAAATTTTTTCTGTTCAGTTAGGATTAAAAGCAGAAGCTTATTCAAGAAGGATGGCCCTTCTCTACAAAGGTTGCCTGTGTGCTCTGTCACTTCAATCATGTTCAACTCTTTGTAACCCTATGGACTGTAGCCCATCAGGTTCCTCTGTCATGGGATTCTCCAGGCAAGAATACTGGAGTGGGTTTCCATGCCCTCCTTCAGGGGATCTTCCCGATATAGGGATCAAATCCGCATCTTCCGCATCTAATGCGTTGAAGGCAGATTCTTTACCCACTGCGCCCCTGGGGAAGCCCTACAAAGGCTAGGGGGAATCAAGGCAAGCCACTTCTGGCCCAGTGTTTTCTTTCCTTTATGTTTCTGCAGTAAGTGACAAGTGAAAGCAAAAACATTAAAGGTAAACGTGAAAATGAAAGAGGTATATGGGAGGCCCTGTGTATCAGTTAGGGTCCCTATAGAATACAAATGACACATTCACACTGGGTGATTTGAGGAGACTTAAGAAAAGATTTACACAGGATGTAAACAAGTTACAATTGCATGAACAAATTCAATGAAATGAACAAAGAAGAGTTTAGAACTCTTGGGTAGTAGAAACCCCTGAATTTGAAGGTGTAAGGAAAGGGAGTTGGATAATGTACTGTGTTCAATAGTACCTCCTCAAAATTCATTTCCACTTGAAACCTATAAATGTGACTTTATTCAGAAAAGGTGTCTTTGAAGGTGCAATCAAGTTAAGATGAGGTCATATTGGATTGGGATGAGCTCTATCCAGTAACTGCTGTTTTTATAAGAAGAGAGTAAGTTTAGACACAGACAGCTAAGGCAGAAGGCAAGGTAAAGACAGAGGCCAAGATTGGAGAGACGCATCCATCAGCCAAGTAATACTGGCGCCCATTAGAAGCTGGAAGAAGCAAAGAAGAATCCTACCCGGAATCTCAGCGCAGTGTAGCTCAGTTTGATTTTAGACTTCTTGCCTTGAGTTTAGACTTCTAACCTCCAGAATTTCAAGAGAATAGATTTCTATCATTATTTTAAGTCACTTGGATTGTGGTGCTTTTTCCTGTCTGCCTGCTCTAGCAAACCAATACAGACGCCAAAAACAGAACAGAAGACAAACAGAACCTGTCCAACATGTGAAGGAGTGGTGACAGTAATAAATCAGCAATACTGGCCTGGAGTGTTCCTCAGTAATCACTGAGTTATCAGTCTGTCTTCTCTTCACTGCCTCTTGGAGATGCTGACCATTCAACCCAGGACCTCCAGCTTCCTGCAATATTGCTGACTAATCCCCAGGCTGGGCTGGGACAGTAAGTGTTAGTCGCTCAGTCGTGCCCGACTCTTTGCGACCCCATGGACTGCAGCCCTATGTCCATGAGATTTTCCAGGCAAGGATACTGGAGTGGGTTGCCATTTCCTTCTCCAGGGGATCTGCCCAACCCAGGAATCAAACCCAGGTCTCCTGCACTGCAGGCAGATTCTTTACCAACTGAGCTACAAGGGAAGTAGTCTGGAGGATCTTCATACATCTTTAAGGAAAGGAAAGTGCCCCAGAATGCAAATGGTATACTAGTGCTGATAAAACAAACAAGCAGGAAAGAAAACAAACAAACAAAACATGCTGTTCCATGAGTGAAGGAAGAACAAAATGTCACTCTCCAATGAGAGAACTGTATTTGAAATACAAAGAGAATAGGGAACTAAATCATGGGTCACAGAGCCTAAAACAGAGAGGGTGCCCAGCAAATCTGTGTTTGGTACATCTGAGGGCTGCTGTCTGGCTGGACAAATGAGTGAAGGGCTGACATCAATTTAAGGTTTACTCCACTTTCTTTCAATCTTGAACACCAATTCTGATATAAAATTCTGAGTGCAAAATTCACAGAATCTTATTTCCCTAATGAAAAAGAGACTTTTGATCATGCTTGGTTAGGAATTTTATTTATCTCGAGCTAAAATGAACTAAAAATTTTATTTTAATCCAGAGCCTAAATATCACAGAATAAAATCTTTTCTTCATTCAGGTTATTTAGCTTTTAAACGGATTAGATTGTTTTAAATTATATTACTTCAGAGTTTTTAATATTTTACTTTAAAAATGTGCCATAAGTTCTTAGGGCAAATGAATCTTTACTTTTCAGAAATGAATTGTAATGAATAGAACTGCATCACTTCCACGTAGGGTTTGATTTAGCAAGTCCAACGAAATGCTGAGGACTCCAGAATTGATGCATGACTCTTGACTTCAGCTGTCTTTTGAGACTACTCAGAGGAACAAAAAAAGGTTTTTCTTGGAAAACACATTATTCTGAAGAGCATCTTGGCAGTAGGTCCTTCATGTCACCTGGCTCTGCAATTCCCACCATGCCTTGGCACCTAGTAGATGCCTGGTTGAGTTTAATCAAACTAATTTAATGCATGAATCTTCAGAAGAAGCTGCCTTCCTTTTACCACTGCCTCTGCTTTCAGCCTTTAAACTCAAAACTTAAAGGGCAAAACATATAAATATATGCAAAGCTACTTGTGTTTTCATTTGACTAAAGGTATTTATATCATAAGGCATTTAGAGTCATCTGCAATGCTTTGTGAGACATTTAACTAGTACTGCCTTGGTTTCTCACTAATTAAAAATCAAGTTATTAGAGTATAAATCTACTGGCAGCATATTCAGGCAAGCACAACAAAGACTCAGTATAAAATATAGGGAGGGGTCAGTGTTAAGTTTTATGACTTTGACACATAGAAAATGACTTCCTCATTAAGAAAACATCTTGTCTCAAAGTGTGGTGGCTTGCTTAAGGGTCTCAGACCCCATATACTAATTACCCTGATAGCATCCTCTCTTCTGTGCAAAAATATTTTTCACATTTCTAAACACCCATGAAGCTAAGCTAGAGGGAAAAAAAAGAGAACTTTAGCAATACCACTGTTTAAGAACTGTGTATTTGGGCTGTATGCAAAAAACAGATGAAAGTTAATAAAGACTCCCATACTGATAACCAGAAGGATGAAGGTGACCCTTGTAACTAGGGTGAAGTACATCTGCCTTGGCCTGATCTGTGAGTTGTGATGTGACTTATCAATTATGGGGGTAAAAAGTTGAATGAGATTCCCTACTGATAATAAGCTCACAGCCAAGGCATATTCATCAATAGAATGTAACTGGCCCATTATCTGAGACTGAAACAGGGAAGTACCCAGCTTACCTTGGTGAGGAGGTAACACAGTGTTTTGAAAGATAGGTTAGACATTACAACATAGAGGATGAAGGTCAAAATTTTTAGGCAGAATAAACACTTGAGTTTTGAGGCATGGCGAAGCAAGAAAGTACAGCCTGTACAGAAAAGAAGTGGGTTGCTCATTATGGCTGCAGCTGCAGGTGCCTTGTGGGGGAGTGATGGGAAAGGAAGCTGGATTGGAAGGATGAATACAGGTGATGTCATATGTATAATATAAAGTGTGGATTTTATACTGAGAAGAATAGGAAATGGTTGAAATATATTAGCTAAGCTAAAACATAACCAGACTCAAATTTTAGAAAAATTGTTCTACTTGTGAAATGTACTCCTTCTCCATTTTTGCCCATCTCAGTAAATGGTAAAGTCAGCTATTTAGATGTTCAAGCCCCTGACCAAAGTGTCATTCTTAATTTTTTATTTTTTCTTGCTCAAAATATCCAAAAATAAGAAAATCCTAAATGTATTTTCTTCATTTTGTTTCCCATCACCATAGTATAAACCACTATCTTCTCTTACCTGGATTATTTTAATAGTCTCATAACTTATCCTTTTGGTTCATGCTTTGCCTGTATGAATCCAATCTCCTCAGAACAAGAATGAGCTTATTAAAATTAAATCATATGATACTGCTTCTTTGCTTAAAACTCTCCGGGATCTACCTATTGCTCCTAGAATAAAGTTCAGACTCCTTTCAATTGCCTACAAAGTTACATGAACTGCTGTTGGCCCACCTCTCCATCTCAGCTCATATAACCCTTTCAGCTTTGCTATTTTCTGTCCATACTGGTGTGTTCTCTGTTCCAGTTTCATGTCCCTACTTCTGTTTGGAAGACTATCTAACCAATTCCTCAAATGGCTGGGTCCTTCTCGTCCTCCAAAACTCAACTAAATATTGTGGTTTAGTTGCTAGGTCGTGTCTGACTCTTTGCAACCCTATGAACTATAGCCCTGTCACAAACTCAAAATGCATTTTCTAAAAGACATATTGTCAACTTATACCCACCAGTCAATATCACATCACTATTTTATTTGCTCTGTAATACTTAAACCACCTGAAATGATCCTGTTTATTTTCTTGGTTAGTTTCTGTCTCTGAGCATCAGGATAAAAGCCACGTGAGAGCAGAGATCTAGAAAGTATTCTCAGTACCTAGGAAGCACTGGGTACATAGTTGTTAATAAATGTGTATTAATTAAATCTTAAAAAGTAGATTAGGCAAACATTGATTTGAAGAGTCTTAAAACAACCTAGGTAAAAGATATGATGGTCTGAACTTGGGCAGTGGGACTAAAGATAGAGAGAGAAATGGATTAGAAAGATATTTTAGGATGGAATTGATAAAATTGGGTAACCAGTTCAACATGGAAAAAGGAGAAGAGTAAGAAAGACCCATTCAGCACAGAATGAACCAGACAGAAAATGTCCTTTGGGCTCTACCAGTTTAAAGATTTGGAGCATTTCTTTTTCTAAATAAAAGGATAAACAGCATGTGCTGTTGAATGAATGAATGAATCATTCTAACAAAAGAGTTATTGAATTATTCATGTTACCTAGGAGAACTTACAAAATACGTTTTAAAAGTGCACTGAATGCCAGCTCTGTGTTGGGCATTATAGGGCAGAAGTAGAAGATGCTGTATCTGCCTTTTTACAGTGAGGAGATAAAACTAAAGTTCATAAAACAATTAGAAAGTAATCCAAGATATAATAGGTCATCAAATTTGATTCACCAGGGCTTCAGGAATCATATATCAGGCATAACATCTTAACTCAATGGCCTTCTAGGACAGAAATGATTCTGATTTCACACAAGTGCTTTATTCTGGTCAAGAAGCCATCTCTCCCAAAATATCAGCATTTGAGAGTTAAATTAATAACATTCAATGAAGGAGGAGTATGATTTATTTTTTCAAACAGTGAGTAAATTTAATATTTATAGAAAAGCACCAGAATGGCCCAGACTGCTCTAAGACTATTGATAACCTAGGCCCAGTTTTGAATAAGATTGCATCAAGAAAAGAACAGATTGAAATCGCTTCAAGAGGCATTGCTTTATAGAGGCCATTTCTTCTTGTCTGTGGTCTTACTTGGTTTCTCCTAATCTCTTGTAAGATACCTGTGGTGGTATCTTCATTTCTTGAGAAATGTCTTATAGTTCAACACAGATCTTTCTTGACCAGGAATTGCTAGTCGATAAACTAAAAATGCAGTGCATCAGTTCTAAAGAGAGTGCATGAAGAAATCTTATTTGCTGTCTTCATTTGTCAAAATTAAAATTCCTGGAAGTGGAACGATATAGACAATATGACTTCTGAAGATCCTTCTGAAGTTGATGAATCTGAATGTAAAACAGGTTATTCTGCATTATTTCATAGCCTATGTTAGTAAAACTGGCTTCCTTGAAAACTCTCTGGATTCTTTATCAATAACACAGCAGCTTGAAGGACACAACAACTGTATAGTTAGACTGTGTAACTTTGGCGTCATTTTCACATGCGTTACTTCATTTTTTTTTTTCCTCGTAGCAACTCTGGAAGGTGGATCTCTACCAGTAATAGACTTTTTTTTTTTTAACAGGTAAGACTGTTGGGGGCTTTTTCTGGCTCCTAGAGAGTGGTGGTAAACTTGGGTTAGATCCTTGTCCCTGGCCTGTTAGTTCCTCACTTCTTCTGTGCTGAATATAATGAGCACTACATGTACACAGTGGTTTGTGGGCATCGGCAGCTTAGATTTGAAGGATACACAGCCACACTCAAACCTTGCTGCTTTTCTATTATAAAATTTGAAACCATAAAAGCAGTGCATAGCTTTCAACTGACAGTCAGTATTATGAACACTTACTGTACTGATAAAAATTTATATTTATTCTGTGCACTTGGCAGTGTCAGCCATGAACACTTCTGTTACAGAGCCATGCCAAAGCACATAAAGTTTAAGGCTTGACCAAGCACTAAAGCAGAAGCTTTCACCCTTGAGAGTACTGAATAGGAGAATTAAATAAACACTTTCATGCTGTTTCAAAGGCATCTCTCACTCTGCTAATTAAGATCAAATTGAAGTAATAAACAATTGCACTAGTGTATCTCCAATAACTGGTAAGTGCATTTAGACTCAATTTTGGGTGAGTTTCACAGGTCTTAATGATGAGATTCTGCAAGAAATGGATACCATTAAAAGTCTAATATATAATTGATATTCAAAAGAGTCACACACTTTAAAAGCAGAGAATAAAGTATTCCACAAGTCTACAACTTATACTATGCTAAATCCTTCACATGTGGTATCTCTTTTAACCCTTAAGACAACCCAGTGAGGTTGATGTTAGTATCAACATGTTCATTAATAGATGAGAAAACTGAATTTTAAGGTATTCAGTAATTTGTTGAGAGTTGAACAAATATTTATCCAACTTTTATTCCTTAACCCCTACAACAATGATTTCTACTATTGCCTGAGAAAACCCCATACAGCTACAATTTGCTGTAAGATACCAAAGGATATACTAGGAGTCACATGGAAACATTTTGACTTCCAGGACAAGGGAATAGGGCTTTCAAACAAATGAGAAATCCAGAATTTGGAAGGATAAAGGTAGCAATAGCAAGTAATCAAAAGCAATAAAGTCAGTATTTAGCAGAAGTAGAAGCCTTAGTGAGCAACCAATGAGGTTGAGGAAAAGAACCTTGAGATACAGAGGAGCAAACTGAATACTCAGTGGGAAAATTTCACTCAAGAAAATGTGAATATTGTTACTTGTGCACTGTGTCTGTGGTTCTCAAACCTTCTGATGTCATCCTCCTCTTTTGCAATAAACATTTTATAAAATCCGCTTTACCAATCTAAAATGGAATTTAGAGATGATAGGAGAACTTTGGGCTTCCCAGGTGGTGCTAGTGGTAAAGAAACTGCTTCCCAACACAGGAGATGTAAAAGACAGGGTTCAATCCCTGGGTTGGGAAAATCCCCTGGAGAAGGAAATGGCAACCCACTCCAGTGTTCTTTCCTGGAGAATTCCATGAACAGAGGAGCCTGGTGGGCTACAGTATGTATGGTCACACAGTGTCGGACATGACTGAAGGGACTCAGCATGCATGAGAACTTTAAATGAAAAAACAGGATAATGTTCTGTTGTAATAAAAGAAATAACATATATAACTAAATGATCTACTTCAATATGTAAATATCTGGGGATACCTACTCTAGAAGACAAATATATTTGTCTATATTTCCAAACTTCCCCTGAGGGTACTAAATCCGTAGGTTAGATGGATATAGCCACATCAGTAACTGCTTTCTTATTAGATTCTGTTCTGAGATAAAATGGGGAGGAATGATATTTAGGACTTTCTGCCCTGACTCTTTATTTTCATGGAATTCAATGATATAGGAGTAGAATTTAGGTGGAAATCAGTGGAATTGTTTCAAAGATGAATTTCTTCAATGGGAAAAGACACATTCAAGGTCAGAGGGGTCAGAGGGACTAGAGGGAGAGGGGTCATTTGACACAAAAGTGTCCCACACATAATCTTCGGGGAAACTTGGAGACATTTCTCAGACGGCTGGAGACAGCAATTTCCATGGGGTCCCTTGGCCCTTTCCAGATTCTTTCCTGCCCAAAAGCAGAGTATCTGGATTCCATAGGACATTTGGCATTCACGTGGTACAAAGCGGGTGTCTCTCCCTGGGAGTTCCTCTCTGAACTGATGTATGCCATGTTTTCCTTCACTATAAAAAGCAGATGTGATTAATCCACCTTAAGCCAAGCAGAGTAAAGGGGTGGACTACCCCCTCTACCCCTGCACAGGCTTTCAATAATACGCTAAAGCATAGGATTTTGTGACTCTTAAATCATCTTCTCTTTGCCTGCCCAGATATATATCTAATTGAGGCCTGTCAAATTCTTTCTCAAAGCTGGCGCCATGTCAAGGACCTCCTGGCAATGGTCTCAGAGGGGTGGAGTGTACAATGGGAGAAAGTATTTCTTTTTATTGGTTCTAAATTTACTAGCCTTTAGCTCCATCAAATTAAATTATGGCACAGGGTGAACATTATAGCTATACCTGACATTTATAAACTACATTCTGTCCATTAATCCTGCAATTCTATGCAAACTGATTAACGAAATTAAATGTACTGCCATGCTCTCCCTTAGGCTTTCCAATGACCCTCCAGATGCTAGTAGGTCTTCTGCAGTTTGAGTGATGCAGAATTTGCCTCTGGTGTCTCCATTTCCAATCTCAACATTTCTAATCCTGTTCTGTTCCCGGAAGAACAGGTCTTGTTTAGAGTAGCAGTTTTCTACAAGCTTCTATTCCTTTCTCTGACTTGGGTAGAGAAGAGGATTAGCCACTGAATGGCATGGTGGCAAGAGATCCTGTGGGTTCCAGCAATTCTACTTTACCTGCAAGTACTCTTTTCCCTCCCACCTTCCCTCCCTCTCTCTCTACTTTCTTTCCTTCCTCTTGCCCTCCCTTACAGCCTTCATTTTTTGCCTTTTTCACTTTCTACTTCTTTGTTTCTTACTCTTCTTTTGACTCACTAGGTACTGATCGTTAGTGTGAAGCTTCCCATTTCTCTTTTTGTTATTTCTGGGAGATGAGTGAAAAGTCAGCTGTGGGTATATATGTACATACCTTGACTCTTTCTAACCTTCCTGGGCAAGAATAACAAGTCTCTGAAGTGAAGACTGAGGCCTGGGCCCTGGGTGACTTTTTCAATTCATCCCACCTTATGGTGAGTCTAAAAGGCAGTGTCGTATAGAGAAAAGACCCAAGGGGATGGTAATGGAAGGTTTATATCTAGGCCCTGTAGCCTACAGCCTGTGTGGTCTTGGGTGAATTGCTTATGCACTTTAAGATTCAATTTTATCAGCTGTAAAATTAAACATTTGTGTAACATGGCTTCTAATATTCCTTTAGCAAATTGCCAAAGTTCTATGTTATCTCACCTTTTCTCATATTGGATGAATTTTATGAAGTATACTTCTCCCACATCAACCTAGTTTGGCTCCACTTTGAATAAAATCTAAAGCCTAGCAATTTACATGTCCCCAAACCAAGGGAGAGCTGAAGGTCTTTGCTCACTTATTCATCCATCTATACATAACTAGACAAGCTCTGAAGTCCTCCTTGGGCTGTGTAAGCAGCTGTTGAGAATATGGACCAGGTTAGAGGAGCCAAGATGAGACATCAACTACCCCATGATATTAAATTTAAAAATCATGGTACACTTCAGCTTCTTTTCCAGCTTAGGTGGGGTATAATTGACATAGAGTATTGTGAGTTTAAGATGTATACTTTGTTGATTTGATACACACATATATTAAAAAAATGATTACCACCATAAGAATTCGTCACTGTGTTATGTGTTTGTGTGTGTGTGTTAGTTGCTCAGTCATGTCTGACTCTTTGCAACCCTGTGTAATCTAGCCTGCCAGGCTCTCCTGTCCCTGAATTCTCCAGGCAAGAATACTGAAATCAATACTCATTCCCTTCTTCAGGGCATCTTCTCAACCCAGGGATCAAACTCAGGTTTCCTGCATTGCAGACAGATTCTTTATCTGAGCCACCAGGGAAGCCCAGTTCAGTTCAAAAAGATAGGGAAGCCCAGTTAACATTTATATCACATCATATAGCTACCATCTCTTTTTGATGCTGAGAATATTTAAGATCTATTGTCTTAGCAACTTTCAAGAATATAACACAGTATTACCAATTATAATCATTGTGCTGTGCATTAGATTCCCCAGAACTTATTCATCCTATGGCTGGAAATTTGTACTCTGACCAACAATTACCCTTTCCCCTCCACCTTCCATTCCCTGGTCACCACCATTCCAGGCTCTTACATCTATTAGCTTAGTTTTTTTTTTTTTTTTAAGGTTTCACATGTAAGTGATGCCATGTAATATTTACCTTTCTCTGGCTTATTTCACTTAGCATGACATTGTCAAGGTCAATCCACATTGCCACAAATGGCAGGATGTCTTTTCTTATGGCTGAATAACTTTTACTATATACTGCATCTTCTTTATTCATTCATCTGTTGAGAATATGTTCACAATACATTGTGAATAATAATATATTCCAATATGCTATAATGGACAAGCAAGTACAGATATCTCTTTGATATCCTGTTTTCATTTCTCTTGGACATATACTCAGAAATGAGATTCCTACATGATGTGGTCGGGTAGTTCAGGTTCTTTTTTCCTAGAAGAAACTCCACATTGTTTTCTGTAGCTAGTGGCTGCACTAATTTAATTCCCATCAAGAGTGCAAAAGATTTCCCTTTTCTCCACATCCTTGCCAACACTTGTTATCTCTTATCTTTTTGATGATCCTAACAGGTATAAGGTGATGCTGAGTACCTTTATGTGTACCTGTTGGCCATTTTTATGTCTTCTTTGGGAAAATGTCTCCTCAGTTTCTCTGGACTTCCCTAGTGGTCCAATGGTTATGATTCCGCACTCCGAGTGCAGGAGGCCTGAGTTTGATCCCTGGTCAGGGAACTAGATCCCACATGCCACAACTGAGTTCACAGGCCACAACTAAAGACTCCACATGCTGCAAAGAAGATTGAAGATCCTGGGTATGGAAGCTAAGACTCAGCTCAGCCAAATAAATAAATAAATGCCTGGGTCATATGGTAGCTCTATTTTTAGTTTTTTTTTTAAGGAATCTCCATAATATTCTGTATAGTGGCTGTACCAATTTATATTCCCACCAACAGTGCACAAGGGTTCCATATGCTCCACACATATTCAGCTCAAGAGAGAGGATATATATGTATACATATAGCTGACTCTTTTTGTTGCACAGTAGAAAGTAACACAACAGTGTAAAGCAATTTTACTTCAATTTTAAAAAAATTGTTCACTAAAAATAAGATAAAGTAAGGGAGAAAATGTAAAAGAAGTAAGTTAATAAATAAAAAAACAATTAATTTTCATTGTTGTTTTGCTACAGAGTTATATGAGTTCTTTGTCTATTTTGGATATTAATCTGTTATCAGATATTAACCCATTTTCAGAGAAGAATGCTTGTTTTAAGAGCCAACACAGGGCAGCCAATAAGGTATCGTGTTATTTGAAGGCTATCTAGGCAGAAAGCCAGTGAACAGTAACCTTTAGACACTTTGGATATCTTTAGATATGCATAAGGGGAAAGGTGCTTTGTTTACCTGTCCATGGACTCTGCTGGTCCCTGACACAATCATATAGACTAAAGGATGACTGTAATACACAAGGCATCACACTCCAGGCGCAAATGCCAGCAAGGAAAACACTCATTGACAAACGGCATTGCCTGATGACCAGTGAAAGCACAGGGCATCATGACAGGAGTCCCCATTCCATTTCTGTTGTCATGAAAGCAGAGACAAACAAACACAGACTTATCCTTTAGGAGGGAAACAGGAGAAAGGGGTTATCTGAGAGATTGCATCTGCATATATGAAAGACTGATCTCTAAAGAGACAATTAAAATCATAGATTTGACTAGATTTTAATCCATATTTGATTTTTTTTAATCCTGCTAACCAGTGTGTGGGAGTTTCAGATGGGGGTGGTAGTAATTGGTAGAAAACAACTAGATTAACTTTAGACAAAATTAGAAGCACTCTCCTTATTCTAAATATCCAAATTGTAGAGTGAGTTAAATTTTGTGACTCCATTAAAAAATAAATGGGGAAAGGAAAAATAATCCTAGTACACTGATCTCATGAAACAGTCTTGGATGTCGGAAAAAATGAGAAGGAAGACAGAACTTTGGTGGGTGGAAATGTACAAATACACCATTAATTTTAGTGTAGGCTGAGTCTTAAAATCTAGAATAACAGCAATTATTATTTAAATTGATTCATTCATTTAGTTAATGTAGGTTTTAATGGCTACCATGTGCCAGGCTCTATGTTAGGCCCTCGGGATGCAATAATGAGCAAAAAGCCATGGTCCCTGCCTTCATGGAAATTAAAGTTTTGTGGGAGACGCAGATATTATCCAATGGTCACACAAATGAATGTAAAATTACAACAGTGATAAAGTGCTTTGAAGGACAGAAGCAGTGAGCTATGAGAATGCATGGTGGAAGAATTGTTTAGGGAGGGGAGTCAACTCTAAGAGATATAGGGCTAAAATCTGAAGGAGAGCCTTTAAGACAAAGGAACAAGATGGCCAGGGCAGAAGAAGCATTTTGTGTAAAGGGCATGGCCGAGGCAGAGGAAGAAGAGATGTTGAGGAGTGAGTCCAGGAGAGAGGAGGCACTGTACTCAAGGGGTCCGCAGCTGGAGGACAGACACAGAGGAGAGGTGAAAAGGAGGTGAGAGGGAGGTGGGCCAGGACAGACCAAGCCAGGTGGGCCCTTTAAAGAAACTAGTTTTATCCAGTTTGAGCTGCGACCCTATGGACTGCCATCTGCCAGGCTCCTCTTCCCATGGATATTCTCTAGGCAAGAATACTGGAGTGAGTTGCTAGCTTTCCTCCAGGGGACTTTCCTGACCCAGGGATCAAACCCAGATCTCCCTCATTGCAGGTGGATTCTTTACTGTCTGAGCCACCAGGGAAGCCCAGTTTTATCCTAAGAAGAATGTCAAGCCACTGAGGTGTTTTAAAGGAGTGTATTTGGGTCTTAAAAAGATAAAAATATTCTTTCTACTTTTAAAACTAACTTCACTGACATGTTTTGCTTTAAGGTGGGAGTTAGGCAACATCTTGGATATCTAATTGAGAGTTTTATTCTTACTACTACCAATTTCTCAAAGTGCTGTGTGTCATCCAGCAACCCAAAGAAAGGACAGAGTTTTCAGATTTTCTGAGAATGTACTTAAATATTGACTGGTCTGTACCTCACATCATGTGATAATTTCTTTCAACGTACAACAGTCATGTTCATTTTCTTTCAACTGATTTATTGGTCTGTTTAGTATTGGGCTTTACTAGGAGATTAGATACCCCTTCTAGAGGATTTTGTAGGCTTACTGAATATCTTTCCTGGTGGCTCAGATGGTAAAGCATCTGTCTAGATGTGGGAGACCTGGGTTCGATCCCCGGGTTGGGAAGATCCCTTGGAGAAGGAAATGGCAATCCACTCCAGTACTCTTGCCTGGAAAATCCCATAGACAGAGGAGCCTGGTAGGCTATAGTCCATGGGGTCGTGAAGAGTCAGACACGACTGAGCGACTTCATGTTCACATTCACTGAATATGTTATTGATATTTAATTGGGTATATATTGAATAATACTCTGTGTGGATGTGTGTCTACGTATGCGGGGAGTGTTAGATTAAGAAGGGGACAGAACTCTTTGAGAAATAATATCATCTCTTTTACAGTAATCTGAACCACATAGAAAAACTTCAATTGCATTTAGAAGACTTCTGCTAGCTAACAATATATTACTAAATATAATATTGCTAAACTTCTTTTATTATAATAATTTGGGGAACAAGTAACTAAACCTTAAAGACAACTTCAGTTCTACCATACTGTGTGTGTGTGTGAGAGAGAGAGATCTTTATTGCTTTATCTGGTTATAAAGGAAATGCATATTTATACATGCATATATAGATTTATGAATGCCCACATCACGTAAGCAAAACAAAAATCAAAGCAATGTCTCCTTCCATGGTGGGGCCAGGTTGGGGATAGAGGTGGAGCACGGACCAGAGATGCTTGCTCTTCATAGTAGTTGATAATCAACAAATGGTGTCTTTACATTTTTAAGCCACTTTTTTTCACATAGATTCATTAAAATGATGACATCAAAACAGCCAAATCTAAGTTGTTTGTCAGCAATCTTCCTTGGAATTGTTTAGTCACTAATTTTTGCCTGACTCTTTGTGACCCCATGGCCTACAGCACGCCAGGCTCCCCTGTCCTGCATTATCTCCCAGAGTTTTCTCAAATTCATGTCTATTGAATTGTGATGCTATTTCCTCATCTCATCCTCTGCCTCTCCCTTCTTTGCCTTCGGTCTTTCCCAGCATCAGGGTCTTTTTCATCAGGGTCTCTTCCTCGGAGATAATGTGATGAGCACCTGTTGTTGTTCAGTCACTCCTGACCCTTTGAACCTCAAGGACTGTAGCATACTAGGCTCCTCTGTTCTCCACAGTCTCCTGGAGTTTGCTCAGATTTATGTCTATTGAGTCAGTGATGGCTATCTAACTATCTCATCCCTCTGCTGCTTTTTTTTCCTTTTGCCTTTAATCTTTCTCAGTGACAGATATACCCAATGGTAAATCCTTTTCCTATTTTTTAAAAAAGGTTTTTTTCCCTTCAATTATGTTTTCTTACTGCTATTTTGATATATTGCCTTTTTATATACTGTCCTGTGTTTTGCAAAATAAGAGACTCATGAATCTAAAACCAGTCTGTTCCTGGCCCAATAATTTGAATGCTGGTTAGTATATTATAGAGAATGAACTTTCCTGACTTCTCCAGTGTCCAATTCAGTTTAGAAGGTCTGCTATCCCAAAATTAGCTTCTAGAGGACAAGATACACCTGGTATCAGAGTAGACTCTATTTCTGTGATGTATACAAACCATCTTTCTACCACCTATTTCATGTGGATTCCATCTCAGACACACTACTAATTTTCTTCAACCATGGAAAAAATTATGAAACATTATATATAGTAAATCAATTTTATCTGCTGTTTGTGGTGCCTGTATCCATATAAATTATATGTATTTCATGGGTAAATTCAAAAGGAATATATTATATATATATATGTATATATAATTTCAGAAAATAACAAAAAGTAAGAAAGTGTTGTTGTTTTATTTACTTTGTTTTTTGGCTGTGCCATGAGACATGTGGAATCTTAGTTCCTGAATCAGGGATCAAACCCATACCCGCGGCATTGGGAATATGCAGTCTTAACCCCTGGCCCACTAGGAAAATCTCTATTTATTGATACTTTGCTTTGATTTTAAGTCTAGTAGGCTACATATGTGGCTCTAGTATAAGATTAATTATAATTCCTTTAGAAACACTTATTTGCAGACACCAGAAGAAGTATGAAAAGGCTACAGGTGAACGTCCAGGTGGAAGAGATATGTGGGAAGATATGTGGGAAGGAGTGTAGAGCAGCCACTCTGGGTGCACCACCCTCTAAGCACCTCCTCCTGTTCAACAACCCAGAAGCTCTTCAAACTCCATAGTTTTGAAATTTCCTTAAAACTGGATTGTTGTTGTTCAGTCACTAAGTTGTGTCTGACTCTTTGCAACCCCATGAATTGCAGCATGCCGGGCTTCCCTGTCCTTTACTATCTCCTGGAGTTTGCTCACACTCATGTCCATTGAGTTAGTGATGCCATCCAACCATCTCATCCTCTGTCACCTTGCCCTCAGTCTTTCCCAACATCAGTTTAATTTTCTGAATTAGACTACAATATTTTTAAAATTTCCAGAGTTGCGTGGAATCCCCATTTCAATTGGTATTTTGAGGCTTCCAAACATTTCAGGAGGGTAAAATTGCCTCGCTGAAAAAAAGATTTTAAGATTAACTGAAGCAAACAAACATTGCAGAAAGATACAATGGGAAGAGGAGATTAAGATCGTGGACTACGTGAATGTGAAACTCACCTCACTGCCATGAACACATCAAAAATACATCTATGTGTGGAACAATTCTCACAGAAAACTAACTGGAGACTGCCAGAGTCTTGTACAACTAAGGCTGAAAGATCCACATGGAACTGGGTAGAAGGGGAAGAGATGAGGTCAGGATGGGATTTATGCCCCAGGGAGAGGACTCAGAGGAATAGAGAGATTACACAGGCAGAGATCCTTCCTGGGAGGTGAGCAGTTTGAGGCAGACATTGGGTGTCCTAATTCTGGTGTCCAACACAGAGAAGAGGAGCCCTCTTGTCTGGTTGGAGGGCCTGGGTCACTAACAAGTGGGCTGTGAGAAGCCTGGACTCCACTTGGGAGGAGGCTGCTTGTGCTTACTTGCACCTGAAGCAGGGCAGAGAGGACAGACTGAAACTATGGGGGCGACTGACTGGTTTCCTATGACCACCTGGTGCATGCCCCAGCCTGAGCTGAGTGAGCATTCCAGCCCCACTTACTTCATGTTGCTGCTCCACACTGGAGTGAGGACTGCTCTGACAGAGGAAAGAACTCTGCCATGAGCTAGAGGTGGCCAGACCCAAAGTGGTGTCTGAACAGGGTGAGGGCAGCCATCAGTGTTGTTTACACAGACAGTGCATCAGAAGCAGCCCAGACATCTCTCTGCAGCCAGATTACTGCAGCCTACTCCCCTCACACACTGACAGCACCCATGGATTCCTCTTGCTCCCACACTGCTCCTCTCTGGGGCAAGGGAACCACTACTGGGGTGGGGTGAGAGCCTACCCAAAGGAAAGAGACATTTGGACTCAAACCTCAAGGTGTATGCTGTAGCAGCTTGGGTCCCTGGTAGGATCATGGTGAGCACTGAGGGGAGAGGAAGCCTGGCCCATACCTAGTTCTGGCTTTAACCCCTCCTTCTCCAGCCCCGCCTCCTACCAAGGTGACAGCCTACAGTACATCCTGAAATGATTGTGTTCATGTCAAATCCAGGAGTGTACATGGATACTCCCAGGTAAGGATACCCCTTCAAAATCACATTAGGTAACTGTTTCACTGAATTTTATACAGATAAAGTTAAGCAACATGAGAAGGTAGAGGAATTGCTCTCAACTGAAAGACCAAAACCCCTGCAAAAAAAAAAAATATAAATAATAAAACCAAAACCACAATTTTCCAGATTAAAAAATTCACAGCATCCGTAAGAATGCTAACTGAGTTAGGGAAAAGAATAGATGAACAATGTGAGAATTTTAACAAAGAACTAGAAAATACAAAAAAAAGAACCAGTGAGAACTGAAAAATACAATAACTGAAATTAAAAAAAAAACACTAGAAGGAATTAATAACAGACTAGGTGATACAGAAAAATGTAGAAGTGATAGAATAATGGAAACTACTCAATCAGAACAACAAAAAGAAAAAAAAAAAAAAATGAAAAGAGTTTAAGAAAGCTCTGGGATAGCATGAAGCATACCAACCACAGGGAGTCCCAGAATCAGAATAGAGAGAGAGACAGAAAGGAATAGAAGATGTATCTGATTAAATTATGGTTAGAAATTCTCAAACTTGTAGAAGGAAACATATTCAGATACAGGAAACAAAATGAACCCAAACAGACCCACTCTGAGACATATCACAATTAAAATGGCAAAAATTAAAGATAAAGAGAGAATTCTAAGGCAGCAAGAGAAATGAAGCCTTCTGAAAATCTAGAGGATGACTCTAATTTCTCATATTCCCTGGACTAAAACTGAAGTCAGGGTTGAAGATTTTCCCAAAGTAACTGAAGATCCTCACAGATTTGTTGAGGCATTTAATCTACTTATTCAAGCTTATCAACCTTGATCCTCCAACTTAACATCAGCTAGATGGTACACTTGTCAGTGGAGGCCAGGGACAGCACTAGATGAAAACTATTAATTGGGAAAGTGCTAAAAATCTCTAGAATTACAACTAGGAGACCAGTCTGCTAACATATCATATGATCGGACTGGGGCAATTGCTAGGAAATTTTACTAGGGAATTCCTAGGTGCTTTTAAAAAATTATTTATTTATTTGGCTGCATCAGGTCTTAGTTGCCTCATGCAGGATCTTCAGTGTGATGTGTGCTATCTTTTTAATTACAACCTGTGGAATCTTTAGTTGCAGAATGCAAACTCTTAGCTATGGCATGTGGAATCTAGCTCCCTGATGAGGAATTGAACCTGGACCCTGTGCATTGGGAGTTCAGTGTCTTAGCCACTGAATTGCCAGGGAAGTCGCTGTGTGTGCATGTGTGCACGCTCAGTCATGTCTGACTCCCTGTGACCCCATGGACTGCAGTCCACCAGGCTTCTCTTTCCATGGGATTCTCCAGGCAAGAATACTGGAGTGGGTTGCCATTTCCTTCTCCAGGGAAGTCTCCTTAGAGCTTTTCTAAAGCCTGTTGATTGAAATAAAATTCAGGCTTGTACACAAAAATCTCACGAATTTGTTCATAATTATTACAATTGACTTCAGATTGTTTTTTTTAAAAAAAAAAAAAATTCTAAACTTCCTTTAGATGTTGATTCTACCAAGGTAGCTTTTACCTCTGTGTTTATTAATGGATTGCACTGGGACCTCTCCCTTCTAGAATGAAATGGGAAACTGTCCACTCTCATCAGAATGGAACGGGAAACGGTCCACTCCAGATTTAGTTAATCTGGCAAACCAGATTATGTTATAGATGAGTCACCTACAAGGGAGATTGCCAAAATTCTTAATCTTCAAAGCTAGCAATTGAAAGTCCCTAAACAAAGCTCAAACTGGTCTGGTTTCTGCTATTACTGCAAAGAGCCAGGACATTAAAAAAGATAATGTTACAAATTTAAGCACTTCAATCAGTATCAGTCTTCTAACCAGCCTTTCCAACATCTTCCCAATTCTCAATGAGGGGGCTCCAAGGAACTCCAGAGGCTCTTCCCAATCTTCCCTCTGAACTGGCTTTTAGAAACATTTCTCCAAGTTGGGGATGAAACTCTTCCAGAACTAAAAGACATCAGAGCCACATTCTCAGTGCTCAGCCCCACTACTATACACCCCTTCCCTTGGAGTACTAAAACAGTTCAAATAGTATGGATTCTGTAATGAACCTCAAGAAATTCCTGTCTCTGAACCAATTCTTGTTTGTTTAGACTCCTTAAAACATGAACAACTTTTCCTTCACCCCATCTGTTTATTAGGTTGAGACGTATTGTCAGAATTTCTTTCTCTCAAAGTGGGAGGTAATTCTAGAACTTGACAGTGGTTGTCAAAACAGCCAACCAGATGAATTAAATGAGCTTTGACACCTTTTATTTGTTCTATCTTCATCTCTGACAGTGCTAGAACTGATTCTGGAAACACTGATTATTTGTCCCCATTGAATCAGCTACCATTTTCCTTATGGGCAAAACTTCCAAATAACATTGGCAAAATTCACAGTACACCTTCTGTCAAGATTCAGATCGACCCCTCAAAAACCTCTTCCAAGAATTAATCAATACTCTCTAAGTAAAGAAGCCCTTCAAAGCCTAAGGCCCATAATAGAAGATGACAAAGCTGAAGGCTTCATTATCCCTTGTATTAGTCCCTGTAACACTCCCATTTTACCAGTGAGAAAAATCTAAGGGCTGAGGGTAAAGGTCTGTTCAGAACCTTCAAGCAGTAAACAACATTGTTATCCCTTGACACTGGGCTGTTCCTAACACTCATATACCACTCACATCCATTCCCAGTGGAAACAGATTCTTTACTGTAATTGATTTAAGCAGTACATTCTTTAGAATCCCAGGTGATGAAGCTAGCCAATCCCTTTTTTTCTTCACTTGGGTATGAAAACAGTTCACCTGGACAGAAATGCCTCAGGGCTTTACTGAAATTCCTTCTTATTTCTCACAAATCACTAATCTGGATGATATAATTTCCCTAGAGGTTCTTCTTTGTTGCAATATGTGGATGATTTGCTTCTTTGCTCTCCTTCTCAAGCTTCCTCATGAAAAATAGCATTGATTTCCTAAAGCTTTTAGCCTTAAAGGGACATAAAGTATCCAAAGAAAAATCGCAGTTTTCCCAAACCTGGATTTGATGTTTAGAACATCTGATACCAGAACAAAGGCTACACTTAGATCCCTGTAGGCTTAAATTTCCCAAATCCCAAAACTAAGTGCCAATTGTGGGGTTTTCTCAGGTTAGTTGACTATTACCAGAATTGGATTCCAAATTTCTCTCTTATAGCCCAACCTCTGTATCTCTTACTAAAGAAAAGCAACCCCAACCCATCCCAACCCAATTTTGTGGGAAGAACAGGACAGCATAGCTTTTAAGGAGAGTTTGATAAATCCACCTGCCTTTGGGCATCCTAATTATCAGACTCTTTTTCTTTTTTCTATATAGAAAGGAAGGAAATGCCTTGGAGGTACTCACCCAAATACACAGGGACCTTTATAGAGTAATATAGGCAGAAATTGGACTCTGTAACATGGGGCTACTGTCTTGCCTTACATTAAAGTCACGGCTTTTTTGGTTAAGGCCATAGGGAAAATTGTTGTGAGATCCCCTTTAGCCATTTTTGTACCTCATACAATAGAAGCCCTCCTGAATTCTCATCACACTTGATATGTCTCAGTCAGTTGAAGTTCTTTGGTTAACTGCTCCTTACATAACTCTTTGACCTTGTAATAACCTTAACCCTGCTACTCTTCTCTGCTTTGTCACTGATGAAGTCCCTCACAACTACTTAATACTGATGGATCACTTTTTGACTCCTCATGATGATCCACTGGAAATTCCACTGGGTAGCGTCAAATTCTCATAATGTTTCTTATTTAAAAGGTGACAATGGCAAATGCTATATGCTACTGTAAGTCCTTTGATGCTGTTGAGGCAACAATTTATCTACTTTGGTCCAATAGGCTGAATGATATACTGTTTCATAGACTTATACTTTAGCCAAGGACAAAACTGCCAATATTTAAACTGGTAGCAGACATGCTTTTAGAGTAGCTCATGATTTTGGAATGTTGTGGAAGCAACATGGCTTCCTTACTTGGAATGGAAACATTGATAAAATTGAAAATAACATGTTCAGGAATTATTAGATGCAATATATTTTACCTGATGTGATGCTTTAGCTGTTATGATTTTTGGGTATTCTAAGACTGACACTGGAAATTAAGGAAAATCACCTTGCTGACATTTCTGCAAGGAATGCTGTCTCTAAAGCTACCAGAAGCAGCCAAACCTCCATCATGATGCAAAGGGATATTTCTCCAAATAATAACTTAGAGAAACTGGTTAGAAAGTCTCAACAATTGGCCTCAGAATGTGAAAAACAAGATTGTAAATTCAACAATTGTTGGTTTGATAAAAACAGAAAGCTCTGGTTCAGACCAAGTAATAATCTAGTCCTACTAAAGACAGTTTACTTTTAAATCCCACACCTCACCACTGTATATGTATTAAACCATCAGTCTAGTGATAAAATGATAGCATTTATGAATCAGTATTGATGGGGAAAGCACTAATAAGGTTACAAAGAGTATCTACCTCACTTGTCTAAATTACAGTCTTATGAATTCCTGTCTGTACTACTACTCCTTGGCATTTTAAAATGTCTAGTGAATAATTTGAGATCTAGCAAATGGATTTCATACAACTTTCTCCATTTAATGGACTTAAATATGTTTTAGTCATGGTCTATGTGTTTTTCATACTGGACTGAAGCCTGCCCTTGAAGATAACTATGGCCTAGTCTGTGGATAAAGTCCTTTTGGAAAAGATTATCCCCATGTTAGGAACTTCTCTTGAACTTCATAGTGATCAAGGAACTCATTTTACTTGTTAGGTACTTTAGCAAGCTTATCCTGATTGGCTGATTTTACAGAACTTTCTGTGTGCTTATCACCCACAATCTCTTGGCTTACTCCTACGCTGAGAGAAACATCAACAACCTCAGATACACAGATGATACCACCATAATGGCAGAAAGGAAAGAGGAACTAAAGAGTCTCTTGATGAAGGTGAACAAGAAGAGTGAAAAAGCTGACTTAAAACTCCGCATTCAAAAAATTAAGATCATGGCATCTGGTTCCATCACTTCATGGAAAATACATGGGGAAACAATGGAAACAGGCAGACCTTCTTTTCTTGGGCTCCAAAATCACTGAGAATGGTGACTGCAGCCTTGAAATTAAAAGATACTTGCTCTTTGGAAGAAAAGCTATGACAAACCTAGACAGTATATTAAGAAGGAGAGATATTACTTTGCCTACAAATGTCCCTCTAGTCAAAACTATGGTTTTTCCAGTAGTCATGTATGGATGTGAGAGTTGGACCATATGCTTTTGAACTGTGGTGCAAGCAAGAGGATTAAACCAGCCAATTCTAATGGAAATCAACCCTGAATATTCATTGGAAGGACTGAGCATTCCAGGGAATCTTCACAACCCACGGATCGAACCCAAGTCTCCTGCATTGCAGGCAGATTCTTTACCATCTGAGCCACCAGAGAAGCCCATGAGTACTGGACTGGGTAATTTATCCCTTCTCCAGGGGCTTTTCCCAACCCAGAAATTGAACCAGGGGCTTCTGCATCGCAGGTGAATTCTTTACCAGATGAACTAACAGGGAAGCCCAATGACTTGCTGTTTATTTTATATTTATTTTAGACTATGAATATGATGTTAGACAAAAAAGCAAATTCAAGAGATTTTTTTTAATTCCAGTTCATAATGGGTCGTAAAGAAGCAGAGACCACTCTCAATATCAACAACACATTTGGCCCAGGAACGGTTAACAAATGTACAAGTAGTTCAAGAAGTTTTGCTAAGGAGATGAGAGCCTTGAAGATGAGAAGTTGACAGCAATCAGAAATCGACAACAATCAGTTGAGAGCAATCATCGAAGCTGACCCTCTTATGACTACACAAGAAGTTGCCAAGAAACAACATCGACTGTTCTATGGCTGTTTTGCATTTGAAGCGAATTGGAAAGGTGAAAAAATCTCAATAAGTGGATGCCTTATGAGCTGGCCACAAATCAAAAAGTCATCTCTTTGAAGTGTAGTCTCCTTTTATTCTACACAACAGCAACAAACCATCTGGATTGGATTGTGATAATGATGAAATGTGAATTTTATGTGACAATTGGAGAGGACCAGCTCAGTGACTGAACAGAGAAGAAGCTCCAAAGCACTTCCCAAGGCCAAACTTGCACCAACCAAGGTCCTGGTCACTCTTTGGTGGTCTACTGTTGGTCTGACCCACTATAGCTTTCTGAATCCTGGCAAAACCATTGCATCTGAGAAGTATGCTCAGCAAATTGATGAGACACACTGAAAACTGCAGTGCCTGCAGCCAGCATCGGTCAACACAAAGGGTCCAATTCTTCCGCGCTACAACACTTGACTGCACGTCACAGAACCATTGTTTCAAAAGGTGAACAAATTGAGTTAAGAAGTTTTGCCTTACCTGCCATATTCAGTTGACCTCTTGCCGCTTCTTCAAGCATCACGACAAATTTTTGCAGGGAAAATTCTTCCATAACCAGTAGGAGACAGAAAATGCTTTCCAAGAGTTCCTCGAATCCTGAAGCACAGATTTTTTCACTTCTAGTAAAACAAACTTATTTTTCATTGTCAAAAATGTGATGATTGCAATGGTTTTGATTAGTAAAGATGTGTTTGAGCCTAGTTATAATAATTTAAAATTCATGGTCCAAAACCACAATTATATTGACACCAATATTATAGCATTATTAAAATTCAGTTGGCAAAATTTGTAGAGACCGTCCAAATACCTTGGCCAAAAACATTGCCAAGAATGAATGGATGGATGAGTCTAAACCTCATTTTGATCCCTTTGGAAGTCATATACTCTTACACTTCGAGATACAAAGCGTATCTCAAAGATACACCTTGAGATAGTCCTAGGATAACTAATGCACTTGATTTCTGCCTCTTTTGACCCATAACTTACAAAAGGAGAGATATTTCAGTATGAAAAAAGACCTAATTGCTTCTATTTAAAAAAAAAACAACATATTTTGGTACAGCAATATTTTCACACTTCACTCCTAGGAAATGAAAACCCTGTACATCATGCTGTGTAAACTGGAGAATTCGTCTATTGGAAAAGACACCTCCAGAAAGTCTATTCATCCTTCCTGGAAAGGCCCTTATCAGGCATTGCTAACCAATGCTAACCAACAGTGGTGCGATCCAACTCCAGGGAATAGACTGAGTCATATGACACACCTAAAGAAAGCACTGAACACTGACTGGCCCTGCACATTCATCTGGCGACCTGACAGTAAAGGTTTCCTTGAACTGAAGCAAATGACATTTGATGAGATGGTTTTCCTAAGATATCCAGACCAGGTGCAAAGGAAATTTGTTACCATACCTTTAATGATGACGTAGCACTTCAGATGCTCTCCATTATCTATGATATTTATAATAGATGAATTTTAGATAAAAGCAACTAAAAGTTGTCCACCAGCTGACCCTAGGGTGGTCAGGGAAAACGTATAGTCACCCAAAGTGTGGAAGCCTAATAAAAGATGGAATTTTGAAAAGATAAAACAATGGATGGACCTGATACACTGATCCATTCTTGGCAATGCTTCTGGCCAAGGTATTTGGATAAAAGAGGGAACTGTTTCTTGGATTGGTTTGTATTTGAACAGCACCTCTCTGGGAGTAGGGGAGGTGATGGTGGGGGGAAGGGAAGGAGACAAGGGAGGGAGTAGGACTGAGGGAGACAGGAGGCCAAGGCAAAGTGTCTCAAGCATGTAATCGGATTTCCCAGAACAGGACGTGTCTGGCATGTGTACATGGGACAGATGTTAACAGAAGCTGGACATGGTTAACACACCCTGAGGGCTGGAGATATCTATTCCCAGTTTAGAGATTTCTGAAGATGAGGAACCCCTAGCAGTATCTCACACCCAAAAACAAAGGTGTTTGGAGGGACTTAAGTGGAAAGGGTATCTGTCTCAGTTCTGAGCAGCTTTCAGCGAGTCCTGGAGCTCCCAGGCTTTCCAAGCAGCACCCCAGGTTTCAGAGGATTGGGCACTGTGTTCCAGCAGCAGGCAGAGAAGCCCTGAGACACCAGAGCTGCCTCCTGCTCATATCTACATCTGCACAAGATGAATCACCTGAGCAGCATCACACCCTGGTGGAAGAGAGACACTCCGGAAGTGACCGGATCCTCGAGACTGAATGGGTTTGGGAACATAAAGTAGGAGAAAGAAATAAAGGAACACAGACAAAGAGTAGAGACACTCTGTCACATGACCCACTTCAAGCCCAGCTTGGAATCAAATGTGAGATGATGAAGTTGAAATTTTAAAATCACCAGGAATGAGTTTTATATGCTTATATCAGTTCAGTTCAGTTCAGTCACTTAGTTGTGTCCAACTCTTTGTGACCCCATGGACTGCAGCATGCCAGGGTTCACCATCCATCACCAACTCCCAGAGTTTACTCAAACTCATGTCCGTTGAGTCTGTGATGCCATGCAGCCATTTCATCCTCTGTCATCCCCTTCTCCTCCTGCCTTCAATCTTTCCCAGCATCAGGGTCTTTTCAAATGAGTTAGTTCTTCACATCAGGTGACCAAAGTATTGGAGTTTCAGCTTCAACATCAATCCTGATATATATATATATATCTGATATACTAAAATATGTTATTCTGTAACCACAAGTGACTTAAAGTTAAGGAGCGTGACTGTGATGTTATTAAAGGAACTGCCACATTTTAGAGTGAGATATTATGGAAAAGAGTTAAATTGATCCATGTTTGTATACCAATGTTATAAATTGGTTCTATACACACAATCTTGGTTAGTCCTAACAGCAACCGAATGTGATAAATATTATTAAATCTATTGGATAGATGAGGAAAGTTAGGGGCAGAGAGGTGAATTAAATAAACAGTGAGAGGTGACAAAGCTGAAAGATGAACTCAGATGTGTAACACCAATGCCTGAAGTCCTAAGTCCTAAGCTACACCAGTAAATTTTGTCTTGCTCTTTGGTTTTGTTACTATATTGTATTTTGAACAATATATTTGTTACTATATTGTACTTTTTCCCTAAAGGTTTTCTTTTCTTTTTTTTTGTATAACTATAATAAATAAAGCCTTGAGAGAGGGTCTCACTTTTCTGACATGGCAATTGAAGGGGCAAGAGTGATTTTAGATCTTACAGGTGAATTCAGGGTCCCAGACTCCTTCTGTTAGCCTTTGTTCTAGTTTGTCACAGTACCTCTTTAATTTCAGTCATCATTATGATTTTTAAAATTTCAACCAATCTTCTTTACAAATAGGAAACAAGTTCACAAGCACCAACTTTGAGGGTAAAATTTAAGCCAGGAGTCCAGAAGGCAGGAACCTACTCTCAATTCTGTCCTCAACCAGCTGTGTAGCTTGGGGCAATTTCCTTAACAGCTTTTGGCTCCTGTTTTTCTTGCACAAATCAAGAGGATTTGAACAAGTGATTCCTATAGTTCTCTTCAGTTGGTTGTTTTTTTTTTTAAGCAAATATCACAAAGTCCAATTTTCTTTATGCAAGACTATCAAGTACATTTTTCTTAAGTTTTTTACTTTTATTCCACATAAACATAGTCCTGAAGGAAACTAGGAGATCACCAAGCTCACAACTCCTTCCTGAACCATTTCAGAGAGGAAAAAACTGAAGCCCACTGAAGATGACTGATTTTCTCTCTAGCTCTAGATATATTCTTATGCAACTAGAGCTTAGCTTTTCGTGTACTTTCCATTGTATCCTTGCTATCCACAAGGCAAGTAAGTGAAAGAAGCATAGAATCAGGTAGAAAGCATGTAAACTGTTAAAATGCCATTTTGGTTCCAAAAACACATTTCATTGAAACGATTAAATCGCTTTTCTAAAAAAAATATGACAGGATGCATCATCTGTCGGGAAGGAAGCGTGTTTTGGTTGCCACTTCAGAACTTCTGTTAAGATTGTCCAAGGCATGTGTTAAGAGAGGAAGGCACACTTCCTAGGTCACTGAGCATTTGCCGCTGAACATATGCTACCTCATGGTGGCATACAGCCACAGCTTCTTATTACATGGTGATCTGAATATTTTATGGATATTCTGAATGGTAAGATAATTGATGATAGAACACCAGAGGAAAGAACTGATAGCATTTTTGTTGGTAGCATTTATCAGACTGTCAATTAAATGCTTGTCATGTGGTGAAGGAAAAATATTTATTGCTGCACAGACATCAAGACAGACCTTCCACCAAAAGTGTGGGATACGTGAGAAGGCACAGAGCTCCATGCCTTCTAGAATGACTCATTGCTCTTTTGTGTTAGCTGAAAAGTACTCTAACATTTCCATGTAGCCACAAAGTTTGGGGTTGCTTATCCTGTTTCAAGTTTATTGGTAAGAGAAAGTACTGGTGTTTTTTTTTTACAGATATAGAAGCTTACTTTGCTAACTGAAAAATTAACTGCCATGAATCATTTTGGGGAGGTGGCGGGGTATACAAATTGTATAGCCCTGAAAATTTATGTGCCATGTAGTGAAGAGAACAGCTTACTGTTCCAATAAAAGGCGTTTTAAGGTACTTCTCATCTACAGGCAGTGTCTATTTTTATTTGCTGAAAATCAGTTAATTCCCTTGCTAAATGTTCCCACAGTGCTTTGTACTGTCTTGGCAAGATCCTCAGCTCTCTGGTAATGACTTTTGCACATCTTCCAACAGAGTGCAAACCCTAGGAAGCAGAAACATGCCTGCCTTATTTGTATCTGTAACGGTCAATGCCAAGCTCTCGGCTTGCTATGGAGTGGGAGTCCCTAAATATTTGATGATAAATCAGTGATTGATTGCCTAAAAAGGGGTCTTCCAAGATATACTTGAATGAAGGTTAATTGATACTGTTCGTAAAATTCTTCCTCAGAGTCCTCTAACAGTAAAAAAAAAAAAAAAAAAATAGCTATAGTATTTTTCACTGAAACAATAGTGATACTAAACCAAAGGCACAATCAGTGTATGAAACAAAAAACCAACCCTGTTCCATCTCTTCAGAGCACAGAGGAGAATGCTCTGAGATCTCTAAATGATTTTGTAATGATGAATTTAACAAGTTTAAAAATAATGGGTAGGAAAGTAAAATTTCAGTCAGAAACAGTTTTCCATGACACTGGACAATGGACTTTTTGTTATGTTTTAAAAAATCATCTGGCCAATTGTCTCGATAATATTCATTTTGTGGTCATGTTATTGTGTTATTTATAACTAGTTTTATTTTAAAATTTGCAATTACTCACTTCTCTAAATTTCAGGATCCATAGCTCTAATCTTTGTTTGTTCTTAATTTTCAATAATGACTTTCTGTTGATACTTTTGTAGATGTTTGTGCTCTCATTAGAAATTCTGATGGCAACTCAACTTTTTATTGCTTTCTCAATGCCAAGCACATGAAATAGGCTTAAAATTACAGTTTCCTAAATACCTTTTAACATAATCTATAGACAGAAGTAATCCACTAATGATATCCTGAGACACAGCCTCTTTGCCATTCATTTTGGCAGCCTTGAGATCACGTTCTGTGGGACAAGGCTCTTGCAGATGCCTAATATGGTCCTGAAAGCTGGTGCTGTGGTGGGTTTAATAAGTCCCAGTCTTTTTACAGAAACCAAGACATTGTCACGATTTCTGGAGCAGCAACTGAGAGTCGCTTAATATTAAAAATAATTGGTTCCAGGGGACCGACTTCATTCCCTGAAATCAACTAAGAATTTTTAGTTTGGGTACTTTTTCCCAGCTCACTCACCCTAAATTACACAGCTTTCATTTCTTTGGCAACCACTAAAAAAAATGACCTCAAGTCATGTGGCCATTCTGTTCATACCTTCAATGTGTTTTTATTAACCATATTTGAAGAGAAGACTCCTGCAGCTTCAGTTTTGTAATGCTAACTCTTGAACACCTTGGATGTGATGGTTCACATGAGTTTCACTAGCTGTGAAACTTAAATATTCAAGATCATTTTTTGTATTTTTTTAGCATTTCAAAAACTGTCTTGATGTCACAATACATGACCAATTAGTCCACCAGATTAAGAGATGAAGGAGAGGGTTGTAAGTTATTTATTATTAAATACTTATTACAAAAGTGATGTAGGATAAAAAGCAAACTCTCCTGTTAAATCATAATAGCATTATAATTGTTCTACTATGCATAAATGTTTGTTGAATAGTCTATTGCCAGCACCAGGTTCACGTACTTTATTCAATGACTTCATGAGCTAGGACCACTGTAATCTTCACCTTACAGATAAGGAAATTGAGGTTCAGAGAGAACCTGCTTAAACTCACACAACTGAAAAGTGATGGACCAGTGTTCAGACACAGCCAGTCTGATGCCAGGGATTAGCTACTATGCTATAAAACTAAGATTTTTATAAACATCGGGGTGAGGACTTTGAAACAATGTTAAATATAAAAACTCGTTCCAGTTTCAGAAAGTAAGTTATCAAGATCTTAAGTAGATATTATACAACCATGAAGGCAGGAGGTGGAAAACGAGGACAGAGTGTTTTAGTATATTCATAAATAATGTTTTCTGGCTGCCATCAAAATCACTGGCTATATCCCAACTTTCACTTGTTTTAACAAAAAGACACAAAAACAAAGAAATGTGGATATACATATAAAAAGTAATTTTGAATTTTGAGCCATCACTATCATAGTAGTAGGGTAAGCTATGTATGATATTTGGCATGTACTGGAGTGCTGCAAGTCCGTGGGTCACAGAGTTGGGCAGGACTTAGCAACTGAACACCAACATTGGGCAGCAGGAGTGGGACAAATGTGCTCTTGCTTGTGTCAAGGAATGTGAACCAAGGAGACTTTAAACATTGAAACAAAGGAAAATGTCTGGATGAAATGCTGAGGACCTTCAACACAGCAGGTCTGGGAGACAGGAAGCACACGGGTGTGTTGGATTCTTTGGAAAAGGCAGCAAACGGAAGGTTGGGTGGTTTATCTTCATTAGCTGTATGCCATAGCTTCTTACCTACGGTCTAGACATCCAGCCCTCATGCTGCTCTAATATTATGAAACCACCCAGACGACTATAATCCACACTGCATCTGTCAGACTCTCACCCTTCAGTTAGCTCCTTTCCTCCTATATACGTTTCCAGCTGGAGCCTTGCCCTTCTGGGGATAATCCCACCTCCAACATTATAAAGTCCACCATCTTCTTTCTCTCCACTTAACCTTCAATTTCTTTGTACAATCATCATCCCATTCTCTCTTCAGATTACATTCCTACCAGGGCCATTGATGCAGTCACCTTCCAGCTCCCAGAACCCATTTGCTCTTTAGTGTCTCCGGCTAAGTGCATCCCTATCATCACTCCTCCCTGGCATGTGTGTATACATGCTCTTCTGAAAGTCTTTGCTTGAACCTGACCTCACTGTTGTTTTCTTTAGTCACTGGACTTCTCAGCTAGGGTTAATCACACACAATGACTCCATGCTTCACTTAATTCTCAGTGCTCTGACTATGCCCTCTCAGCCTTCTCCTGGCTTCTGGTCAAACCACTTGCTGAACCATAACTCTTAGAGCCCTCCACTGACTGCCTCAGTGTTAGATCAAGTGTTTTTTCTTCTCATTCCCTGTAGCCTGGGTGTAACATGATTCTATCACCCATTCAAACCACTTCCAAAATCTCTCCTGATACATTTTTCTGACACTTTCTTTGACTAATTCATTTATTATAGGTCTAGCTGATTATCCACTTGTTTATTTAGCAAGCATTTATTAAAGGCCCACTTGGTACAATTATAGCTAAAAATTTGCAGATACAGAAATGAAAGTTCAGTCTGTAAGCAGGAGACAAAAAGTGGAACAGTGAAAAATGAGTATGACTAATGCATCCTAGAGCTGTGGAAAGGTTTCTACAAAGTGAAAAAGAAGAGAATCTGGTCTACTTAGAGAAGTTAGGGAAGGTTTCCAAGAGGGGGAGACACTAGGCCTGCTAGGATGATCACGCCTCATCCAGTGAGAAGAGAAAGTAGCATGGAGCAGTGAGAGAAAGCACCTAGTCCTTCAGTGAGGCTGGAATACAGGCTGGCTGGATGTTACTCACAGGAAGCAGAGCTGGCTGGATATACAATCACAATGTAAATAGCCTTTCCTGGCAGGCTGTCAAGTTTGGAAATCATCCTGAAGCTATAAAGAGTTTTGGCCAGTGGTGGTGACATGATCAATTTGTGATTTAGAAATATTATTTTGGCATCAATGTGAAGAATAAATTGGAGGAGGGCAAGACTTCCTTTACTTAGCTTGTTTCTTTCCCCTGTTAAGGAAATTCCTCAAGATCTATGCTTCTATGTCACATTCTTTTCCTGGGAGAATGTATCCACTCTTGTACAGCCAATTCTTATAATAGCCAGGTGACTACTAAATATTATTTTCTGCCTCTGACTTTGCTCCCAAATAAGGTCCATTCTACTTCAGCCTGCTTGAAGTAATTTCCTCTCTAACACTGCTGCATTCCAACATCAGCTGGGCTTCACAGCATGGGGACCATCTTCCATCACCTCCCTTCTCTTAATGCTGTTGACCAGTGTTGACAGCTTTTTACTATCTATTGTCTTGTGCATTTTTTCTTTCCTTCCCATCCCTATTCTTACCAAGATATCAGATTTTGTTGTTTATCTAGATTACTAATAATGACCCTTAACTAAATCTATTTCTTCTTCTTCAATTTGTTCATTTTTTGTACATATACACAAATATTACACTATATATTATACATATAAATGAAAAATAGCATCACATGAAACAACATATAAAACATTTTATAGTTCAGAAATCATAAAATGGACATCCATGTTCTACCACCAAGGTTAAAACATAAAACATTGTCAGAAAATAAGAAACCCTCTATGTAACCTCAGCAATCTCATCTCTTCCTTTCTCTACCCAGAAGTAACCATTATCCTGAATTTTATGCTCATCAGTTCCTTCCATATCTTTGTATTTTTAGCCACCAGTGTATGCCTATTGTTTGCATGTTTTTGAAAAACATTTTTATAGAATGAATCATACTGTACATAGTTATCAGTGAATTATTCTTTCACTTAACGTTACGTGTTTGAGATTCATCTAATTTGATTATGTAGCAGTAACTTGTTTATCTTCCCTACTAGTAATATCCCATAATATGATTTTACCTAAGTTTTCTTCTCTAGTCTAATGCTTGCTCTTTTTTTTTTTTCTTATTCTCTTTTAGATATCTTTATATAAGTTTTGTGGTGTGCATGTACAGAAGTTTCTTTGGGAAATAAAAAATGCTAGATTGTAAGATTTGTGCATGTTCAGCTTTGCTGATTAATGCCTGTCAGTTTTTAAATGTGGCTATATCAATTTATACCCCCATCAGAGTTTTCCTGGTTCTACATCCTTAGCAATTTATATTGTCCAATTTTTAAAACATTTTTTGCCAATCTGGTTGGTGTGAAATTGTGTCACATTATTATTCTAATTTGCATTTTTTTGATTACTAATTAAAGTAAGCATCTTTTCATATGTTTATAGGCCATTTGAGCTTTCTTTTCTATGAAATTCCTGTTTAATTTGCCAGTCTTTCCATTTGTTGTTTATCATTTTCTTATTGATTCTTAAAGGTCTTTTATATATTGTAAGTTATAATATTTTGTACATTGTAAGTACAGTATATTCTATTTTTCTTATTTTTATTATATAAATATTTGTTTCTATAAAGAACATATGCCACCAGTAAAGTTCAAAAAATATTTGCATTGAAACATGTATACTATCATGTAAGAAGTGAATCGCCAGGCTATGTTCGATGCAGGATACAGGATGCTTGGGGCTGGTGCACGGGGATGATCCAGAGAGATGATATGGGGTGGGAGGTGGGAAGGGGATTCATGTTTGGGAATTCATGTACACCCGTGGTGGATTCATGTCAATGTATGGCAAAACCAATACAGTATTGTAAAGTAAAATAAAGTAAAAATAAAAATAAAAATACAATAAAAATGCAATTTCATGAGTGCAAGTTCTCACCTCAGTCTTGTCTGACTCTTTATAACCCCATGGACTTTAGCCTGAAGGCTCCTCTGTCCATGGGGATTCTCCAGGCAAGATACTGGAGTGGGTTGCCATATCCTACTCCAGGGGATCTTCCTGACCCAGGGATTGAACCTGCATTTCTTATGTCTCCTGTGTTGGCAGGTAGGTTCCTTACCACTAGCATCACCTGGGAAGCCCTAAAAATGAAGGTATTAAATACAAATTATAAATTTCATGTATAAGTGCATTAGGTTCATAACCCTGGCACACCAAGAAAAAAAAAAAACAAAAACAGGGCTAACAATCCCAATATGTGTCACAAATATCAGTAAAGAAATAGATATCAAGATGCCAAATCTAGAGATTTGTGAAAGTGAAAGTGGAAGTCGCTCAGTCATTTGCTGACTCTTTGTGACCGAATGAACTATAGAGTCCATGGAATTCTCCAGGCCAGAATACTGGAGTGGGTAGCCATTCCTTTCTCCAGGGGATCTTCCCAACCCAGGGATCAAACCCAGGTCTCCCTCATTGCAGGCCGATTCTTTACTAGCTTAGCCACAAGGGAAGCCCAAGGGTACTGGAGTAGTTGGCCTATCCCTTCTCCAGAGGATCTTCCCAACCCAGGAATCTAACCAGGGTCGCCTACATTGCAGGTGGATTCTTCACCAACTGAGCTATCTGGATACATCAGCTACCTGATATACCAAATTCCAATACCAAATTCCCTGATATATCAGGGAAGCCTAGTATACCAAATTCCTGATAGAGATTGGTATTTGGTATTTAAGACCAAATCTAGAGATTAACTTCTTTTTTCTCTTTTGAAACCTTGAGAATATGCAAAGAATTTTAATAATGGTAGTTAGAAAACTGCTCTATTAAATATGAAACCTAGCTATGGTATCCATGACTGGCAAAACCTTGTAACTAGTCCCAGGAAGATAAATTTTCATCACGAGAAATCATGAACTCTTTCAATATACCTTAAAATCCATAAACCATATTTACTTTGCTGCATAGATATTTTAATAGAATTTTTTTAAAAAATTTTCATCCACACCAGAAGTTGTGTGCCAGGCTGGTTTTCCCTGCTTACAAGATCCAATTGTGCACACCATTTTCCAGTTTCATATTCGAATGTCATGCTGGCAGCTTGAAACTGGCAACAGTGGGAGTGTTTACACCGTGGAAATTGGAAAATGCTACAAATCAGAGCTTTCTTTTGCCTGGTAGTCAGTTTTTAAAATTTATCAACATACCACTGCTCACCTATCATTCCATAGAAATCATCCTTGTTAAGGCCACCCATGACCATAAAGTTGCCAAATCCAACATGTATTTCTATTTACTTTTTATTTGAACTCAGTCACATCTGATATTCTGATCACTTCTTTCTTCTTGAAATACTTTCTTCAACTGGGCTCCAAGGCTCTTCATTCTCTTGATTCTCCAGTTACTTTATTGACCACTCTTTCTTGATCCTGTGACATGTTTTCTTTTTATCTCTCCAACCTCTGGACATTGGATATTTCAAGATTCAATCCTTAGAGTTCTTTTCTTTTCTATCTATACTCATTCCCAGGGTGATATCATGCATACTCAAGTCTTTAAATACCCTCTATAGATGATTACTCTCAAAAAAGCATTTCTAGCCTTAATAGTTCCTCCAGTTAACAAATCTATATATCAGCTGTGAGCTTGCTGCTGCTAAGTCGTTTCAGTCATGTCTGACTGCTAGTGAACCCATGGACTGAAGCCTACTAGGCTCCTCCATTCATGGGATTTTCTAGGCAAGAGTACTGGAGTCGCTTGCCGTTACCTTCTCTGAGCTGTGGGCTTAGCATCACCTTATCACTGTCTAATGGATAACTTAAATTCAACATGTATGAAATCCAACTCTTGATTGGTCTCTCCAAATTTGTTCTTTAGTCTTCCAATCTCGATATATTACATTTTTAAAAAACTGGAATATAATTACAAGTCTATGCTAGTTTTTGCTGCACAATAAAGTAAATCAGCCATATGTGTTCACATATCCCCTCCCTGTTGGACCTCTCTCCTTCCCCACCCCCATCCCACCCCTTTAGGATATCACAGAGCTGAACTTCCTGTGCTTTATAGCAGCTTCCCATTAGCTATCTATTTTACACATGGTATGTATATAGTGTTAATTGCTCATTGTGTCTAACTCTGCAACCTATGGACTGTAGCCTGCCAGGCTCCTCTGTCCATGGAATTCTCCAGGTACCAGTACTGGAGTGGGTTGCCATTTTCTTCTCCCGGGGATCTTCCTCACCCAGGAACTGAACCTGCATTGCAGGTGTATTCTTCATGGGTTGAGCCAACAGGGAAGCCCCAGGCTATATATGTCATTCCCAATATCCCAATCCATCCCACCCTCCCCATTTCTCTCTGTATCCATATATCCATTCTCTATGTCTGTTTCTCTATTCTGCCTTGGAAATAAATTCATCTGTACCATTTTTCTAGATTCTGTATATATGCATTAACATATGATATTTGTTTTTCTCTTCTTGACTTCTTGAGTTCACTGTGTATAACAGACTCTACCAGCTACTTATAACAAAAATCTTAAGGTCATTCTTTTTCAAACAGTTTTTAAAATGAAGTATCATTGATTTACAATATATTTTTAATTTCAGATATATAGCAAAGTGATTCAATAATTTTTCAGATTCTTTTTCATTATAGGTTGTTACAAGATGTTGAATATGGTTCCCTGTGCTAAACAGTAGGTCCTTGTTGCTCTTCTAGCTCATCTATACTAGTGTGTATATGTTAATCCCAAACTGCTAATTTATCTCCCATCCCTACTCTTCCCTTTGGTAACCATAAACTTTTGTCTGTCTGTGAGTCTGTTTCTATTTTATAAACAAATCCATTTATATCATTTTTTCAGATTCCACATATAAGTGATAGCTCTTAATCCTGAGGGATTATCATATTAAAGTAATTTTTAAATCCTCTTTTCTCATTCTTCTCTGTGGCCCAAGCAACAATGGTGTGCTTTTGGACTGCTGTCTCCTGCCTTCCTCACTTGTTTCTGTATGATCTATGCTCCATACAATAAACAAAGCAATCCTTTAAAGTCACAAATCAGATCATGTCACTTCCAATTGCTTCCATCGGCCCCTGGTAAAACCCAAAGTTCTTATCACGGCCTTCAAATCCCTCTATAATCTGACTGTCCACTGCCTCTTTGATCTGATATCCTATCTTTCTCTGCCTGACACCATGCCCACTCTGGCCATATGGGCAATTTTTCAAACAAGCCAAGTCCATTTATAGCATAGGATGTTTGTATATGGCTATTCTCTTTGCCTAGAATGCTCTTTCCTCCCAGAGCTGTAAGGTTTACTCCCTCCTGTGACATCAAAGAGGCCATCCTGACCATTTTCTAGTTCTTACCATCCCCTGCTTCACCATACTCTTTATTATCCTTCTTCAGGGCACATCTCACAACTTGGCACATTGTGTACTTAATGAATATCTCCTCACTAGCACCTAAGCTAGGTAAAACAGACCCTGTTTTTCTGACTGCTATATCCCAATATAACTCAGATGAATTTAACTCAGATGACCATTATATCTACTCCTGTGGGCAGGAATCCCTTAGAAGAAATGGAGTAGCCATCACAGTCAACAAATGAGTCCAAAATGCAGTACTTGAATGCAATCACCAAAATGACAGAATGATCTTTGTTCATTTCCAAGGCAAACCATTCAATATCAGAGTAATCTAAGTTTATGCCCAGACCAGTAATGCTGAAGAAGCTGAAGTTGAACGGTTCTGTGAAGACTTACGAGACCTTTTAGAACTAACACCCAAAAAAGATGCCCTTTTCATTATAGGGGACTGGAATGCAAAAGTAGGAAGTCAAGAAACACTTGGAGTAACAGGCAAATTTGGCCTTGGAGTACAGAATGAAGCAGGGCAAAGGTTAATAGAGTTTTGTCAAGAAAATGCATTAGTCATAGCAAACACCCTCTTCCAACAACAGGAGAGAAGACTCTACACATGGACATCACCAGATGGTCGACAATGAAATCAGATTGATTATATTCTTTGCAACCAAAGATGGAGAAGCTCTATACAGTCAGCAAAAATAAGACTGGGAGCTGACTGTGGCTCAGATCATGAGCTCCTTATTGGCTAATTCTGACTTATATTGAAGAAAGTGGGGAAAACCACTAGACCATTCAGGTATGACCTAAATCAAATTACTTATGATTATACAGTGGCTGAGAAGGCCTTACAAATAGCTGTGAAAAGAAGAGAAGTGAAAAACAAAGGAGAAAAGGAAAGATAGACCCATTTGAATGCAGAGTTCCAAGGAATAGCAAGGAGAGATAAGAAAGCCTTCTTTAGCAATCAATGCAAAGAAATAGAGGAAAACAATAGAATGGGAAAGGCTAGAGACCTCTTAAAGAAAATCAGAGATACAAAGGGAACATTTCATGCAAAGATGGACACAATAAAGGACAGGAATAGTATGGACCTAACAGAAGCAGAAGATATTAAGAAGAGGTGGCAAGAATACACAGCAGAACTGTACAATAAAAATCTTTACGACCCAGATAAGAAGGGCAATACCAAGGAATGATCAAACTGCTGCACAATTGCACTCATCTCACAGGCTAGTAAAGTAATGCTCAAAATTCTCCAAGCCAGGCTTCAGCAATATGTGAACCATGAACTTCCAGATGTTCAAGCTGGTTTTAGAAAAGGCAGAGGAACCAGAGATCAAATTGCCAACATTTGCTGGATCATTGGAAAAGCAAAAGAGTTCCAGAAAAACATCTATTTCTGCTTTATTGACTATGCTAAAACCTTTGACTGTGTGGATCACAAGAAACTGTGAAAAATTCTGAAAGAGATGGGAATACCAGACCACCTGACCTGCCTCTTGAGAAATGCAGGTCAGGAAGCAACAGTTAACTGGACATGGAACAACAGACTGGTTTCAAATAGGAAAAGGTGTATGTCAGGCTGTATATTGTCACCCTGCTTATTTAACTTATATGCAGAGTAATTCATGAGAAACGCTGGGTTGGAAGAAGCACAAGCTGGATAAAGATTGCCAGGAGAAATATCAATAACCTCAGATATGCAGATGACACCATCCTTATGGCAGAAAGTAAAGAAGATAAAGAACCTCTTGATGAAAGTGAAAGAGGAGAGTGAAAAAGTTGGCTTAAAGCTCAACATTCAGAAAAATAAGATCATGGCATCCAGTCTCATCACTTCATGTCAAATAGATGGGGAAACAGTGGTAACAGTGGCTGACTTAATTTTTGGGAGCTCTAAAATCACTGTGGATGGTGACTGCAGCCATGAAATTAAGAGATGCTTGCTCCCTGGAAGGAAAGTTATGACCAACCTAGATAGCATATTTAAAAGCAGAGACATTACTTTGCCAACAAAGGTCCATCTAGTCAAGGCTGTGGTTTTCCAATGGTCATGTATGGATGTGAGAGTTGGACTATAAAGAAAGCTGAACACCAAAGAATTGATGTTTTTGAACTGTGGTGTTGGAGAAGACTCTTGAGAGTCTCTTGGACTGCAAGGAGATCCAACCAGTCCATCCTAAAGGAGATCAGTCCTGAGTGCTCATTGGCTGGACTGATATTGAAATGAAACTCCAGTACTTTGGCCACCTGATGCGAAGAGCTGACTCATTTGAAAAGACCCTGATGCTGGAAAAGATTGAAGGCAGGAGGGGAAGGGGACGATGCAGGATGAAATGGTTGCATAGCATCACCGACTCAATGGACATGAGTTTGGGTGAACTCCAGGAGTCGGTTATGGCCAAGGAGGCCTGGCGTCCCGCTGTTCATGGGTTTGCAAAGAGTCAGACATGACTGAGCAACTGAACTGATCTTACTGATATCCCAATAGAAAAATACTTATTCTATAGTCATTATTCTAATTTTTAAATAAAATATATGTATAAAAAGAGTGAAAGTGTTAATCACTTAGTCATATATGACTCTTTGTGACCCCATGGATTGTAGCCCATCAGGCTCCTCTGACCATGAAAATCTCCAAGCAAGAATAGTGGAGTGGGTTGCCATTCCCTTCTCCAGGGGATTTTCCTGACCCATGGATGGAAACCATTTCTCCTGAATTACAGGAAGATTCTTTACCATCTGAGACAACAGGGAAGCCCAAAATGAAAAGAAGAAAATGATATGTAAATGTATAGTAGATATTTTTATAAAAATATTTAAAATATCATGTTTTTTTTCATATATAAAGATAACTAGAAGGAAAAGAAATTGCTGCCATGCTTTCAGGTCTCTTCTGTTCATTTTCCAAAAAGATATCAAGTATAGGAAAGAGATTTTGTGTAGTAAGTGGTGATCTGTTCACTTGCCAAGGATCCAACACAGAACATCAAGTGTGAAAAAATACAGTAATAAAGCCTACATGTATACACCATGGGTATTTTGTACACTTAGTTTTATATAGGACAATTCTGGATAACTGTCATTTTTCTAGGTACAAAAGAATGGTCTGATTAGGCATCTATTGGCTTTAATCTTGTTACTCACACTGGTTACAAAAGTTTGCTCCTCACCAGAGACAGCACCGTGTAGACATCCCATCAGTTCTGTGAAAATTTCTGAAACTCTCCACTTGATATCTTCCTGCCAAATTCCTGCTGACTGCAAATGAGCACAAAATGTCAGCTTTTGTTATTTGAAGCACTAATGATGGATTGAAATATTATTCTAACTTTGATTCCAGGATTTATTATTATGATTTAACTGATGTAATATTCCAAGTCCTGGTAACTAAAGAATCAGATTTTAATAGGGAGTGTGTTCAAATTCAAATAGATCAAATTTGGGGAAATTATTGTAGGAGGTTTTTTTTTTTTTTTCAGATTAGAATCAAATTTTAAAACTCATATCTGCCTTAAACATATTAAATTTCCTGGGGAACCAAGGGTGCAATCCCATTGCTAAGGAATATTCTCTTTTGTATTCTTTTGTGGTTCAACTTTTACTCACTGCTATGATCACTATCTATTGAGTATTTAACAATAGGTCATTTAAAAAAATCTTTCAATTTTAAAACCAAAAAAATTATTATTTTAGATTGTTCTTACTTTTCAACAAGTAAGAACCATCTTAATGAGAATTTGGTGCTTATCAGAAAAGACGCTAATAAAGTAAAAAAAAAAAAAAAAATCCCTGATCTTTCTTCAATTCATCCATCCATTGCCTTGAAGTCTGGTTTTAACTCACTTGTGTTCACTGTGCTTTGTTAGATTATATGTCTAATTCATTTTCGGACAAAGAAAAACTGAACTGAGAGGTGAAGTGGTATTTGTGACTAATACCAAAACAAAAGGCTATTCTTCAGAGCCCTATCTTAGTTATGAAAATACCAGAGTTGTACTTGTAAATGGTGCAAAAATCTGATATTGTTCTCCAAAAGACAAAAAGAGGACTGGTATATTTTTATAATGTCCTTATGCAGGACAATTGAAAACTAATGAACTAATACTTCTACTCATTTTAGAATTACTCATTGAATCTTTTACTATACATTTTCTTTCTGGCATTCTTGTGACTTTTTAAAATTAAGATTTTATTTTTTTTAGAATAGTTAAAACTGCCATTGTAAACCTAAAGGTTAACAGTAAAATTGAGGGAAAGGTACAAAGGTTTTCCATTTACCCTGTGCTTCCACAAATACATAGCTTCTTTCATTATTAATGTCTCCCACCAGAATAACACATTTGTTATAAGTGAAGAAACTACACTGACACATCACAGTCACCTGAAGTCCATAGTTTTATGTTAGGGTTCACTCTTGGTGTTGTACATTCTATGGGTTTGGACAAATGTCTTATGTCCATCAATATGATATCATACAGAGTTTTTCACCATCCTAAAAATTCTCTGTGCTATGCCTATTCATTTCCCCTGCAACCCCTGGCAGCCACTGATCGTCTGTTTCCAAAGTTTTGCCTTTTCCAGAAAGTTATATAGTTAGAATCACTATGCAGCCTTTTCATAAGTGACTGTTATTCATTTAAAATGTTCATTTAAAAATTTCTCCATGTCCTTTCATGGATTGATAGTCCATTTCTTTTCAATGCTGAATAATAGTGACTCACCCAGTAAATAGTCTGCCTGCAATCCAGGAGACCAGGGTTCGATCCCTGGGTCAGGAAGATCCCCTGGAGAAAGAAATGGCAACCCACTGCCATATTCTTGCCTTGAAAATCCCATGGACAGGGGAGCCTGGCAGGCTACATCCCATGAGGTCACAAAGAGTCAGACACAACTGAGTGTCTAACACACAATTGTTCTTTATCCAGTTGTGCCAAAGTTTATCCATTTACCTACTGAAGGGCATCTCAGTTTCTTTCCGGTTTTGGCAATTATGCAGGAAGTTTCTATAAACATTATGCTTAGGTTTTTGTGTGGACATGTATTCAACTCCTTTGGGTAAATATCAAGAAGCATGATTTCTGGGTGGTATAGTGAGTAAATTTAGTTTTATAAGAAACTGTCACACTGTTTTTTTCCAAAGTAGCTGTACCATTTTGCATTTCCACCAGGAATGAATGAGAGTTTCTGTAATTCCATACCATCAGCAGCATTTAATGCTCTCAGTCTTCCAAATTTTGGCCATTCTAATGGGTGTCCAGTGGCATCTCATTGTTTTAATTCCCGTTTCTCTGGTGACATATGATGTAGAGCATCTTTTCATATGTGTATTTGTGATCTGTATCTCTTTGTTTGGGAAGGTGTCTGTTAAGGTCTTTGGCCTATTTTTTATTTGGGTTGTTTCTTTTCTGATTGTTGAGTTTTAAGTCTTTTGGTGATTTTTGGAATATGGTCCTTTATTAGAAGTATATTTTGCAAATATTTTCTTCTAGTCTGTGTTGTCTTCTCATTCTCTTGACATTGCCTATCACAGAGCAAAATTTTTAAACTTTAATGAAGTCAAGCTTATCAATTATTTCCTCCATGGATCATGTCTTTGGTGTTATATCTAAAAAGTCATCACCATACTCAAGGGCATCCAGGGGTTTTTTTATGTTATGTTATCTTCTAGGATTTGTATAGTTTTGCATTTTATATAGAAAGTTGAGCACCGAAGAATTGATGCTTTTGAACTGTGGTGTTGGAGGAGACTCTTGAGAGTCCTTGGACTGCAAGGAGATCCAACCAGTCCATCCTAAAGAAGATCAGTCCTGGGGGTTCATTGGAAGGACTGATGTTGAAGCTGAAACCCCAATACTTTGGCCACCTGATGTGAAGAGCTGACTCATATGAAAAGACCCTGATGCTGGGAAAGATTGAAGGCAGGAGGAGAAGGGGACGACAGAGGATAAGTCGGTGCATGGTATCACCGACTCAATGGACACGAGTTTGGGTAGACTCTGGGAGTTGGTGATGGCCAGGGAGGGCTGGCATGCTGTAGTCCATGGGGTTGCAAAGAGTCGGATATGACTGAGTGATTGAACTGAACTGTGATTCATTTTGAGTTCATTTTGGTGAAGGGTGTATCTTTGTTAAAAGATACAACATAGTACCTGCTCTTAAGGATTCATATTCTAGTAAGAGTGAGGAATAAGCACAGCTTTATTTCCCAGACTAGTTTGGGTATGGTCCCAAAACAATCAACCGGTAATAATTCTTTGTGCTAATCTACCAGTTACATTGCTTTAACCTTGGCCTCCCTGAGGCCCTTTATCTCAAAGGCTTCAAATAAGAGACTAGAGACAGAGCTGAGTTCCTTTCTTACATGAATATTCCCATGATTCCGAGGCTCCCAGATAGGGTTACCAAATAAAATACAAGATGTACAGTTAAATGTAAATTTCAGATAAATGAATATTTTTTTAGTACAAGTATTTCCCACATAACATAAGAGACATATTTATGCATTAAAAGTATTTTTTTTGAAATTCAAATTATATTTTTACTTGATAAACTTGTCAACTTACTGCAGATTATAGTGAAAAATGACCCAGACCAACCATTCCCCATGTGTGAGACTGGTTGAAGCAGCCTTAAGAAAGACACCGTAACTGCTAATCCTTGGGGCACCATGGTATGCTTCTGCCAAGCACTTTCTCTTTTTAATGCATACAGAATGATGGTTGTTGTTTAGCCGCTAAGTCATGTCTGACTCTTGCAACTGTGTGAACTACAGCCCACCAGGCTCTTCTGTCCATGGGAATTTTCAGGCAAGAATACTGGAGTAGGTTGCCATTTCCTCCTCCAGAAGATCTTCCCAACCCAGGGATTGAACCTGCATCTCCTGCATTGGCACGTGGATTCTTTACTACTGAGCCACCTGGGAAGCAGATAGATAGATATGAAATATATATTAAGTGAAAGTGAAAGTGAAAGTTGCTCAGCCGTGTCTGACTTTGTGACTCCATGGATTGTCCATGGAGTTCTCCAGGCCAGAAAACTGGAGGGGGTAGCTTTTTCCTTCTCCAAGGGATCTTCCCAACCCGGGGATCGAACCCAGGTCTCCCACCTTGCGGGCGAATTCTTTACCAGCTGAGCCACAAAGTAAGCTGAAGAATACTGGAGTAGGTAGTTTATCCCTTCTCCAGGGGATCTTCCCTGACCCAGGAATCGAACTGGGGTTTCCCACAGGCGAATTCTTTACCAACTGAGTTATCAGGGAATATATAGATATATAGGTAGACATAGATATATAACATTTCATATATACACATCATATATAATATATAAATAATATAATATATATGCAGAGAGAAAAGAAAAACATCTGGTTATCTCCCATACCACCATCCCCCACTGTTCTATGTCCTCCGTTTCTTTCAGAATATCCAGCAATATGACTTCTGTTTAACTCAGTCTCTATTACAGCCTTCCTTTCCCCAGAACTCTGATATTAATTTAAAGAACTGTATAAGGTGACAATTCAGTTTTTTTCCCAGAGCCACTAATGTTCTGACAAAAGAGCACTGAATGTTTTCTTCTAAGTTTATCTCCAATGATAACTTTGTTCTATCTAATTCTCTTCCCCCTCAAAGTGAGCTCTTTTCTTGTTGACAGTGTTCAGGAATTAAGGGGTGATATTTGTTAATCAATTTTTACCAATTCCTAGATCAGAAGCTACAATTACAGTAAAATGGAATGGTGAATATAATGGCAGTATGTCATGTGAATAGAAATACCTGATGGGGCTGTTGGTGGGATGGTGCTAGTCAATTGAAGGTAGAAGGAGAAATGAGGGAGAAAAGAGTTTTCTAGACCAAGAAAAGAATCTCTAAAGATACAAGGGCATGTGAGAACATAGAATAATCCAGAATGGCAACTTGCTGAATGCTGTTAGAGTTTAGGAGGCATATGGGACAGGCAGTAGGAGGTCAAGCTGAGACTAGAACTTGAAGCATCTTCCTTATCTTGTTAAAGAGTTTGGGCTTCATCCTGAGGGGAAAGGAAACCATTAAGAATTTTAAGAGAACTGTAAGGTGAGGGTTTTATATTGGGTTCCTTCGAAAGTGGAACCTGAGTCAAGGACTTGAGTATACACAGTTTATTTGGGAGGTGATCACAGGAAGTAGGAGGAAGGAGCAGAAGGAACTGGATAGAGACGGAGGAAAAGGCCAATAAGAAGTATCTACATGGCTACTGTGGACACAAGGGTTTGAGTCCATAAGTATTTCTGAGGAGGCTACAAAATGCATTCCAGCCTTGGTTGGAAAGGACAGAAGCTGAGGCACTGATCAAATGACTCCTATCCCTCCTTGGTTGAGGGTTGCATGGGATTGGATGTTGGTAACTCCCCTAGACCTCCACAGGCCAAGTAGTTTCCAGGGCTTTCCTGACTTGGAAGGCAGAAAGCAAAGATGGCACACTTACATGAGGTGGGACTCTGTGCACAAATATTAGATTATATCTAAAATCAAAGCCCTAGCCCAGGGGATGAGACGATAGGCAGCACGAGTATCTTCTGGAACTTCCCTGGTAGTCCAATGACTAAGACTTTATCTTCTCAATGCAGGGGGCCTGGGTCCAACCTCTGATTAGGGAACTAGAACCCACATGCAGCAACTAAGAGTTTTCATGCCACAAATAAAGATCTCACATGCCACAAGGATGATCTTGCATGCAGCAAATAAGATCTGGCACAGCCAAATAAATAAATCAACAAAAATAAATATTCAGAAAAAAAGTATCTTCTAAGATCAGAAATTCATTTGTAATTTACATTATAAATATAATTTGCTAAATTATATGTTATAAATATATTATAATTTGCTATTATAATCATAGCAATTAAAAGGGAATTATTCACAAGAAACCCAAGAAGAAAATATTCATTGATGCATAAATGTTCTGACGTAGTATTTAGAATTAAAGTCTTTTACACAGACAGTTCTTATCTGCTAGGAATCTGCAGTCTAAAAACTGTGGTATATTCATGCTTTCTAAAAAGATGAAACCAGCCAAAAGATGTACAAATGGAATGCAAACATTAAAAAAGGCAAGGATAAACTTGCTTTTTACAAATAGAAGAATAATATGTTTCTTAGTGTGGTTTTTGTAGTTTTCAAAATTATAAATGAATATTCATTCATACATAAACTGCCTTTAACTGAACTTGATAAATGTATTAAAGAGAAATGAGATGAAGGGCAAGGAGGTAATATTTATTAAGTGTCCACTATGAAATTTTTAAATTTGTATTAATTATGTGTACTTCATAACCACCCTAGAAATTAGTTACTATTATCACCCCACAAATAAAAGGAAATTTAGGATCAGGTGGGTAGAGGGCTTGTTCAAAGTCATACAGCTCATCAATGGTAAAGTCTATACTCAAATCCATTATCTCCCTGATTCTCTTTTCCACTTTGTTTAGCTGTCTTAAAAGTTACCTCATTTGTAGGGCAAAATATTGAAAAACTTGTAATTATAAAAAAGGAAAACTATGGCTATAACATCCACAAATACTAGACGTATATTGCAGTATTACATGCTTGTGAAATATGTGCTTGCTTTGATGTTTTTATAAACACAATACTAACTACAATGGAAAGTAATCTCGGAAAATGTTCAAATGTGAAGAAGTTTCTTTTGCTCATGGGCAAAAGTTTAGCAATAATAGAAGTGTATCAGGGAGCTTAGTATAGAGAGAGAAAAAAAATGTTTTCTGTGGTCATGTTTTCCAACTTTATATATTTGCCTATCATTTTAATATAAACAGGGTGTATTTATATAGCCTAAAGAAATAGGAACCAGATTCCTTGTTTTCAAGATGCCAAGAAAATATAACTTTGAGGATGATAAGCAATAACAGAAAAGAGTGAATCAAAAATACAAGCTTCTATCTGATTCCTGACCAAGATTTTAATTTTAATGCACAAATATGCCGTGAAAACAGATATATACAGTAGTACCACCCACCCAAACCTGACGCAGGGAAGGGTCTGCCAGCATTCCCATTATAATCTTTGAAGGGAATTCCGATATTTTAATACACATGGAATTGGCACCTAGGCTCTCAGCAAAATGTATTTTTATTAAATACAACAAAAAAAAAAGTTTTAAAAAAGAGTCCTAAAATTTTCTGCCGTCTTTGATTAGAAGGCGTGCAACGTACAGATTCCAGTGAACCATTATTAGATCTTCTTATGTCAATGGAATGCCTGTATTGGTCTTGGTGACTCTGACATGGATCCAGAGGGAAATTCCAAGGGTGAGACTTTATTTACAGGGGTAGGGAGAAAGGTGCAGTATCCAAATTCTTCAGGCTATTCCAAAAACCATATATGTAATAAATAATCACTAAATCTTACTGCTTTTCATTTTAGAAAGTGAAAAGTTGTCATCAATGAGTGGGAAGATTGAATAATAGTAGTAGCCCAGCCTCTGGAGCCAGACTGCCTGGATTTGAATCACAGGTCCATTTAATTCTTAGCTATGTGACCATCGGCAAGTTACTCAGCCTCATAATAACTCCATTTTCCACCCTATAAAATGAGACTAGTAATAGTGCCTATCATAGTTTTGAGATTTAAATGAATTAATACAAATAAGTGCTTCAAACAAACAGCAGAGACTCATTGAATGTTGAAAACTAAGCAAAAATCCATTATGTTCATATACATTCTGAATAAGTAAATCTACTTTCATACCATGCAGGAAAGAGTAAGTATAAAATTCATGTATGTGTATGTGTGTATGTGAAAGTGTTTGTTTTTCTTTCTTAAACACAGATGCTGTGAAAATTGTCATAGCCATAAATTAAAATTTTTTATAAAGATAATAAAAGACAATACATGTATTTTTTAGAGTTTCGGTGGCTCAGCAGTAAAGAATCTGCCTGCAGTGCAGAAGATGCAAGAGACCCAGGTTCTATCCCTGGGCCAAAAAGATACCCTAGAGGAGAAAATGGCAACCCACTCCAGTACTGCCTGAAAATTCCCATGGACAGAGTAGCCTGGCAGGCTACAGTCCATGGGGTCGCAAAGAGATGGACACTACTGAGTGACTAGGCATACATTATGTTAGTGAGAAAACACTACTATATGCCAAAATGTATGCAGCTTCTCAGGGTGGAGGTTAGGTCAAATGGACCGCCAAATTTATGTGAAGGATTAGGACAGATGCTTTTGAACTGTGGTGTTGGAGAAGACTCTTGAGAGTCCCTTGGACTGCAAGGAGATCCAACCAGTCCATTCTGAAGGAGATCAGCCCTGGGATTTCTTTGGAAGGAATGATGCGAAAGCTGAAACTCCAGTACTTTGGCCATCTCATGCGAAGAGTTGACTCATTGGAAAAGACTCTGATGCTGGCAGGGATTAGGGGCAGGAGGAGAAGGGGATGTCAGAGGATGAGATGGCTGGATGGTATCACGGACTTGATGAACGTGAGTCTGAGTGAACTCCGGGAGATGGTGATGGACAGGGAGGCCTGGCATGCTGCGATTCATGGGGTCGCAAAGAGTTGGACACGACTGAGAGACTGAACTGAACCGTTAGACACGATCCATGTCTTGAGTAGTATTATCCAGTAGAAATATAATGCAAGCCACATGTATGTGTGTCAAGTTTCCTAGTAGGCATATTTTAAAAGTTTTTTAAAATTGATGAAATTAATCTTAATTTTAATAATGCACATTATGACAATATATCAGAAATGAGCTTCTGGTGGCTCAGAGAGTAAAGCGCCTGTGTGCAATGCAGGGGACCTGGGTTAGATCCCTGGGTCAGGAAGATCCCCTGGAGAAGGAAATGGCAACCCGCTCCAGTACTCTTGCCTGGAAAATCCCATGGACAGAGAACCCTGGTAGACCCCAGTTCATGGGATCGCAAAGAGTCGAACAAGACTGAGCGTCTTCACTATACTATAGTAATATTATAACATATAATAAGCACAAAATTACTAATGAGAAATTTTACGTATTTTTTTGTTCTAAGTCAGTGAAATTCAGCACATATTTGTATTTACTGCATGGTTATTTCACACTAGCCATATTTCAAGTGTTCAATAACCTAACTGGTGGCTAGTAGCTATGTATTGGAAAGTAGAGGTCTAGAACTAAGTACTTTTCAAGGATCTGAAACCTTAAAACTAACATTAGAATATTAAAACATTAAACATTTAAATGACAAGATGTTACTATAACAGAAAATATTAAAATAGCAGAAAAATATACAGCAGAAACAACAGAAAAATTTTTTAAAGATTTATTAAGCATTTAAAAATATAAAATCTACTAAAGTTGCTAATTTTGGTTTAAGGATCATTAAAATATCATTTCATTTGAAATAAACCTGTAGGCACATGCCCTGTGTTTATGCCACTAGAATCCTGAACCTGCCTGATGCTTTTGGGAGACATCATCAGTTCAGTTCAGTTCAGTTCAGTTACTCAGTCGTGTCCGACTCTCTGCGACCTCATGAACTGCAGCATGCCAGGCCTCCCTGTCCAGCACCAACTCCCGGAGTTCACTCAGACTCAGATCCATCGAGTCGGTAATGCCATCCAGCCATCTCATCCTCTGTCGTCCCCTTCTCCTGCCCCGCATCAGAGTCTTTTCCAATGAGTCAACTCTTCGCATAAGGTGGCCAAAGTACTGGAGTTTCAGCTTCAGCATCATTCCCTCCAAAGAAATCCCAGGGCTGATCTCCTTTAGAATGGACTGGTTGGATCTCCTTGCAGTCCAAGGGACTCTCAAGAGTCTTCTCCAACACCACAGTTCAAAAGCATCAATTCTTCGGCACTCAACTTTCTTCACATCATGCTGCTGCTGCCACTAAGTCGCTTCAGTTGTGTCCGACTCTATGCGACCCCATAGACGGCAGCCCACCAGGCTCCCCATCCCTGGCATTCTCTAGGCAAGAGTGCTGGAGTGGGTTGCCATTTCCTTCTCCAATGCATGAAAGTGAAAAGTCAAAGTGAAATCGCTCAGTCATGTCCGATTCTTCACAATCCCATGGACTGCAGCCTACCAGGCTCCTCCATCCATGGGATTTTCCAGGCAAGAGTACTGGAGTGGGGTGCCATTGCCTTCACATCATAGCCTACTATAAACCGTTACTCATAGTCTGAACAATCTCAAAAGCAAAAGTATCTTTCAAAAGTCTGATAAGTGTTTCATTTATCATGGAATGAGAATTGCTTTAATCTGTTTGATGGGACATAGAATGGGGACTCAAAAATGTCTTTATGTCTTCAAAATGGCCCAAATATAATAATGTAGTCTTATTACTGGTGATCATGGCTACGATGACTACAGGCCAAGAATGTTGGGATAAGGCAAAACATGTGTCCCCTCTCTCAGCTCTGTAATTCAGATGCTCAGTGTCCTCTTAAATCTAATATCTTCCTCTAATAGAATTGTAGCATGATTGGAAAGCTCAGGTATAATCTGTTCTTCCAATTGTACTCCCGATTTGACTTATTTTCTTTTCTCTAATTCAGTTTCCAGGCAGAAAGGCATGGAAGAGCCATCTCTGGAAGTTGACTGAACTTTGGAAATTTATTTTTTTAAAAAATTTGTTTATTTGGCTGTACCAGGTCTTAGTTACAGCACACAGGACCTGTGATTTTCGTTGTAACATTGCAGGATCTTTAGTTGTGAAATGAGATCTCTTAATTGTGGCATGTGAGATCTAGTTCCCTGACCAGGGGTTGAACCCAGGCACCCTGCATTGGGACCGTGGAGTCTTAGCCTTTGGACCACCTTGAGAAGTCTGTGACTTTTGGAAATTTATATTCTTCTCTGAGCCTCATGCTTTTCATTTGCAAAGGAGATAATTATATCTCTTCCCACAGTTGTTATGATGCCTAAATGAAATCCTGTAGGTAAATCACCTGAACCTTTGCCTGATTCTTCAGCAGTGGACACTCAGTGTATTATTTCTCTCAAAACCCTGTATTCAGCTTTTACTAACAAAATGTTCAGTTCAGTTCAGTTCAGTTCAGTTCAGTTCAGTCTCTCAGTCATGTCTGACTCTTTGCAACACCAAGAGTCACAGCACGCCAGGCCTCCCTGTCCATCACCAACTCCCAGAGTTCACTCAGACTCATGTCCATCGAGTCAGTGATGCCATCCAGCCATCTCATCCTCTTTTGTCCCCTTCTCCTCCTGCCCCCAATCCCTCCCAGCATTAGAGTCTTTTCCAATGAGTCAATTCTTCGCATGAGGTGGCCAAAGTACTGGAGTTTCAGCTTTCGCATCATTCCTTCCAAAGAACACCCAGGGCTGATCTCCTTTAGAATGGACTGGTTGGATCTCCTTGCAGTCCAAGGGACTCCCAGGAGTCTTCTCCAATACCACAGTTCAAATGCATCAGTTCTTCAGTGCTCAGCTTTCTTCACAGTCCAACTCTCACATCCATCTATGACCACAGGAAAAACCATAGTCTTGACTAGACAGAACTTTGTTGGCAAAGTAATGTCTCTGCTTTTCCATATGCTATCTAGTTTGGTCATAACTTTTCTTCCAAGGAGTAAGCATCTTTTAATTTCATGGCTGCAGTCACCATCTGCAGTGATTTTGGAGCTCCCCAAAATAAAGTCTGACACCGTTTCCACTATTTCCCCATCTATTTCCCATGAAGCGATGGGACCAGATGCCATGATCTTCGTTTTCTGAATGTTGAGCTTAAGCCAACTTTTTTGCTCTCTTCTTTCACTTTCATCAAGAGGCTCTTCAGTTCCTCTTCACTTTCTGCCATAAGGGTGATGTCATCTGCATATCTGAGGTTATTGATATTTCTCCCGGCAATCCTGATTCCAGCTTGTGCTTCTTCCAGCCCAGTGTTTCTCATGGTGTACTCTGCATATAAGTTAAATAAGCAGGGTGACAATATATAGCCTTGATGTACTCTTTTCATGTCCAGTTCTAACTGTTGCTTCCTGACCTGCATACAGATTTCTCAAGAGGCAGGTCAGGTGGTCTGGTATTCCCATCTCTTTCAGAATTTTCCAGTTTCTTGTGATCCATATAGTCAAAGGCTTTGGCATAGTCAATAAAGCAGAAATAGATGTTTTTCTGGAACTCTCTTGTTTTTTTGATGGTCCAGCAGATGTTGGGAATTTGATCTCTGGTTCCTCTGCCTTCTCTAAAACCAGCTTGAACATCTAGAAGTTCACAGTTAGTAAATGTTATTGGGCATCTCCTGTTGTAGATGTTATCTAATGTTTACATTTTCATGACAACTCTATGAGTTAGAAGCTATTCATCCTACTTTATTGGTGAGCATGATGAAGCCCATGAGGGTCAAGTGACCTGTACAAGATCACCGAATATCGTTGAGTTGAGCAAGATACATCATAAGAGTTTTATAATGGTCTCATCTAACAGATTGAGAAACATCCTCAGTTGAAGAAGCACATGCTCAGAAACACAATTAGCTTTCATTTATTCAGTGACTGAATATTCCACTTGTGTTATTTTCTTGAAATTTATGCCACAAGCTCAGAGTGGATTTAATTCCTTTGCTGATGAAAAGTGGCTATTAATATATGCATTCACTGAGACATTAGTGTAGATGAAAATCCACAAACATCTAATATAAAACTAGAATCTATTGTTTACTAATAATTATTTTTACAGGAAGGAAGGATAAGAGTGTTTACCTCTGAGGCTGCCTGACCACCACAATGCCCCTCTATAAAGGGAACTATGTTCAATATCCCTTATAAACCATAATGGAAAAGAATATGAAAAAGAATGTATATATATATATGTGTAACTGAATCACTTACTATATACCAGTAACTAACACAGCATTGTAAATCAGCTATATTTTAGTAAAGTAAATTCTTAAAAAAGGCTTAGTCCCTAAGTCAATGTCTGACTCTTGTGACCCCATGGACTGTAGCCCACCAGGCTCCTCTATCCATAGGCTCTTCTAGGCAAGAATACTGGAGTGGGTTGCCATTTCCTTCTCCAAGGGATCTTCCTGATTCAGGGATTGAACCCAGGTCTCTTGCACTGCAGGCAGATTCTTTGCCGACTGAGCTACCAGGGAATTCCACACACCCCTCAAAAAAGAATACCCCTCTAATTCTGGTAAGGGCTGGAGACAGGGGAAATAGTGGAGTCCCAAGTCAGCAAATGGCAAAAGGCAACTTGTAAAGCGTGAGTGGGTGGGGCATGGGGGAGGGTGATAACATGCATGCCCAGGCATTCACAGTGCTCCATTGGGAAAACATAACCTTCCCTTTCTTTTGGTAAGACTTTAACATTTTCTCTAACAGCCTTTTTTCACAGCATAAGATTCTGTCTTTTGTGGTAGCCAGGGTAAGGGGGACTGAATGAGGGGGATGTGGATGGTGAGTGGGCATGGCCCACAGGTCCTATGGGTATTTGTCCTGCATCTATCTCCATGCAGTTTTAGATTTTTCTGTGGCCTTCTCCCTGACCTGTGAGGATGTCACAGGGTTTTCTCTTTCTCCTCTAGGCTTTCTCTAGAATATTTTAAATTAACTTTTCTCTTTCTGCATAACATTGTAGAGTTGTGGCTTTTCATAAATTCTGTGTTTTTCAACCATAATTCACATTCTCGTTTTGATGTTCATCTTATAGCAGCTTTGAATAGTGGGAACCCCTGTAAGGCTGGCATGTGTGACCTTCTGATACTGCCCCATGACTCTTAAAAGGGTTGTGTTTTCTTGCACTAGCTGTTCTAGGCTCACTATGTCCCTACTCTAGTTTTGATATTACCTGTTGCTTCAGATTAAGCCTAGGTTTCAGAAGGAGAAAAAAAAAAAAAAAAAAAACAGCATAGATAATAATAATCTAATAATTTAGGCATTAAGATGAGTCAAGGTAAAACACAGCTGCTGATCATATAGTGATCTGAGAAGCACTCTTAGAATTGCTTCTAAATGTTTTTCAGGCAATGTACCTTTCTTGCCTGAACCTAGGTTATCCCCTTTCCAAAACTGCACACTTCCCTCTCAATATTCACTGCTACCAGGTACGAACAAATTTCTGCATCCTTGTGTTATTCCCAAATTTTCATTCAGTTTTGCCATGTAAGGGCTTCCCTGGATAGTTCTTACAAGAGTTTCAGTTCATTTTCAATTTTAAGATGTTGGCATTTGTACAGCTGACAGTCTGGTGTTCTTACAAGGTGATTTCTAAACTACTCATCTTTTCTTGGGGTTAGAGTTCATCTCACAGAAGAGGGTGAAGTCCACACTCCCATCCCACCTTGAGAAGATAGGAAAACTTGAGCAGCTCAGTATCCAAAATTTTGTACACGAGTTTCATTTTACCACCATCTGGTTCATCTACAATGAGATAATGTATATTTATAAGTGCAAGATTTATATATTTCAGTTCTGGCTGGCACACAGAAAAAGAAAATCTGCTTCCTACTATTTAATTTCTAGTGATATTAGAACTATCATATTTTCATATATTCAAATACATAGCAACTTTTCTAAATCCGGTTCTGATATTAAAGCTCTTAAATTTATCTTGTTACCTTCTTGAAACCACAAACTCTTCTTTATACTACACAAGACTTCTTATCAATACTATATGCATGCTATAAATTGTGATAGCAAAGTTTGTGGAATAAAGATGCAAATTATTTCATAGTCAGAGTTAGATTAGCAAAGAATTAAGTGTAAATATAGGCTCTTAAGGTTTTATCCAAAATCCTCTTTGACTCTTATCATTAGAGGATATAATTCTAATTTAGATAACATGCACATAATATGTAAAATTATATACATATCCCTATGTGTATATATATGAATTTTTATGTTAATTAAAAATAGCCCTAGCAAAGAACTCAAATTTTCTATGGACTTATTATAATGCTTCTTAAATTCATACTTCTAAAATCTAATTTACAAAAGAAAACCTACACTCTATCCAGAAAAATGGTCAATAAAGAAATATTAGGAACATCACTAAAATTTTACATATATTTTGTAATTAGTGCTTTCTTCTAGAACTAATTCATAAAAAGTCAGGTTTTCTACTTGCAACATATATTTCATTGTATGATATATTTCAATTCTAAGTATATGTTTTATAAAACATTAATGTAAAATTTAAGATATTTGCCTTTGAAGCAGAAATTAGATTCCTTTATGGAATCAAAATATGCCATGCCCAACACCACCACCTTTTATTTTTATAGTAATTGTATTCAACTCTACAGAGGAATTAAAAAAAAAATCCCACAGAACAAAATCATTTAAATTTAGGGCAAAGCATTAATTTTTACAGTTTTACTGTACAATATATTTTTATCAACTTGTGATATTTAAAAGGCACAGATGATTCAGTAACCAAGAAAGGCGAGATGGTTGATTTGATTTCTGTCTAGAATCGTGGCTCTGGCTAATGATACAAATTTAAAGCTGACACTTTTTCTCTTTTTTTGCCTTAGTCTTCTATTTATTTCTTAGCCTGGGACTGTTCATTTCATTCCAAAGTTAAATTTCTTTTTTTGACTTTAAATCTAGTGGAATCAGGTGAAAGAATAATTGATTTAAATATAGTTTTTAATCTTATACATATATATTCACAATGTCATACTGTTTTGCTGGCTAGAAACACATTAATATTGATATCAAAATAATCAAACATAGGTTATTTATGTTTCATAATGTTGCCAATTGAAACTCAATGATTTCAACTGAATATTTTCTAATGGTCTTGCTGTAAAGACTTAATCTGAAGATGTTGTTTTAAATTCAATGTATCAAACTCAGAACTCCTCTCTCTCTTCTGATAGAATTGCTTCCCATAAGGTGTATTTGAATTTCGCTATATGTTCAAGCTTTCTTTTGAAATAGGATCCTTTTCAATGCCAGCCATTTTTTCCCAGGCTTCTTTTGTTATTTAGGCTTATTCTGAGGAAAGAGTTACTCTAATCTGATTCATTTCTAATTAGTCAAAATTTAAGGTTTAGCTGAAGGAGTGACAAATTTGATAAAAATAGATTTCTTCTGGGGAGCTATGGTGAATTTTCTATTATTTGTAGGATATGCCCTCTCAAGGATCAAAGATGTTAAGGATAAGATTCTCTCTCAGAAGTTTTCTGCTTTTATGCAGACTTTCCACAGGCATAGGACAAAAAGCCTCTGCTTGATTTTCCTTTCTTCTTCCTCTTCCTGGCCTTAACTTGCCTTTTTCTCATTTCCCTTTTTTGTTTGTTTGTTTCTTTCTCTTCCATTCCCTTGTCTTCCTTTTCCTTTCCCTGCTTTTCTCCCACCTCCTTTCCTCTCTCCTTCCTTCTGTCCTTTCTTCCTCTTTGCATTTCTAATCCTTTTGTGCCTGTGTGTTAGTCACTCAGTCATATCTGACCCTTTGTGACCCCGTGCATTGTAACCCGCCAGGCTCCTCTGTCCATGGGATTTTTCCAGACAAGAATACTAGAGTACGTTGCCAGTTCCTTCTCCAAGGGATCTTCCAGACCCAGGGATTGAACCCGGGTCTCCCATATTTCAGGCAGATTCTTTATTGTCTGCGCCACCAGGGAAAATCTTAAGGCATCTTTTTTAACCTTTGCCTATCTCTGATGGAAGTTAAGAATTTGTCCTTTGTAAGTCTCAGCTCCCAAAAGACACAAATAACTTCAGAATTGAGATTTTCTGACTCTTTTCTTGGATATTTAATAACACCAAGAGCCATGAGAGCTAACTATGGGCATCCTTGGTGTTATAGTTCCAAATTTTAAAGTTCTGGCACCACAATGGTCCAGTATGATTTAAGCATGTAGTGGGTTTCTCTTCTGAGCCTTCAACTTAGGAGAGGCCGTAAATGTTGATCCAGGCTAGGGATGAAAACAGGATACTCAATTTTTTATGGGATCATAAGAGAAAAGTTAAATTGTAGGTCTGGGTGGTATAAAAGGTAGACAGGAAGGCTCAGTTTGTTTCCCTGTCTACAATGGTCATGTGTTTCTGACCTGAAATTAATTCAGCACAAAGCCTATCCATAGATGAAAGGATATAAGCTAAATTTTACCCTTATATCATTCCACAGCTAAAAGGATATAAGCAGGAACAGCAAGATAGCAATAGATCTTACTTATGTATTTTACACAGGATGAAGATTTGTCTATTATTGGGGAGAAAGGCTCACACACACAGAGTGACCTCTATGAAATGAACAAAATTTAAAAGATAAACTAAACTCAGAACATCACTGGACTCAAATCCTCTGTGATACTCTGGACTGTACATGTCCAGATAGTTTAAGAGAAAATGAATTTAGTTCATGAGGCCTTTCCCTTTGTGCATGCTAAGTACACACTTCAGTGCATATTTGTGCACACTTCAGTTGTGTCCGACTCTTTGCAACCCCATGGATTGTAGGCTCCCAGCCTCCTTTGACCATGAGGATTCTCCAGGCAAGAATACTGGACTGGGTTGCCATGCCCTCCTCCAGGGAATCTTTCTGATCCAGGGATTGAACTCTCATCTCTTACATCTCCTGCACTGGCAGGCGTGTTCTTTACCACTAACACCACTTGGGAAACTTAAAACATATCCAGTGAATGGCAAAGACTTTGGATGAGGCCAGATGGCAGAAAAGTCACAAAGAAAGCTTTGAAAGGAAATCCATAATAAGAGCAGAAAGTGGGAGAATTTCCTCTAGTGATTTACGCCCCAAACCAAAGCCGAGGACTTTGTCATTCTGTCTCACTGGGGAGAAGGACTGCTTGTACCTTACAGAACAGGAACTCCAAATGGGAGTAAACGGTAAATAGTAAATGGGGGCCCAGGCAGTTTTTCTGGAGTCTCTGACCCTACGTCACTCATGCAAGGAATATCTTCCCTTGTACATTTACAATCCACCCAAATGTGGCAAATGCAGGGACTCGGATCAAGGACAAGTATAGAAAGAATTGGAGTCAGTAGTCTGCTTATGTCTTTAGCAAGCAGGGATCACAATTTTTGTCTTTACAAAAAGTGACTCTGGCAGCTGCTCTCTCTAAAAGGTCTGCAGAGATATGGCTTGAGCAGCAGCAACTTCAGCTCTACAGCAGCCTACCTCCAGCCACCCAGCATGGAAGAGGCAGTGCTTCAGTCAGTGGAGAACTACAGATAAACATGCCCCAGCTAGGATCTGGTGTCTAGGAGCCCATTGTTTCAGAGCTTGATGTCAACTAGGTGTGCTGATGAACAGATAGGCGAACAGAATGAACACCTATAAGGAAACTCACAGGACTCCATCTTATACTAAGTGGAAACCAAGGGAAATGGCCAGACTCTATTAATTTACCAGGAGGAGTCTGTTTGTTTTACTATTGTGACCTTTTCTTGACCACACCAGTTGGTAAAGTCTGGATATTGTGATAGATGTGCAAACGTTTTGGTAACTTGACTTTTTTACTGAATGAATTATAACTTAATGTAAATATTTACCATTCTTTACAAGTATTTCATGAAATGATATTTGACTGCAGCATGGTATTCTATCCTATGGACATACAACATAACTCATTTAACTTATCTTCCAGATATGGACATTTAAGGTTGTTTCTTTTTTTTCTTTTCAAGTTTAAATAGTGCCACCACAAATGTTTTTGAAGATATATCTTTGAAAATACACTTCTCTGTATATCCCCAGTAATTTACCAGTTGGGATTTTTATAGCTTTTCATTTTAGCAAGTTTCTATAGTTCGCAAATCATAACCTTAGTGTCTATTTTTCTTTTGCTGTATTTAAAAAATTCACCCTTTCTTTAATGAGTAGTATGCTTTTAAAAGCATACAAAGTAAAAAACAAAAAAGGAAAAGACACAGATTTTTACTGATTCAATACTCAGTCCATCCTTATCATACTTAAGATTTGAAAATCTATTTTCATATTGTCATTTGACAGTGATAATTAAACCAATTTTAACAAATTGAAGAATATTTTATTTTCCTCTGAAGACTTCCCTATTTGTCCTTATCAGAAGATGTCACTTCTTCAAGATAGGTGAATATCAAATTTGAATCACAAATATTCAAACCAAATTAACAAGGAGAATTTCAAGTCATCTCATTGTCGTGGTGACAATATCCAGATTTCAATACATTTACAATTATCTTGTAATGATTTCAATACATTTACATTACATTCCTGTTCCCTGTTACAAATTTCTCTACCACATGAATTGGTAGTCATACCATAATACAACTGTAACTTTTTTACAAAATGAAGACATTTTTTTCTAAAGCATTTTGGAAGTAAATGAAATATTAAAATTCATGCTGAGTTTTCTTTTTCATAAACCTGTCAACTTTTCCTTACCTTAAAAGTAAACTATGTGAGACAAGAAACATAAAAGCTAGACATAGAGACAACCAGCCAAAAATTCTGATTTGGAAGAACACTGAGCTTTTCTATATAGCTGTAAATTGCCTAGCTGAGAGTGAGAGAATTCTACCTACTGGGCACTTGTGTTAGTTCCTCAGTTGTGCCCAACTATTTGTGACTCCATGGACTGCAGCCCACCAGGCTCCACTGTCTATGGGATTTTTCAAGCAAGGATACTGGAGTGGGTTGCCATTTCCTTCTCCAGGGACTTAGTAGGTATTATTTAGTTCTCCCAAGAGCTTTATGAGGGAAGTTATTACTTTAAATGAAGGGGGCTTAGAAATCTTTAAGACTTTGCCCAATACCACATAGCAAGTGATTTGAAGACACCTGTAGTATTCTAGAACAAGGGTACATCCAACCCATGCCCACTGCTTTCCAATACAACAGTGGTGTGACTTAGAACTATTGACAGAGTACACCTTCCTTGCACCAAAGCATGACTTGATCTCTCCTTCGTGAAAAGCCCGGAAGTCTGGGAAAGTAAGTGTAATTATTTGTACAAAATCAATAGAGTTAAAGTGTCTGTCTCCAACGCAGGAGACCTGGGTTTGATCCCTGGGTCAGAAAGATCCCCTGGAGAAGGAAATGGCAACCCACTCCAGTATTCTTGCCTGGAGAATCTCATGGACAGAGGAGCCTGGTAGGCTACAGTCCATCGGGTCGCAAAGAATCGGACACGACTGAGCGACTTCACTTTCACTTTCAAGATAATAATGAGATTAATTAAATTACAAACTACTAGAAACATATACATCTGAGAGTCTCTCAGTTTGCTTTCTGAGTAGAAAACTAATGTAACTCAGAAAGGCAGCAGGTCTCTTATTGAGGGAGAAATGATAGTCAAACACGCTCACCTCCCCAACTCATATATGTTCTCTCAGTCCCTTTATTGCCCGTCCTCTATCCCCAGGGTTAGCCTTCCTTGCCATACCAGGAGTCCTTCTCTGCCCCACAAAACTGCTCTGGGTGAGAAATGGAAATTGAAGGGGCTGTCTTGGAGGTCTACCCTGTGGAAGAATCTCTGAAATAAAATCAGAACTTTCATGATTAATTTTATGCTACCTTATCTTCTGTGCTTTATTTTAAAAGACTTTCTCAGCCTTGAATTACATTGTGAAAGGAAAGATCCTTTTTTTGCTGTTTAAGCTAAACCTTAATTAGGGACGGGGGGTTGTTGGCTGGGGCAGGGAGAGATAGAGAAAGAAAGTCTGTGGTGGTATGAGATTGGGGCCTGCTTCACACTGCTTCAAAGCCACACTTTTAGCAAGTATTTCTCAGAAAATAATATTAAGCTACTAATGTGAGGATATTCACTATTTCTTAAATTCTTTGATGGGTTAACTATAGATTTCCAGTCCCATACTCTTTTGCAAACAAAACAATTCCTTTAAGATGAATTACAGAGGATGACTGTGGCATATAAAAGCTTTGGGAAGGAAGGATAAAGGCAGTCAGTATACTTTCATCACCTTTGCTCTGGACAGTTCAGTTTAGTTCAATTGAGTCACTCAGTCTCCTCCGACTCTTTGTGACCCAATGGACCACAGGTCGCCAGACCTTCCCGTTCGTCACAAACTTCCAGAGTTTACCCAAACTCATGTCTATTGAGTTGGTGATACCATCCAACCATCTCATCCTCTGTCGTCCCCTTCTCCTCCTGCCCTCTATTTTTCCCAGCAACACGGTCTTTTCAAATGAGTCAGCTCTTCGCATCAGGTGGCCAAAGTACTGGAGTTTCAGCTTCAACATCAGTCCCTCCAATGAACACCCAGGACTGATCTCCTTTAGGAGGGACTAGTTGGATCTTCTTGCAGTCCAGGGACACTCAAGAGTCTTCCACACTGCAATTCAAAAGCATCAGTTCTTCAGTGCTCAGCTTTTTTTATAGTCCAACTCACATCCATACATGACTACTGGAAAAAATATAGCCTTGACTAGACAGACCTTTGTTGGCAAAGTAATGTCTCTGCTTTTTAATATGCTATCTAGGTTGGTCATAACTTTCCTTCCAAGGAGTAAGTGTCTTTTAACTTCAAGGCTTCAGTCACCATCTGCAGTGATTTTGGAGCCCCCCAAAATAAAGTCAGCCACTGTTTCCACTGTTTTCCCATCTATTTCCCATGAAATAATGGGACCAGATGCCATGATCTTTGTTTTCTGAATGTTGAGCTTTAAGCCAACTTTTTCACTCTCCTCTTTCACTTTCATCAAGAGCCTCTTTAGTTCTTCTTCACTTTCTGTCATAACGGTGATGTCATCTGCATATCTGAGGTTATTGATGCTTCGCCCAGCAATCTTGATTCCAGGTTGTGCTTCATCCAGGCCAGCATATCTCATGATATACTCTGCATATAAGTTAACTAAGCAGGGTGACAATATACAGCCTTGATGTGCTCCTTTTCTTATATGGAACCATGTTATTGCTCCATGTCCAGTTCTAAATGTCTCATGATATACTCTGCATACAAATTAAATAAGCAGAGTGACAATATATAGCCTTGATGTACTCCTTTTCCTATTTGGAATCAGTCTGTTGTTCCATGTCCAGTTCTAACAATTGCTTCCTGACCTGCATACAGATTTCTCAAGAGGCAGGTCAGGTGGTGTGGTATTCCCATCTCTTTCAGAATTTTCCACAGTTTATTGTGATCTACCCAGTCAAAGGCTTTGGCATAGTCAATAAAGCAGAAATAGATGTTTTTCTGGAACTCTTGCTTTTTTGATGATCCAGCAGATGGCAATTTGATCTTTGGTTGCTTTGCCTTTTCTAAAACCAGTTTGAATATCTGGGCAGTTTGTGGTTCACGTATTGCTGAAGGCTGGCTTGGAGAATTATTAGCATTACTTTCCTCTGAACAGTCCTCTCTAAATAAGTCCAAAATATTTTTTAAAAATCCAGTTCAAATCAAGAAACCTATTTTTTATTTTAATGATTCACTAAAAAAAAGAGAAAATTTTAAGTGTCTGCTAATGTGCCAGGTTGGAGGCTCCGAAGAATAAGTGAGACATGACCTTTATCCTGGAGGAACTCACCATCTGAAAATGGAGATAGAACACAAACAGGAACATTAGTAACACTTGAAAATATTAATTAATGGGTATTGATTTTTCCACATGGTCTGGTAAGTGACACCCCACAATCCAGTCAGCTGGAAGAATTCATTCCTTTGGGAGGCTTTAGGTGTTGGGGACAGTCTATGGTCAACTTCTGGCCTCCCAGATAGTCTATTTAATCTGATTCAGTAAGTTAAAGCTTCTGACTGCAGGAGCTGGACTTTTGAGAGCAGAAAATGTTGAGAATCAAAAGACAGAGACATAATGGAGTAAACATAAAGACTATCCACAATTGCTAATCCAGAAACGAACTTTATCCCAGGAAGAGTGGGGAATTTGATGGGTGAGGGGACGGGTCTTCGAGATCTTCAGTATCTGTGAGGACCTGGTGGGAAGGAGCAGAGTGGGCATGAGAGATTTCCCAAGGTCTTCACAGCAGCACAGTCAGTCCAAGGCCGACATTAAGGGCAGCTAGGAGATGAGCCAGTAGTGACTGCCCTCCAGACCATCAGTGCACAGGCAGGGCCCACCGCTCATGCTGAAGCTGGGAAGCCCAGCTACCTGGCCTAATTACCACCTGAACAGGGCCAGCCAAGATGTTTATACACGTCTTCTTCAGTTTGTATTCCTCTGTGTCCAAAATGCAGCCCTTTTGAGTCATCCCACTTGGTCGAGCTGCTTTCGGGGTTTTCAGTTCCCTGGGCTTGAATCTGGGTCCTGCCACAGGGTGATGATGGCACTATGGAAGGGAAAGCCCCGAGGACACCCCAGAAGTGTAGTTACAACTGTAAGCTGGGAGGGTGCTGTGCAGACCCAGTCAGCCCAGTGCCTCCTCTTCCCTTCTTCCAAGGTCAAGGAGTCCTCAGATTTTTGGCTGGATGCACAGTGGCTCAGTGTGGATGTTCTATTTCACTGCCTACAATCTCCTTTTTTTTGATACCAGCCCATTTCTCTGTTCTTTTCCAAGCACCAGGCTTTTCATGACTTCTAGACTACATCATTTCTGTCTTGTTGTTTCCACACGTCAGTACTTCCAAGGCCAGATGGTTTTTCCAAATAATCCAATTTTTTCTTATAAATCCATGTTTGTTGACACCTTTCCTAGAGAGTGGTCAAGCCCCGTCCTTCTACGTGAATTTGATGATGAGATCCTGAATCATTTAACTCTATATAACAGATAAGTCTTCCCAGGTAGTGCTAGTGTTAAAGAACCTGCCTGTGAATGCTGTAGACACTAGAGACATGGGTTCAATCCCTAGGTTGGGAAGATCCCCCAGAGAAGGAAATGGGCTCTCACTCCAGTAATATTGCCTGGAAAATTCCATGATCAGAGAAAAGCCTGGCAGGTTCAAGAGGCTGCAGAGTCAGATACCACTGAGTAACTAAGCAAAGCACATACAACAGATAACGGTCTGGGGTGAAGATTTGAGCTGTTAAGTAGAAAGAAATATGATAATGTATCAGTTAAAGATTTATCATATTATTGATTAAAATTAGTAAATATTACCATATTACTTAGTTGATATACCAAATTACTTAATTGCTAAAGTAGCAGAGATCTGCTAGGCCTTATACATGCCTAATTTTAATAAGTTGGTCTGACACTTAACCATACAAAAGAGGTCTCTCTCAAGGAAACAAAATTATGCTGGAAAACTGAGCTTATAAAGTACATGTACTAATAATATCATCTGAGCCATACTATTAAAGGTGACAGATATGACATTTGCTGACAGATACAAATTGACTTAATCAAGTATTAATAGTAATAAATCGAGGCAGGATGGTCTAATGTGGTCTAATATGACTTTCCTATCAATCAAAATCTGTGATCTTGCTGCCCTGAAAGGAGATAAATTTCTATTGCTTTAGGACAGTGTAATAACTACTTCATAATGAGGCTTACCTTTTATCAGAGAGCTGTGAAATCTTCAAATACGTGCAAAGGTTCATTTATGTAGTTAAGTGGTTGGTCCATACACTTAGCATCAGAGTATTCATTTTAAGAATATAGAAAATATTCACAGAGTTCATAGGGAAAGTGAGAAGGCCTCTTTAATTTTCTGAAACAATATTGAACCTACAAATATGTGGGTATGTGGGTGGGTGGATGCATGAATGTGTGTGTCCATATTTTATTGTGCAATGCAGAGTTTAAATGCTCTAGATTCAGGGACCGCAAGCTGGTGGTCTTGCATGCAAATTCATCCTGCAGACATGAAGACATACTTTGTTTGGCCCATAGTGTGTTAAACATAGGGACATTTCACAGAAAAAAATCTGGATTTCTGATTTCATTTTGGAAAATCAGGCAGCAGTGGGCACTCCCACACAGCAACAGTTGGTTTGATCTGAGTAGGAGCTGTCCCATTTAGGTGCAATATATACACTCAAATTTGCCACAATCTCTTCATGTTACCTTCTTCTAGCCTGCTTCACTCATTTACATAAACTGCCAGGCTTCTGTTGGTAATTTAAGGTTTTTTTTTACCTCTGTTTCAGACATTCAAAACCACCTCAAACATTAGAGTAGAAAGGGTTGAAGAATAATGTATTTAAGGAATACATCATGAATAAAGGGATTTAACATGGGAATTTAAAAGTGAATATAAAAGGACTTCGGATAGCTGGAAGCAGAATAGGAAATCTCTTTAGTAAGGGAAAATAGGATGAGTGGGGCTTCAGGCATGAATGATGCTTAAACATTGAGATTTGGGTAGACACGTAAGACTAACATTCTGCATTAAGGAAATAAGGTATTTGTGTTTAGTCTAATTTGGTCAGAAATGAGAATCCTGTGAAGGAATTGTAGGAAGTTGTTGACTGAAAAAAAAAGCACAATGTGAGAGTTAAATTTTATTTGGGGCAAAATGAGGACTATAGCCCAGAAGACAGAAATTCAGACAGCACTGAAAATCTTCTCCGAAGCAGTAGGGGTAAATGCCAGTAGATGTGTGATTTTGGTGAAAGGGGTGTACATACAATCAAGCATTTGTTTTTTGCAGAAGGTTTCTGCTGGTCACATGAAGGTTAATACTTGTCATGATGAGCGGTCTTCACCATGAAGGATGTTATTGCTCTTCTAGGTATGGGGAGATATAAGAATTGAACTCATAAAATCTTCTTCTGAAAATATCTATCTGAAGACCTTTCTGCCAGTTCTCCCCAGAGCACATAGTGCCTCATTTCTGATCTCCACTCTGAACTCCTTTCAGGGGGTGTTGAAGGTTGGCAGCTGCAGTGGCTCATAATTTAATCCTTGCAAAGGTAGATGGCAAGTGCCAATTTGTAAGTAAAAAGTTATATGATATGATGAAAGTGGTATTTTATAACTAACAGTTGGTAGAGGAATATGTTGAGAGAAATTGTACTCACATGTAATAGCTGGGTAGCTGTGCAGTAAATTGGTGTGAAATAAGGAGGAACTCCCAGCTAGAGAGTTGCAGCAGCAAGAAAGACTATACATGAGACCTTTTGAAAGACTAAGCAACTGGCCTTGAAAAACATGTATTTTCCCAAATTGATATGTTCACAGGTATATCACTCAGTTTGGTATATAGTTCAGTTGCTCAGTCATGTCTGACTCTTTGTGACCCCATGGACCACAGTACGCCAGACCTCTCTGTCCATCACCAACTCCTGGAGTCTACTCAGACTCATCTCCATTGAGTTGGTGATGCCATGCAACCGCTCATCCTCTGTTGTCCCCTTCTCTTCCCACCTTCAATCTTTCCCAGCATCAAGGACTTTTCAAATGAGTCAGCTCTTTGCATCAGGTGGCCAAAGGATTGGAGTTTCAGCTTCAGCATCAGTCCTTCCAATGAACACCCAGGACTGATCTCCTTTAGGATGGACTGGTTGGATCTACTTGGAATCCAAGGGACTCTCAAGAATCTTCTCCAAATCACAGTTCAAAAGCATTAATTCTTTGGTGCTCAGCTTTCTTTATAGTCCAACTCACATCCATACATGACTACTGGAAAAATCATACCCTTGACAAGACGGACCTTTGTTGGTAAAGTAATGTCTCTGCTTTTTAATATGCTATCTAGGTTGGTCATAACTTTCCTTCCAAGGAGTAAGCATCTTTTAACTTCATGGCTGCAGTCACCATCTGCAGTGATTTTGGAGCCCCCAAAATAAGTCAGCCACTGTTTCCCTATCTATTTCCTGGCTTTAAAATACAAGGTATATTTGTTACAATAAATAATTAATACTTAATTTATCTTGAGATAAAATCTATTATTTCTTTGAATTTATTAATTGTCTTTTAATTGACACTATTTCTGAAGCCAATTATTTCTCCATACCTTTGTCTTTCATCTTACCTCTCTCCAACATGGTAAATTGTCTGTCCTTCCTCTGGGTTCCTTGGTAATCCACTTATATTGTAAGTTGATAATTTTGAAAATATAATTCTTCTTTAAGGGAGAATGGATATGAAGACAGTACTCAGAAAAATAAATTTTAGATATTTTGAGTTGTAAAAGATCTTAGTGATTAATTGAATCCCCTTATTTTCTGAACTGTTGGTCAGAAACCCGAGGCTCAGTTGATGCAAATGATAGATTGAACCAATAAAAATGGCTACTTTTGAGCAATGCAAAAGTTTCTTCCTTCCAGTCACAGGCGTTTAGGTAAATTAGCTCCTAGCAAGATTTGCTCTGGTGTTCTGTAAGATCATACCTGTACTACTTAGTCAATCAAGACTATTTGAGAATTCTTGACGTCTTAACTTGAGGTATACTAAATTTCATTTTACTAGCTGACATTACTGGAGTCCTGATGCAGGAAGTTTCGTTAGCCTATACCTCTAAGGAAATCTCAAGTTAGAGTAGCATGAGTCCTGACACAAGGTCTGGTTCAAGGACCCACTCCATTTGCAGCCTGGCTGAGACGCATCTAGCTCTGAGGAGGATTTTATCTTCATTAAAATTTATAGGTATTTTAACCCACAAATTAATTAAAATGCCTTCTACCTGAAATTGAAATATTGTGGCGACAACACATTATCTAATAAAACAATTTATACACAAAGAGGATTTTATTCTCTATTTTGGAAGATCTACCTCTAAATTTTAATGCCTTGGTTGGATGTTGGCCAATATGACTCTCTCTCCACATATATCATAAATCCAGATCTTTTAAAGCAGATTTTAGTAGATGTTGATGACATCTAGATTACAAACTCTAGCTAAAACAAAGTATCAGTTCACAGTGATTCTACTAAAAGTAACCAAATGTATATGTAATTCAGATGGCTTGCTGTCTATATGGGTCTGGTATAATAAACTGACAAGCTAAAACTAAAATGAATTCTATTTTCTATCTACTAGGATAAATGATAAATTTAACATCCTATAGTAGTTTCCCAATCAAAGGAGAAAATTTATATAGTGAGAATAATACACATAACTATGTTTTTCTAAATATATGTACATAAAATAATTATAAAATATCTTGTGATTAGAAATAACTTCTAGAAGAAAGTATTAACTAATAGTATTCAAGAATATATTTGATTGCCTTTCTGAAATTATTCTCAAAGTGAGTTGTCAAGCTCATTTTAAAACCAATGTTCATTTTAAGAAACTGAGGGTTAAATGCCATGTAAACCTAACATTGAAGATGATTTATTAATGCATAACCCTTCCTCAGTGGATAGGAAAAAGCCAAGTAGTTGAATGTTCAGAGAAGCCTTTTTAGGATGGCAGTTTCCATATCTTAAAAGCTGGTAGCCCTTTGGTTTCTAATGGCATCACTGCCCCCTGAGATTATTTTCAAAACTGAGAACCAAGAAACCATTTAGATGGAGCATATGAGCCTGTCCTTTGAACTGCATGTCTAATTATTTCTTTGTTCCAAAATGACAGTTACTTTAGCATTTAAAAAAGCTTGGAATCTGATTTTTGAACAAACTTGGAAAGGTTAGAACTGAAATTAAAATTTCTATTGCCAGGAATTCCTCAGTGGGCCAGTAGCTAAGACTCCACACTCCCTGTGCAGGGGACTTGGGTTTCACCCCTGGTTGGGGAACTAGATCTCAGATCCTGCATGCCTCAATTAAAGATCCTGCATGCTTCACTGAAGACCCAGCACAGACCATTAAATAATTTTTTTTTAATTGCTATTGCTGAAAATGTATACTTCTTCAGAAACGATTCTGATCACATTGTTCCCTTATTGTTGTTTGTAATTTCAGTTTCTCAAGATTAATGAGATTATGTGTCCTTTCTTTCATCAGTGGTTTGTTTTCCCTTATCTAGCCTGTGTGTCTATGTATGTGTGTGTGTGTGTGTGTACGTGTGTGCACATGCATGCTAAGTTACTTCAGTTGTGTCTAACTCTTTGAGACCCTATGGACCATAGCCTGACAGGCTCCTCTGTCCATGGGATTCTCCAGGCAAGAATACTGGAGTGGGTTGCCATGCCCTCCTCCAGAGGATCTTCCAGTCCCAGAGACTGAACCCCTGTCTCTTTTGTCTCCTGCATTGGCAGGTGGATTCTTTACCACTAGTACCATCTATTTCAGAAATCCTACACATCTGACCAATATAAAATAATATTTGACCCACAGTGACTCACTCTGTTTGCTCTTATAGGCCTGAAAGTTTTTATGACACTTACCATCTGGCATCTTGTGGATATATTTGTAGTATTTGCTTGCTGGCTTGTCATTCGCTCCACTAGGTGAACTTGGTGGAGACAAGAACTTAATCTGGTTTGTTTGTGCCCACAGTGCCTGGCACAAAATAGGCGCTAAATAGATTTTGAATACATTGGTGAATTACTGAACATTAAAAAAAGAATTTACTATTATATTAGAACACAATCCTGCCAGTCATTTTCTTCTACACAAAGATGATATACATGTAGAAATTTAAAAAAAAAACTTAAGGATTTTGTGAAATTAATTAATCACAGTATCAGTCCCTTGAGATCTACCCACTTATGTAGAGAGTTTTTATGTCACAAATGAAGGGGAATAAAGGAAAAGAAGTCAACATAGCCTATAAAAAGATATGATCAACCAACTCAGTGTATCAGAGAATCCTAACAGTGGTAATCCATCACTTACGATAAATTTAAACAACATTTACTTTTTGGCAGGTAACTTTGTGCCAAGAATTTATCTTGCATTCTCTTTATTTATGATAAAACAAAAATGACATTATACTTTGTCATGAAAGAATACTTTAAGTGATGCTTTTAATATATATATACACTGTACTTGAAGCAACTTCTTCCTGATTTATGATTATAGATGCCACTATTCAAAAGCTGTCGTAGCTGATATAAAAAGGAGTGTGCTCAGCTACCATGTGAGAGAGGATTGATGCATGTTCCATTAGACTAGAAATCTTAATATCTTATCCACTCCCAATTTTTTCCTAAGCAAGCACAAATTGGGTTTTTATCTCTGGAGATACTCACCTGCCAACAGAATAAAATTCACATGCATTAAGATCTGTGATCTTAACATACTTTAATTTTATGTGCTATACTTGGAGACTAGTCTTTTGTGGGATCCCTTAAGGAATTTTGCTTTTGGCCTGGCATTATATTTTTAGCATTTAAAGTTACATGCTTTGAGGCTGACAGTTCTGTGACTTTATAGACTATGTGTGCATTGCATGGTTCATTCACTAATGAATCAATTTCCTTTAGAGTATACTCTATGTGTATGTGCTCTTTCTATCTCCCTGTCTCTCTCTCATGTGTGCGCACTCATGTACATTTATTCCTTTGATAGAGATTCCATTGGGGACCATTATTAATCTTTTATTTTTGACCTAGGTAAGTATTGCTTGTAATATGCTCAAGATCAAAAGAGAGGAAAAAGAGGAAGTGGATCTTTTACGTCACTTCATGATGCTTTTGGAATTCTACTAGGTTAGGCTAAAACAAGTATTATTGTTTCTAAAATGACCATTCAGGTATGACTTAAATCAAATCCCTTACGATTATACAGTGGAAGTGACAAACAGATTCAAGAATTAGATCTGGATTCAAGGATTAGTGCCTGAAGAACTATGGACAGAGGTTCATGACACTGTACAGAAGGCAGGGATCAAGACCTTCTGCAAGAAAAAGAAATGCAAAAAAGGCAAAATGGTTGTCTGAGGAGGCTTTACAAATAACTGAAAAGAAGAGAAGTGAAAAGCAAAGGAGAAAAGGAAAGATATACCCATTGAATGCAGAGTTCCAAAGAATAGCAAGGAGAGATAAGAAAGCTTTCCTCAGTGATCAATGCAAAGAAATAGAGGAAAACAATAGAATGGGAAAGACTCTTCAAGAAAATTAGAGATACCAAAGGAACATTTCATGCAAAGATGGGCTCAATAAAGGACAGAAATGGTATGGACTCAACAGAAGTAGAAGATATTAAGAAGAGGTGGCAAGAACACACAGAAGAACTACACAAAAAAGATCTTCCTGATCCAGATAACTGCAGTGGTGTGATCACTCACCTAGATCCAGACATCCCAGAACGTGAAGTCAAGTGGGCCTTAGGAAGTATCACTATGAACAAAGCTAGTGGAGGTGATGGAATTCCAGTTGAGCTATTTCAAATCCTAAAAAATGATGCTGTGAAAGTGTTGCACTCAATATATCAGCAAATTTGGAAAACTCAGCAGTGGCCACAGGACTGGAAAAGGTGTTTTCATTCCAATTCCAAAGAAAGGCAATGCCAAAGAATGCTCAAACTACTGCACAATTTCACTCATCTCACATGCTAGCAAAATAATACTCGAAATTCTCCAAGCCAGGCTTCAATAGTATGTGAACCATGAACTTCCAGATGTTTAAGCTGGATTTAGAAAAGGCAGAGGAATCAGAGATCAAATTGCCAACATCCACTGGATCATTGAAAAAGAAAGAGAGTTCCAGAAAAACATCTATTTCTGCTTTATTGACTATGCCAAATGCTTTGATTGTGTGGATCACAACAAACTGTGCAAAATTCCTCAAGAGATGGGAATACCAGACCACCTGACGTGCATCCTGAGAAATCTATATGCAGTTAAGGAAGCAACAGTTAGAACTGGACATGGAACAACAGACTGGTTCCAAATCGAGAAAGGAGTACATCAAGGCTGTATATTGTCACCCTGTTTATTTAACTTATGTGCAGAGTACATCATGAGAAACACTGGGCTGGATGAAGCACAAGCTGGAATCAAGATTGCCGGGAGAATATCAATAACCTCAGATATGCATATGACACCACCCTTATGGCAAAGCAAAGAAGAACTAAAGAGCCTCATGATGAAAGTGAGAGGAGAGTGAAAAAGTTGGCTTAAAGCTCAACATTCAGAAACCTAAGATCATGGCATCCGGTCCCATCACTTCATGGGAAATAGATGGGGAAACAGTGGAAGCAGTGATAGACTATTTTGGGGGGCTCCAAAATCACAGCAGATGGTGACTGCAGCCATGAAATTAAAAGATGCTTACTCCTTGGAAGAAAAGTTATGACCAACCTAGATAGCATATTAAAAAGCAGAGACATTGCTTTGCCAACAAAGGTCTGTCTAGTGAAGGCTATGGTTATTCCAATAGTCATGTATGGATATAAGAGTTGGACTATAAAGAAAGCTGAGAGCCAAAGAATTGATGCTTTTGAACTGTGGTGTTGGAGAAGATTCTTGAGAGTCCCTTGGACTGCAAGTAGATCCAACCAGTCCATCCTAAAGGAAATCAGTCCTGAATATTTATTGGAAGGACTGATACTGATGCTGAAATTCCAATACTTTGGCAACCTGATGTGAAGAACTGACTCACTTGAAAAGACCTTGATGCTGGGAAAGATTGAAGGTGGGAAGAGAAGGGTACAACACAGGATGAAATGGTTGGATGGCGTCACCAACTCAATGGTCATGAGTCTGAGTAGACTCCAGAAGTTGGTGATGGACGGGGAGGACTGATGTGCTGCTGTCCATGGGATCACAAAGAGTTGGACATGATTGAGTGACTGAACTGAAATGAACTGAGATGAAGACTGGAAGAATATCATTAAAAAAAAAAAAACCAAAAACAAAGCAGTAGTTTTCAACCTGTACCTCCTATAAGACCAGATTTTTGATTGGAAGTTTCCATTTTCAAATCAAATATATGCAACTGCTTTGGGTCCCATTACCCTCCCATTTGTTCTTTTTAAGTCCTTACATGTTCCACCCTCTGGCAATAATTGGTCCTGCAAACCACTGTGGATGCTTTTAGCGTAAGGATCCTGTCTGAATACAATACTTTTGAATAACACTTGACACAAAGCTGGCAGAGTTCTTTTTTTCTTTTATTAGCGGTGTGACCTTGGACAAGTCAGTAACCACTCTAGAAATAGTTTTTCCTACCTGCAAAATAAGAGAATTGAGCTAGAAGACTAACTTCCAATTGTTGTTCTAGGAAACGGAAGAAGAGAAGAGGGAATAATATAAGCAGATTTCTGGTTTTCTTGTTCTCACTAGGACAGATCCTATTTGATTGTTTTGCATAATGACTGTTTAGATAATGAAAGAATCACAAAAATAATGCAAGTTAGGAAATCTCTGGGCTAGAAGATCATCAGGGCTCTTTCTAGTATTAACTATTTTTGAGCATCCTCCTGATCTGTAGGTTACACAAGAAATAAAGAAAAATAAACACACTCTGGGTAGTGAGATTATGGAAGATTTTTCATTTCTTTTTGTTTTTTTTCTCTATATTTTCAACAGTGGGCATACATAATTATTCAAAAATTAGTACTCTTTAAAAAGTAGCTACAATGAGCATATACACTGCAACAGTCAAGAAAAACTTGATTTTAAAGAAATTTTACTGATGTCTATAAGTTATATACTGAATAAACATAGGGGAGAGAAAGAGACAGACAGGCAGAAAAGCACACAGTTATGGGTTGATATTTTCAAAGCATAGAATTTAAAAATCATCTTATATAGATTAGAATATGAGTTATGACTTATTTTATATAACCAAGTCAGTCTCAAATTATATAAGCTTCATGTGCCTTCCATTCTTAGAAACTGTTAGGTGTAGTCTGTATTCATTGAATACATACTTTAAAAAATAAGATTTTTTTAATGGTTGGTCTTTAGAAAATTGAATAAAAGAAAAATTACCATTAGTATTAATTAGTAAATGAGAAATGTTACATACAGTTTAAAAAACCTCTATAGCTTAAAGCCAAGAAAATTCTTTCTCTAGTCTAGTTTTCTAACTTTTCAAAAACAATATAATATACTCAAACTCAAACTAATATTTTAAAATTGCCTCTAATAAACCGTTTTCTCAAATCATTCTGGCTTTTAAAGTAATCACTATTCAAGCTCCGAAGAGCAGTAGAGCCAAAAACCATTGTTTTAGTTTTTGCTGCTTTTAAAACCAGTTTGTTTTCCTGGAACCAGTCTGCCAAAGTCTTTTTGCAGTTCAGTAGTTAAGTGAGAAACAGATTTGCCATTAAAATGCACAGTCGTGCCATCTGCATAAAGATGTATAGAGCAGTAATGACATATCCATGTTAAATCATTAATAAAAAGAGAAAAGAGGATCGGGCCCATGACTGACACTGTTGCTTAATAACTGGAAGGAGAAGGAGTGGAAGAGACAGCCCTGTGAACAGTAACAGATTGATGTCTGTCAGAGCCATTTCTTATCTTTTGACAGCGTTTGGGCCAGAGCCCACGCTCCCTACCTTCTGTAGTCAAAGCCCATGGTTCACTAGGCCAAAGCATTTTGAGAAATTAATAAAAACTATCACTTAATTCAGAATTCCCCTCAAGACATGTATTCATTAATATTAGGTTGTCATAGAGTGACATATGAAGGGTTGGCAAATTCCTTAAAGTCTTTTCATATGTGGAACTCATGTGTGTTTCCCTCATCAGCATCTTTAAGCCTTCTAAATACTTATTATCAGAATTAACCACCACACTGATAGGCTTTATTGCGTGATTTCTTATGTTATTTTATGTTGGGGAAATAGAGTTTCTGAGGGTAACTAAATGAGTCATGAATTAAATAATTGGTATAGAATATACATTTCAAATTTAGGAAATGTCTTTGAAAAGGAAACATGGGGCAGATAAATGAATTTTACTTTGGGCTAAAAAAGTTATACTATTTGATCTTCATCTTTCTGGTGGTAAAGTCAGTGAACCATATATATTGTGATATATGAAGTTACAGGATAAATTGTAGATAAAATGCCTCTGGCCCTTAGGAGTTAACAATTTAAAGGGAACTCTTAACCCATAAGAAAGATGGATAATCCAAGCACCAAAAATATATAAAGGAGTTCAAAATAAATTCTGGCTGCTCACAATGTATATACATCTACAGGCTGTCCCATAAGATCTATGGGAGTCTGGAACTGATGGGAGTAAAAAGGTTTAAGTGGCATTAGTCTGGAAAGATTTTTAAAAAGACATAAATTGGGGGGAATACTGACTATTTTGATAGTCTAAATTCACCTTCCACTATAGATATTAGTCATAGATTATAAAGTTCATGGTTGTATAGTTCAACATTCAGTGAGACCTGAAAATATCTGTTATCTTTTCTTGCCTACATCTGCTATCATTTCCTCTGTGATATAAATAAATATGTGCTATAGGATGACCATATGTTTGCGGATCAAGGGCTCTAAGTGCTTGTCTCCCTCGGACACTAACTAGTTGAGTGATAGTAAGCAAGTCAGTCTCCTTCTTCCTCGGATTTTCCTACCATAAATTTAGATCCCTTTTAGCCCTTGCGTTCTAGAATTCTACTGTGTTAATAATGATCTTACAGTTGTGGGGATAATGTGTACATTAAAACCCTTCCCTGACCATTCTAAGAGCTTTATAAATGCCTGTTAGAGGGTTCCATACAAGTGCACAGCACATATATTAATAAAAAGGAAATCATCAGGCTTCCCTTCCCCAGCTGATTACTCTGAGAGATCCCAGTCATATACCAGGAACTGTGCTTGGCATGGTGACACAGAGAGATCCAGTTCCTGTATTTATGGAGCTTCTAGTTCAGTGGGAGTCATTAAATACTTCAGGGAAGAAACAAGTCCATAACTGCTAGTTATGTTAACTGATTTGGAAAAAAGTATATGTTTCTAGGGGGCTTCCTAAGTGGTGCTAGTGGTAAAGAATCTGCCTACCAATACAGGAGATGAGAGAGAAATGGGTTCAATCCCTGGGTTGGGATGATCCCCTGGAGGAGGGCATGGCAACCCACTCCAGTATTCTTGCCTGGAGAATCTCATGGACAGAGGAGACTGGAGAGGTCGATGGTCCATAGGCTCACAAAAAGTCAGACATGAATGAAGTGACTTAGCATGCATGCATAAGGTTCAAGGAGAAATTTACCTCAAGCTGGTTAAATTCTAGCTGGAATTTACTGGGGGAGAATACATGTGGGGTTATTTTTGAGGCATAATTGACATATAACACTATATTAGTGTCAGGTATATAACATAATGACTCATTTTTCATATATATATTGAGAAATGATCACTACCAGATCATATGGCAATTCTATTTTTATTTTTGGGGGGAACCACCATACTGTTTTCCATAGTGTGTTAGTCGCTCAGTAGTGTCCAACTCTTTACGACCCCATGAACAGTAGCCCACCAGGCTCCTCTGTTCATGGAATTCTCTAGACAAGAATACTGAAGTGGGTTGACATGACCTTCTTCAGGGGAGCTTCCTGACCCAGGAATCGAACCCAGGTCTCCCTCATTGCAGGTGTATTCTTTACCCTCTGAGCCACTTGGAAAGCCTCATTTTCTATAGTGGTTGTACCAATTTACATTCCCACCAACGGTACACAAGGGTTCCCTTTTCTCTATATCCTTGCCAGTACTGTTATTTGTCTTTTTGATAATAGCCATTCTGGCAGGTAGTGGCTTCCCTGGTGGCTCAGATGCTAAAGAGTCTGCCTGCAGTGTGGGAGACCTGATCCCCTGGAGAAGGAAATGGCAACCCACTCCAGTATTCTTTCCTGGAAAACCCCAAGGATGACAGAGTCTGGTAGGCCTATAGCCCACTGGATCACAAAGAGTTGGACACAACTGAGTGAACATGTCCAGTCTGACAGGTGTGGGTGATATCTCACTGTGGTTTTGATTTGCATTTCCCAGATGATTAGTGATGTTGAGTATCTTTTCCTATATCTGTTGGCAGTGTGTATTTGTTTCTTCTTTGGAAAAATGTTTATCCAGATTCTCTATTTTTTAAAATTTTACAGTCTTTTATTTTATTTTTAATTGGAGGACAATTACTTTGCAATATTGTGATAGTTTCTCCCATACATCAACATGAGTAAGCCACTCTGCCTATTTTTTAATTGGATTACTTGGTTTGTTGCTATTGAGTTGTAGGAGTCCTTTGACCTGAGATGTATAGTATAAAATATGCAGGATATTTGCATAGGTATAATATGTGTATGTATGTACAGTATACGCAAGAGATAATTGGGTGTTAAGATTCAGGGTGGAGAGAGTGCCAAAGTGTGTAACAAAAAGGAAACAGTAAGTGCAAAAGCTCCAGACATACTAAAGAAGCTAAAAGAAGGTTACTGTCACTCCCCAAGGGAGTAGTAGTAGTAGTAGAAGAGAGTTAGGCAGGGGCCACATTATGCAAGGGTTTGCAGGCTAGACTATAAATACCATTGTGATTAGTGGCTGAGAAATACTTCTAAAAAATTCCTAGGAATTTATGGAACACTTTCCACTTCTGTGATAGGAAGAAATAATGGACACTATCTTGGACGCTGTATTGACTTCATTTCTCTCTGAGTATCCTCTTTAATGAAGGAGCAGCTTGCTTACCAGCAAACAGAATGCTTGGAGAGTTTTCTGAATATTATGAACAGAGTTAAGAAATAATAGTAACAGATGAGAGTCTGAGGCTCAATCATGTTTACCTGAAATTGCCATTTTCATTAAAAAAGCATGCACATCAACAAAAGACAGTTATCAGAACCATTCTAAAGTGCAGAATTGCCTTCCTTTCCCTTATTGTTTTATTTGGCTAAAGGACAGACCCAAAATACATTCCCTGAACAACCTGTATGTTGAACATTCTGAAAGATGTCAGATCCTTGCTATTCAAAGTGAGTTCTGCAGACCAGTGGCATATTGAAGAGTATGTTAGAAATGCAGAATCTCAGCTCCCAAACCTGACCCACTGAAGCTTAAACTGTATTTAAATCAAGATATTCAAGAAAATTTTTGTACACATTGAAGTTCAGGAAGTGCTGCTTTAGGTACTGGGAATAAATGAATTCAAAATAATATATAAATTAGAGGATCGAGAGGAAATTTAAAAATAGCTTCCTTGTAGTTAATTATCATTTTAATGTAAAATATCCTTAACACTTTCATTAATTCAATTTTAATTATTGTTATGGAAAATGTTTCACTAGGAAACAATTACTCTAGGCACAGTGCCAACAGTTTCAAGGTTTAAAATTTACTCAAAACACAGCAAAATATTTTGAGTGTATACATATTTCCTTGCAGGGTAGAAATAGCCATGCTAAATATCAAATATTGAAATATCAATTATTGAAATTGTTCACAATGGTTAAGGGAAAGCGACTGTTCAATGGTGTGTCCTTTTACTAAAATGATTGTTAAGTAATTGTTCAGCCTTTAAGACCCTTATAGTGAAAATTTATAACTATTTATGGAATTCATGTTTGAAATTTTCAAGAGTATTTGGACTTATTTGGAGCTCAAGTTTATATAATAAAAACACATTCTTAACAATTTATTTAACTAAATTTGGAGCTCCAAGCTTTCAATGGATGTATGAATCACAGGAGCCTTGCCAGATGTTTTGGAGTGTGGAATTCAAAACGCATTAGCAGCATGGCACGTCATGAAGTTTGATGCAAAACATTTCTTCTCTCTTTCCAAAAAGCCTTGTTTGGTTTCTATTGTAAACCATGAACTATGGTGACAGTTCATAGCTCTAGGGAGACATCTAAAATCCTTAAGTAGTATCTACCCAGACAGTGGAAATATGAGGCAATTATCTACACAATCAATGTCATAAAAAAGCTTGCCCACCTGGCCATATCCAGAAAACCAAGTCCAAAATCTATTTAATTGTTAAAGTTTATTTCATTGTTTTTTATGCCTAATATTCAGTAGACAATCTCTTGATCCTTCCTCCATTTTTATCCGTTCATTTCAACAGATGACCTTCTCTATTATTTACAAAGAAAACACAATTAACTAGAAAAATCTTCTGAAAAGTCCCATAGTTTTACCAACACAATGATCAGAATCTCTATTTCTCTGGATACTGCTATCAGTTCAGTTCAGTCCCTCAGTTGTGTCAGACTCTTTGTGACCCCATGAATCGCAGCATGCCAGGCCTCCCTGTCCATCACCATCTCCCAGAGTTCACTCAGACTCACGTCCATCGAGTCAGTGATGCCATCCAGCCATCTCATCCTCGGTCGTCCCCTTCTCCTCCTGCCCCCAATCCCTCCCAGCATCAGAGTCTTTTCCAATGAGTCAACTCTTAGCATGAAGTGGCCAAAGTACTGGAGTTTCAGCTTTAGCATCATTCCTTCCAAAGAAATCCCAGGACTGATCTCCTTCAGAATGCACTGGTTGGATCTCCTTGAAGTCCAAGGGACTCTCAAGAGTCTTCTCCAACACCACAGTTCAAAAGCATCAATTCTTTGGCGCTCAGACTTCTTCACAGTCCAACTCTCACATCCATACATGACCACTGGAAAAACCATAGCCTTGACTAGACAGACCTTAGTCGGCAAAGTAATGTCTCTGCTTTTCAATATGCTATCTAGGTTGGTCATAACTTTCCTTCCAAGGAGTAAGCATTTTTTAAATTTCATGGCTGCAATCACCATCTGCAGTGATTTTGGAGCCCCCAAAAATAAACTCTGACACTGTTTCCACTGTTTCCCCATTTATTTCCCATGAAGGGATGGGACTGGATGCCATGATCTTCATTTTCTGAATGTTGAGCTTTAAGCCAACTTTTTCACTCTCCTCTTTCACTTTCATCAAGAGGCTTTTTAGTTCCTCTTCACTTTTTGCCATAAGGGTGTTGTCATCTGCATATCTGAGGTTACTGATATTTCTCCTGGCAATCTTGATTCCAGCTTGTGTTTCTTCCAGTCATACTGCCTTTGAATCTTTTCTCTCAGCTTGTAAATTTGTCCCAGTATTCAAGATTGAGGGCAAGAAGAGAAGGGGTGACAGAGGATGAGATGTTGGATGGCATCACTGACTCAATGGACTTTAGTTTGAGCAAACTCAGGGATATACTGAAGGACAAGGAAGTCCTGGTGTGTTGCAGTTCATGGGGTCACATATAGTCAAACACAATTTAACAATTGAACAACAACAGCAACAGTATTTAATAGCATCAAATTTGATACAAAATAGTGGGGTTTTAATAAAAGTATAAGATGAAGGCTTTATTCTCAAGCATTTTAAAAACAAATATAACACATTCAAGTATCTTCTTTTGATACTGTGATCCCTTGAAGATGTCATTTATTTTTCCCACTTCTTTTAGAAATAGACTTCTTGAAAGAGAAATGAACACACTTCAACTCCTTTAAAACATGAATTCTCATAAAAACTGGTGATTTATATATATTAAATTGCTTTTTTCAGTACAAGGCATGCCTAAGTAGTAATGTGGAAAAGTAATCTATAACGATAATCTGGCATTTATTGAGAGTTGCTATCTTTTAAGTCGGAGAAGGCAATGGCAACCCACTCCAGTACTTTTGCCTGGAAAATCCCATGGAAAGAGGAGCCTTGTAGGCTGCAGTTCATGGGGTCGCTAAGAGTCGGACATGACTGAGCGACTTCACTTTCACTTTTCACTTTCATGAACTGGAGAAGGAAATAGCAACCCACTCCAGTGTTCTTGCTTGGAGAAACCCAGAGATGGGGGAGCCTGGTGGGCTGCCATCTATGGGGTTACCCAGAGTTGGACATGACTGAAGCGACTTAGCAGCAGCAGCAGCAGCATCTTTTAAGTATTGTGTTAACTGCTGTAAGTATTTTTACTTAATTCACACAATAATCCTATGAGGTGTTCTCTTCATTACCTTTATTTCTTGACACAGAAATGGAGGGAGATAACTTGCTCAAAGTCACACAACAAGTAAGGGGTGGATTTACGATGTGAATATCGACAGACATAATTTTAGAGTCCAAGTTCTTACCCAGATCCTACCTTCTGAATGGCCCTGTGATATGGTAAGTTCAGAACATCACTTGTATCTAGTATTTCCAGCAGTATTTCCCTTAGATCAAAGAAAGAAGAGCCCTCATCTGGATTCCACACCCAGCTCTATTGTAAATCTTCCCCACAGTGTACGGTATCTGCTTTGCAAATGGGGCATATCACCCAAAGGACAGGTCCTCCCCTCTAAGGATAACTGGCATACCTGAATCTTGAATTGCCTTCCCAATAGCCTTTGTGCCACTTCTAAGCCATACACAGGCATCTTTTCCAGATCTGTTCTCTCAAGCAAGACCATGGTGTCAGAATCTGTACTTCTAGTTATGCCTGGGTGCTGCCAAGGGATGTCCACTAGGGATGTCTCCACCCTACCACATTCTAGCACAGAAATCCAAGGAATCTAAAGAGTCTAAAATCTGGCCTCCAGGTAACAAACAGAATGGACAATTTTTCTAAGTAGGGCAGAGAACATTTTAGTTTACATCTGCTTAAGCTTGACTGAAAACCCTTAAATATTTAGACATATGGTATACGGGCCCCAACTCTCTGTTTGTCCCAATTGTTAGGAGTGGGCCTGGATTTAGAGTTCTTTTTGTTTTGTTTTTGTTTTTTTTTTTTTTGCCTTTTAAAACTACAAGAGACTGAATGCCACAAAGGTTGTTTTTTTTTTTTTCATGTCTATCACAATATTATGCATCTTAGAACAGTATTTTCTAGATTTTAGTATGTACAAGAATCACTTGGAGCAATGACTATCCAAATTTAATGTGAATAGGAATCACCAGCTTGTTAAATTGCAGGTATGAGTCAGCAGGTTGCAGGTGGGGCCTGAGAGTCTGAATTTCTAACAAGCTCCCAGGTGATGCTGATCTTCGGTCTTTGGACCACATTTGGAGAATTGAGGACCTATAGTACTTGTTTAAAATGCAAATTCTTGGGCATAACCTTCAGAAATTCTCATTAAGGTGATCTAAAGGGGACCCAGATGGAGAGCAAAACAGAATTTTTAAGAAGCAACATAGGTGGTGCTGGTCTGTAGCTCATATTTTAAGAACAAGTGCTTTAGAACATGCTTCTTAAACTGTACTATGCATAAAGCTGACTGGAGAACTTGTCAAAGACCAAGATTCTGAGTTATTTAGAGGCTGTATATCTGATGGGCTTCCAAGTGACGTTAGAGCTACAGATCTGCTGACCACACTCTGAACAGTGAAACAGAAGGGAGCATCTCAGGCTCTTCAACAGCCATTTTGAATACAAGTTATTTGATTGAGAAGCAAAAAGTGAGAAGGTGATTTGTGGTGTTCTGTCTGTGGACAACATTCTCACTCCTTTGCTCCACAAACTTCATATAAATAACTTCAGAGCCTTTGTGTGACTTTAGATTTGCTAATGGCCCCTTTCTTGATTTTTTTCTCAAATTTGGTCCTTCTTCTGTCCCTGCTGTCAGTAACAACTGGGCTGATACTTTTTGTCAATGTTTCCAAGAAGTGTCTGTGTATTATCCAATAACCTGAATAGATGAGACTTATCAGACATTTGGAAAAGAAAGGATACCTTAGTGTGGGAATGGAGTTTCCATCTTATGAGCCCACCCAGTGAACATTGTGAAAGGTTATTAATCTTATAAATGGGAATGTACGGAGGACTAATTCAGATACTGGGGTTTCCTGGAAGAATCCATTTTAAAGCCTGAATCATGATTTGTTGATTAACTCAAACAATTAACAATAATTATTAATCAAACAATTAACAATAGGCACAGTCTGAGAGGAGTTTTGTTTTTTGCTGCAGAAGAGAGTCTGAGTAGCTGGGGCCTAAGGAAGACATCCTGGGTAACTTCTTTCATCCCACTGATCTGGTGGGGCTGCCGGGGCTCTTCTCATGCCTCTTCTGCAAGGCCCAGGGTCATCCCTCTGAGAACTCAAAAGCTGCACATGTCACCCTGATGTGAGAAACACGAGCTTTATCGAAGGGGATAAGGTCAAACATGCCAGAAAAAACATACACCACGTATGAATCTCAACACTCCCTAAGAGAGCAATTCTGACTCTTCCTCAGTGTTCTAAATCTTCAGTGTAAAAGATCCTATGTCAAATAAGTTAAGGCTGTAGATTTATTCACATTTATACACATTTGTAAAGGTAAATGGTCTAACCCATGTGAATTTTCTGATGCTGAGTAAGCCTTGAACTCAAAAGCTTTGCCACATTCATTTGTAAGGTTTCTCTCCAGTGTGAATTCTCTGGTGGATAATGAGATGAGACCGCCACCTAAATATTTTCTCACATTCCTTACATTTGTGAACTTTCTTTACAGTATTAACTCTCCAACGACTCGCATGGGTGGAAGCCTCCTGTATTCATGTACCACTGGCACAAGTATGGATCCTCTGGTGGTCGATAAGGTATGAGCTCTGGCTGAAGGCCTTCCCACACTCACTGCATCGGTAGGGCTTCACCCTGGCATGGATAATCTGGTGCTGGACAAGGGTGGAATTCTGGCTGAAGAATTTCCCACACTCACTGCCCTTATACGGCCTCTCGTCTGTGTGTACCCTCTGGTGTATTGTGAGCTCTGTGCTCATGCTGAAGGCTTTTCCACATTTGAGGCACCTGTAGGGTTTCTCCCCCTTATGGACCCTCTGATGGTAAATGAGGCTCAAGGTTTGGCTGAAGGGCTTCCTGCAGTCACTGCACTCATCCGGCTTCTCCCAGGTGTGAATTCTCTGATTCTAACTCCAAGAGGGGTTACTGCTACTGCTAAGTCACTTCAGTCATGTCCGACTCTGTGCGACCCCATAGACGGCAGCCCACCAGGCTCCTCCATCCCTGGGATTCTCCAGGCAAGAACACTTGAGTGGATTGCCATTTCCTTCTCCAATGCATGAAAGTGAAAAGTGAAAGTGAAGTCGCTCAGTCGTGTCTGACTCTTAGCGACACCATGGACTGCGGCCCACTAGGCTCCTCTGCCCATGGGATTTTCCAAGCAAGAGTACTGAAGTGGGGTACCATTGCCTTCTCCCTAAGAGGAGTTAGACTGTGCCTATTCACAGGGCCAGTTTTTCTAGTGTTTGTGATCCAATTAGTGACAGGCAGTGTCCACAGAGTAGCCCATAAAGGTGAATTAAATTAATTCAGGGATGGATAACGAAGAAGAGCTTGACTTTCTGCAGGGCCCAGAGATGCTGCCTTACTGAGGCCTGAAGCACCCGGGGACAGTCTGCATTCCACATACAGAGGCAAGGTCCTTAACACTGAACTAGCTTCTTTAAAGAAAAATTTGCTATACTAGGTTTAAAAGTTGGGACATCTATTAAAAATTGTGTAATATCTTACATGGTGTTGCAAGTTTTAATATCTCCTCACATCTGCCTGCTTTTAAATACTGGAACACACACAAAAGATTCATTAAACATAAAACAACAATAAAACTCAAGGGCAAGGGAAGTGCATGAAAAGAATGCTGCTGCTGCTGCTGCTGCTGCTGCTGCTGCTAAGCCACCTCAGTTGTGTCTGACTCTGTGCGACCCCATAGATGGCAGCCCACCAGACTTCCCCATCCCTGGGTTTCTCCAGGCAAGAACACTGGAGTGGGTTGCCATTTCCTTCTCCAGTGCATGAAAGTGAAAAGTCAAAGTGAAGTCACTGAGTCATGTCCAACTCTCAGCCACCCCATGGACTGCAGCCTACCAGGATCCTCTGTCCATGGGATTTTCCAGGCAAGAGTACTGGAGTGGGGGCCATTGCCTTCTCCAGAAAAGAATGCTACAATCAAGCAAATTCTTTAAGCTGGTGGAAAACAATCTTTTTTCTATAATTATACATAAAGCAGTCAGATCGACCTTTCTACCAGTGATAGTTTATTGAAATGATAGAATGGTGAATCAATAGAACATACTTGATTCTGAAGGATACTACCTCAAAATTTTTGAAATATCTTTCAAATTTAATGACAAAATACAAGATTCTCTTTAATTTATATCAGAGATATTTCACAAATTTCAATGTCTAGAAACAAGAAATTTAGAGCCCTTCAAACTCATTTATGCCAAGGTTATCAATGTGTGGTCCCCAGGCTAGTAGTATCAGCACAATTTGAGATTTTGTTAGAAATGCAAAATTTCTGGCTACAACCCTGACCAAAAGGGGTCAGCCCAGAAATTTGTGTTTTAAAAAGCCTTCCAATGATTCTGGCGTTGGGTCAAATTTCAGAGGCACTAACCCACATTGGTCCTTTCGATTTAATTAATTCAACAGGTATTCCTTGTACACCTTAAGGGAAGAAGCATAAACTCTAGCCCAGAAGAGATTTTATTGGAAAAATTTGATCATGAATATGGAAATTCAAGATAACATTAGAATTCATTTAGACTCCACACCAAAACTTCAGGTAGATTTATAAGCAGGGTTTGTGTGTGTGTGTGTTTTAACTTTTCCACTAAATACGAATAAGAGGAAATAACTTTAGCACCTAAAATGGGATAAGCAGCAGAGTCCCTTTTGCCCTCATAATGAGGCTTCTCAGACTGTAGGGGAGGGTTCTGGGATAAAACCAATTATCTAGAAAGCTGGTAAGAAAAGTGAACAATTTGCAAGTGCAAAGGTAAAATTGACATAAGATATTATTTAAAAAAAAAAAAAATTAGAGTAACCCACCCAGACAAGGGGATGGGGAGTGGGAATGTAGGCGCAGAAGGAAAGTCTGCCTTTCTGTACTTAAGGAGTTATCCTCATCATCAATTTACCCCATACCATGGGCTTTGAGACAAGCAGTATTCTCTTAAATGACAGAAATAATAATGAATGAAGGTGAGAGAGTTATTTCACAGCATTAGTGATCTCAATTGAACTGTCTGGCATTTATTATTTACAGTATTTCTCACATTAATTTTTGGCACATTAGTATGTTAGTAGATTTCATACCATGGGCAGAAAAGGTTTTTGAATATAATTTATTTCATGAAAGCTAAAAAGTTCACACTGATTTATAAGTGTACAATGGAATAAGATTCAATGAGCCTTGATGAGACAAAGCTGAAATTATTCAGAATCAGGAGCCTGAAATATTATAGGCAGTTTGTTCATCTCTGAAATCTCATACTGTTATTTAAATTCCTCTAAGTTCATTAATCCCATTTAATAGCAGCTGATGCAAATCCACTTGGACTTTGGGGAGGAAAAAAATAATGGGCCATAATGCCCTTGAGCCACAGAAAATAATATAATTATTTTTACTTTGCAAGAGGTCACAAATGAAGAGTTTGAGATTTTGAGCTGCCATAACTACAAATTTAGCAAAAAGTAGGCATTTAATGATAGAGTTCACTTTGGTGGTTTAGGTTTTATTTTGAATGTTTGTTTTGTCTTAAAAACACTAATGCTGAAATGTTGTCTCAAATCTTTATTTTCAAATTACTTATTATATTACCATAAATTATAGGGTGCAGTAAAGGCCAGATTTAAAAGAAAGCACACTTTGCTGTCTCATTTTCCTATAAATAACATGACACTTTATGAAATAAGAATTATTATAAAAGTTTCCCTCTTTTTTTTCTCCTATAACTCCAGTTGCAAGCACCGAGCTAATGGCCTTGCTCCAAGTAGCTCAGTGGACTATTCCAAATATAGGAGCATAATGGGTAGAGGTTACCTGTAGGAAGTCTGAGAAAAATGGTAATCTATAATTTCACCACAATTATAATGTTTCCCTTAAATAAGAGTTAAGTCCATGGGGTGAGTGCTAACAAATACCTTTTAAAGATGCTCTTATTACTTCCATTGTTTTGATGCTTGTGCACTTTCCACGTATGCTATTAGAAGCAGTAAAAGACCTGAGCTTTGGCCCATGGGGTTTGGAGATGGTGGTTAACAATCAAGTAGAGGTCTCAGCCCATCAGCCCATCATCCCATCCTCAAGGGTAGAGTACATCGTTATCTAGAGGGCCAGGCCAGGCCACATTTACAGGAAACAAAACCAGTGGAGTTAAGAGACTCTTTGTCAGGATTAACCAGGCCTTCATCTAACACCCTCAGAAGAGGAAATAATGTTTCGCTTCATTGGGATGACTCAGAGAAAAGCTTTCTTTTCTTTCCCCAATAAAGAGATAATAGATAAAAATTTCAGCTTTAGTGGGTTTATGTGTAAATTCTATTTTGTCTGTTTTATACCCCACCTTTGAGAAAGTAAAGTTTACAAGTAAAACTCTCTCTTGGGTAAAGAACCCAACAGGTCATACCAACAGCCGTGTTGGAATCTCCTGGATGGAAAATGGTACAGGTCCCCAGAATCAAAGAAGAACATGCGAGTTGCACATTTAAAACAAATGATGGGTAGTGAGTGAGATGAGCACCTCTGTAATTAAACCTGTAATTTCAAAGGATGAGAGACACTGTTATGTTAGCAGGCTTCAGAATCTCTGTCTATCAAATATCTTGGGGACAAAAGCAGGATTTGTCTGGGGGGAGATATTCATGGGATCAGTGAAGAGAGGGAACAGTGAAACGCAGACAACTCTCCCAGGTGGGTTTATTGGTTTATTTCAGGAGAGTCCTTCTTCTGTCCCCACTGTCACACACTGTACTATTATGGATTGTGATTAGGGATGGGATCATACATTTTGCCAAGTTTAAAACCCACACAAAATTGTAGGGTTAGAGTCTGGAACAAAACTCTAACTTCTTGGTGTGGAGTTTTTCTACTTATGGTAAAATGTGGCTTCCGGGAGGGTGAGTTAAGATGCCTCAAAGGGAAAAAATTCTTCCAAAGGAACATTTTGATAATTCAAGTGTAAATAAATATAAATCCAAAACACATTTTTAATTAAAGGGAAATTGCTTAGAAAAATACATTTATATCCACTCCCCTTCCACACATACTCACAATCCCCTCCAAATAAAGTTCAAAAGGGGTAGCGTTGGAGAGGGAGGGCTTATAAACCCACACTGGATTGCTAGTTTCAGATAGTGTCTCTGGGAGTCAGGCTTTTTGAATACACATAGGACTTATTATTAAAGTACATATATAATAAGTATATAATAAGGTACATATATAATAAGTATAAAGACATATATAATAAGCATAAAGACTTATTATTTAAATTCAAAAATGTATTGTTCAAAATCACAATATGCTATGTTGTGCTTAGTCAGTTGTGTCTGAATCTTTGTGACCCCATGGACAATAGCTTGCCAGGCTCCTCTGTCCATGGGGATTCTCTAGGCAAGAATACTGGAGTAGGTTGTCATGCCCTCCTCTAGGGGATATCCCCTACGCAAGGATCGAACCCAGGTCTCCTGCATTGCAGGCAGATTCCTTATCATCTGAGCCACTAGAGAAGACCAAGAATACTTAAGTGGGTAACTTATCCCTTCTCCAGGGGACCTTCCCAACCCAGGCTCTCCTACATTGCAGGCAGATTCCTTACCAGCTGAACTATCAGGGAAGCCCTCCAAATCACAATCACATTAAATAAAATAAAAGCAACTGGTTATGAAACTTACATTGTTATTTCCCCACATTAAACATACCTAAATTTTTGCACCTTTATCTCAAGAACCTGATCTTTTCATAACCAGATTTTCCACTTACCAAGAAATCCCTATACTTTGAAAGCCACAATTCCTTTGCATTTCACCTGCTTCTGTTACCATTCTATCATACAAAGGCACTTGAATTACTGGATATAAAATATGAAGATTTAGTTTTAGCTTTGTTCTTTCTTTTAAGCTTTCTATCCTTCTCGTGGCTTTTGCGGTATCTTGTAATTATGCTTCATAATATGCTTTCAGGCCCATCTTCTCCATATATAGATATATAAAAATATATATAATAAGCAACCATTCAGAAGGAAAGAAGATAGGAACAATGAGGAAGGAAAAATTTGAAAAGAAGTATTCAGTTACCCTCAAACATTTATACTATCTATAGTCTAGTATGTTTTTCTTTAAACCTGGCTTCAAAGGAAACCTAAAGACACTGATACATAACCTCTTGGAGAGCTCTCACCAGCTCCTACAAGGACAAGCAGAATTTAGTATTTGTTTCACCATTTAAACAAGAAAGGCCAAAGGAATTTTCGCTTGTGGAAAGAAAGTAATCAAAAGAGCACGTAGAAATTAGCCTTGAATTTTTATTCTACTGTGTTTTCTTATAATGTCCTTCTACACCCATATAGCAATCTGTCTCCTGCACTAAATCGAGCTTGAGAAGGGGTGTGTCTTAATCCTTTTGATTTTCTCATATAACCTGAAACTTACAAGACATGCTCAATAATGTATTTGAAAAAATAATTTTGAATATGTTTTGTGTGTGTGCATGCATGTTCCTCTTCTAGGCCCTGCAGTGAAATTCTCCGAAGTATCTAGGGCTGTTGTGAGCAAAAATACCAGAGTTGAATCTACACTGAAGTCAATCAGGTGTCTGTTTACACAGAATATAACCAAAAATTGACTTAAATATTTTGGCATCTAAATTGAAAAGGCTTATTATCACATTTACCATCTGATTTATGATCATTTTCTTAGTATTATTAAGAATAGAGTTTATTTAAGACAAGATAGGCTTGTGGTCTGATTTTGGTTTTAATTACTAATGGTACTTACCAATAATAATAATGAGTTTGTAAAATGCATTTAGAAACTCTTTTAAATGGAACAAATACTTTTTTGTTCCAGTTTGGAACCATATGTAGTCCAAAGGCAAAAATCAATAAATTGGTTTGATTCACTCATCTAGACTTTGAATGTATTATTTTTATTTATATTTAAATACTAAGAAACTCAGTAAAAGTACATTTTTAGGGTCTCAAAACAGTTTTACTTTTTATTGAGAGAAACAATTTAGAAATCATAAGGTTATATAAGAAATCAGAGCTAAATCTTTATTTAAAATTTTAAATTTCAATCTATCCTTTGTGATGGGGTTGGGAAGATTTTTATTATCTTAAATAAATATTTGGCATTTAACATCAATATACAGAGAAAACCCTAAGCTTCTACTTTTAAAGGAAAAAAAGTATTTAAGTTTTTTCTTTTCTTTTTTTTGGCCATTTAGTGCTTACCATCACACTAATTGGGATATAATTTAGCAAGAACAATGAAGACTTATGATTCCTTTTTTCTTTAACTGAATTTCTCCTTTTTGAGTTAATGATTAAACACATTGCGCAGCATAATAGGGGGAAAATGAGATTTCCCAGGCAATGAATGGCTTCCTGATAGGTTACAAATTTATTATGAACAGATAAGCTACTGTATTTTCAACTGGACAGTCAAAATATCCTTTTACTTCAAAGGAAAAGGAGCAGTAATTGAATGACTTAACTCACTTCATATTTATGACTATTTCCACATTACAGAATACAGTCAGACATAGTCATATTCTATGAACTGAAGCCATTTCTTTCTGCATGGAGCTTACTACATGAAGAGACATATTGTACAGCAGAAAAAATGAGAAGCATATAAGAATCAGGTCAATAGCAGTAAACCATTTTTGCTAAGTATTCAGTTATCCTCTGAATAGAATTAAGACTATCTTGATTATCTTTTCTTAGAATCATCTTCTTTGCCCATATCATTTATATATCCACATCTTTGTATTTAAAGGCATTTGAGGACTTCCCTAGTGGCTCAGTGGTAAAGAATCTGCCTGTCACTGATCCCTGATCCAGGAAGATCCCACTTGCCACAGAACAGCTAAGCCAGTGTGACACAAATATTGAGCCTGTGCTCTAGAGCCTGGGAACTGCAACTACTGAGTCTGTACCACAACTACTGAAGCCTTCACACCCGAAAGCCTGTGCTTCATGGCAAGAGAGGCCACTGCAATGAGAAGCCACTGCAATGAGGAGCCTGAGCACCAGAACTAGACAGTAGCCCCTGCTCTCTGCAACTAGAGAAAGCCTGCACAGCAAGGAAGACCCAGTACAGCCAAAAATAATAAATAAAATTATATTTTAAATAAGCAAATAAAGGCGTTTGATTTTTCTTTAAAGAGACTGAGGAATATGAGATTAGACATACATGAACACCAAGCTAAAGATGTGAATAACAACCCAAGGGTAAACGAAAAAAGTAAAATGTTGTTTGGAAATTAAGGACTTGAGAAAACAATGAAATGGCAGACAAATTTGTGAATCTGTGCTTGCAAATGTTTGGGAGGGCACATGGTAGTGATCAAACCATGTAATTCTGCTGTTGAAAGGGTCTTTGTCTCAATCATGTGTAGCAACCCTCAAGCCAAAAGCCATGAAGACATTCAGATGCTAGTGGAGACACTGAGGTTAAATTTTTCCATTGGGCACAGACATATCTAAAACCAGGCTTTGATTAGCCTCATTGTTATCATTATTTAACACTGATAAAATGCCAATGAGGTACTTCATGATGAATAAAACATCAACGGGTCTTGATGAGTCCTACTTGTTTTTCTGCAAAGGGCAAATCCAGATACGAACCACTGGGATAAGAACCAAATTGATTTACCCTTCAAAATTTGAATATAATGCATGAGGCCTTTGTTTGCAATTCTCCTTGAATCTATGATTAAATGATCCAAAGCCAAATAGTATGGTGTCTATTGCAGGTGCCCTAATTTTCTTAGGCTTGTTCTCAATTTATATATGTAAGAACTATGTCTCAAGGAGTCTTACATTTGGGAAGCAGAGTGCTATTAATTCAGAGGGATAGAAAGTTAGTACCTATGAATATTTACATTGATATACAAAAGGCAGGTCTAGAAGAGCTTCATAGTGACAGTCCACTCCTTTGAGTGATATTTATTGAGATTATACTGTTAGTGACAAACAAGACATTATTACTGACCTCAAGAACTCACGATCTAGTTGTGGGGGCACACTTCTGTCTCCTGCATTGGCAGGCAGATTCTTTACAACTAGCGCCCCCTGGGAAGCACTTCCAGGGATACAAACATATAAAGGCAGCACTGCAGTTTCAAGGGGTAGGAAATTTCACACCTGAGTACCCTTAACAGCTGAAGTGCGACTTAAGGAGAGGGAATTCTCTCCTGAGGGAGACTGAGCTGAATCTTAAAAGTCTAACAGAAATTAGCCTGTCCAAAGGCTGAGGATAGGGTGTTCAAACAGAGGGATATGGTAATAGACAAATAATAGAAGCAAAGGAGAACTTGGGGCATGAGGGCAACTTGCCAATACAAGTTGGTAGGCTGGGGCATGCAGGGGAGTAGTCTGAGATGAGGCCAGAGCAATGGAGGCAATTCCAGAGGACTTTGTAAGAGGCTTTGGGATACACACTGACGCCACTGGTAACCTTTTGAAAGCTTGCAAGTAGGTGTCAGAAATCAGTTTTACTTTAAAAAAAAAAACAAAAAAAAAAACCTCTTTTTTTTTTTTAAATTACCATATAGTAAATTTTTGAAGACAATAAGACTGGAATGATTGGAAAGGAATGACTAGTATTTTAGCTTATTTTGAGATATCATCACCATTCTCTCTTCAGTTTTAAAATACCTGAAAGTACTAATATCATCATGCCTTATTGGAATGCATCCTCATTCAGTCATTGGGCTTATAGGAAAGGCATAAGAATCATGATAATTCCAGATAATGAAAACAAAGGAGGTAGGAATTCCTTGATGGTCCAGTGTTTAGGATGCTGTGCTCTCACTTCTGAGGACCGGTGTTCAGTCACTGATTGGGGAACTAAGATCCCACAAGCTGAAGCATAGCCAAAAAATAAAAGGCAAAAAAATAGGCAATGTGTTCCTCCACAGGCTATTTGGCAAGTTGCTTTGTTCTCATTTCATCATAAAGATCATTGTCACAGTTTCTTTATTGGGGTTTATTTGTTAAGTCTTTTTTTTTTGATGTAACCATAAATCATCATTTTCATGGTCCCTTTTCAACAGCTTTATTATGACCAGCAGCTATTAATAGTAATATTCCTTTTTTTATCACATGAAAAGTGATATGCATATATGTATATTATTGCATTAAATCCTCCAATAACCCTAATGAGGTTAATGCCACCATCACATCATATCCTCATTTTATATATGAAGAAACTGAGACTTAAAGAAATTATGTGATCTGCTCCCTGGTGACATCAGGACCTGGCATAGCCAGGGTAGGACCCGAAGCTGTTTCACATGAAAGCCTCTGTCCTTGAAAATTTCTATATCCTGCCTGCCTGAACTAGTTTCCACTAGTATGTTTTAACTTTAACTCTTGTTTCTAAAATATTTCTCTTCAATAGATGATATACTCTCCTTCAAATAAAAATATTTCAGCAACTTTAACAGCTTGTGTAAAATGAACTGTCTATAGTTGTTTGCTTTTTTTTTGCTATTTGTGTCAATTGGCCTTGTAAAAGTCTCCATTTTGTTGCAACATTGGTTTTATTTGTGTTTTAAATCAAGATCTTTCTTCCTGTGGAGTCCACACAAGCCACTCTTGGGACATCCTTACGTTTCAGCAGAAGCTAAAAATGGAAAATTCAGGGTCCTTAACTCGACTCGGGCTTTATAATTGTCTCTGTGGTACTCTCACCACATTCCCAGATGTGCAAGAGAGACAGAGGGGGTAGCAAGGGAAGTGAAATGTTAAAAAAAGTCTAAGCAAACAGTTTGCCCAACAGATGTTAACCCAATTCATAATTTAAAAGTTCCTATTTTTATGCACAACTTTGACAATGGACATTTTACTTCTCCTCTAAACACTGCCTGCGAATTAGGTTCAGAAAGCTAAAGTCATCATCATTTCCATCAAGACTTCTCCCTAGAAGAAGATGTTTTCTTTTTATTTGAAGCATATAAATATTATGAATCCTTGTTAATACTTAGACAATTTATTTAAACAGGCCATCTTAGTTAATATGGTTACCAGGACTAGATTTAATCAATGTTGGATTACTTATTATAATATGAATCCCACTGGAAAAGCAGTACCCAAGAATTACATTCACATTATTTTAAACAGAATAATTGAAATCAACTATGATTAGCACTTACTTTTCCCCAGTCACTCTTCATAGTAACCTCTGCCCTTTTAGATGGAATTTAGGAAGCACTGGAGAAAACCTGGTGAATTTATTACAGTAACCTTGTATTATCCCCCTATTGAGGTATATTAACCGATCATTCATGGCTGTTACAAATAGGAGAGGAAAAGGATACTTGCATAAACTTTATATTGAACAAATTATTTTTCTGGCAGAATCAAGTTTAAAACATGAGATTTTCTAACCTTGAGTCTATTACTCAAACAAGAAGAAAGCTGTACCCCTATGTCTCCCTATGACTTGAATCCCCAGATCACCCTTGCACCACAGTCAAGCAAACAGGACCATTTCCTGGGTGCAGGAAGATAAAGCCAACACAAGGGCTGGTAAGAATGTTGGTGGTAAAAGTCAAATGTATATTGGAGGAGCAAAGTTAATCACAAGCCTAGCCCGTGTGCTATAAACGAGCCGTAAATAGAGAACAAAGATATACAGGAAAGAATACAACAGAAACCTGAGAAAAATCTAAAAAGACCAACTGAATTTTAGGTGGAAACTCAGTATAACAGAAGAGAACAGTCTTTCGAAGAGAGAAATTTTTTTTCTGATCCTCTATTAGCACATGTTGACTTCTGTATTTGTTTCCTTTTTTGTGGCATCTTAGTCATTTTTCAAAGATCAAAATTATATACTTAGACACTCATGGGCTTTCTCCTTAACAGTGGGCTGATGCCAGAGATGCTATAGAGGGAAGTGAGTATCCCAGTTATAATTATAAGTGGATATATCATAAGAAAGAAGCACACGACGAAGATGATTATGTAAGACATTTCATGGAATTATAGGATAAGAGACCTAAACGTAACCTTAGAGATAAAATCCTCAGAGTTACATTTCAACAGATGAAAGGCAACAACAATATCTAAGGATTAGATATTTTAATGAACTACCATAGATTACATATTTCAGTTCTGGATTCTCTGTTGTCCTTTCAATTATGTGATATACCGAGGTACTTCAAAGATACTGAGAGTGTTTGAGGACTTAAAAAATTGGGACAACATGCATGTTTGGCAGAATCACACTTAAAAATTCAACAGCTTTAAAATGTTTCTTTCAATCATATCAAATTTATATTTTTTATTGTTTTTCCCTGGGAAATTGTCTCTTCTCTCCCAATGAAAATAACTGTGCTTTGGAATAATTTGTATATCATTCATTTTTAAATCTTGATTCCAACAAGTCTGTGAATATGAATGTAATTTTTCCCCCTCCCATTTTGAACTTTTGGTGAGAAACTGTAACTGCGAAGATATATACAAGGTAGCTGAGGAATCTCCAAAAAGCTATAAGTAAGCTATTTATTAGAGTGATACAAATAGGGATTTTACTAAAAATTATTTTATAACCACAAAAATTTTATAGAGGTAAATATTTTAACATTGACTGCAATATTATAGGCTTAAATATCTGTGAAAACAAAAACAAACAAATAACCAGTTTTGTTGTCTATACTATGCATCAGTTATTGTTAAATTTTCATTACATAATATAATATAAATTACTAATTAGAATAAGAAATATTGTAGACTTTTTTATTCTTTTTCTGACAGATTTTAAGTTTTAAGACTATGTCTCATCATGATGACTTTTAATCTTATATTAAAAGATAGACTGTGAAAACCTGGTGATTTTTTTTTTAAAGTCTCCATGGATTGTTTTTTAACTTTGTGGCATTTTACTAGCGATACCAATAGAGAGAAAGATAATACATAATCTCAGATGAAAAGATTTTTCATACCAAGCCTAGATGCCTCCTTGCTGGGGTCCTGCAATCAGGAAAAAAAAATTAAGTCCTAACTTGAGTTTCCTTTGTACTTGGGAATCCAGGGCAAACTTTTATCCCCCCAAAGAGTGACATATGCCAGAATTCAAAAACAAACCAACCAAAAGATTCAGTGGAAGGAGTAAACATGCTGTTTTCCTATTGACTCCTCGGGCTGGTCTCTCACTGAGCAGAAGAGGGAAAGGGGGAGCTTAGTGCAAGAAACAGGCACACACATTCAACCACAAATAAGCCATATGATTAGAGACTTTGTTACTAATTGCAGTTAAACTGAAAAATAAACAGTTTCCTTTTGACTGGAGCATCATGTATCTGCAGGACAAAGACTGGACAGAAGGATGATCCTTTTCATATTGTTATTAACAGAGTGACACAGACATTTTTAGGCAATGAGATCTATCTATGTTCACAATGAAAGTAAATAACTGTAAAAATTACTTTGAAAGTTTTACCTTCTGCGTCTAGATTTACGAGAGAAATGTGAGTTAAGAACAGAGGCGTGAGGCGGAGAGAGAGCAAAGGAAATTATAAGTTTAAGATCAACAGACATATCGTGACTGCAAGACCTTACAAGAAACGATATAACAGATAATTAGGTTAACATCTAACATCTCTTTGTAGTAAATAAATTCAATTCTTTACAAATTAGATTTTTAACCTGAATATCTGAATTTCTATTTTAACTGAATATCTGAATTTCTAAAGGATGCACTTTCTACATATCTAGCGTCTAAGAACAATTCACAGGTAAGTGGTCAAAGAGAAACTAAAAGGACTATCACTGTGTATGTATATGTAGGAATATACATATACACATTTTCATATATATGCATATAGAGATGTCTTTACCTTCTACACAATATTGATTTCTAAGAATTACTCAGGTAGTACATGAAAAGGTATTGTTGATTCAGCAGATGGCAGTCTTCCCACTGAGCCATTAAAAACCATTGTTGAAATAGCATTTTCAGAGAAGCGAATACTATTTTTGAAGTTAAAATACAGCTTTCTGACATGAATTATTTGAGATTACATTTAATTTAAAAATTCAGTGTCTCTATGTTGATGTTAAACAATTTAAATGAATTATTCCTAATATCAAATCAGTGAAACAAGCTGGAGCTATTCCTCTAATTATTAGAACAGGACTGACAAGAAAGACAGGATCTTTCCCTCCTCCCTTCTTGTATCTCTGAGTACTCAGAGGCTAGGGAAGAAAGGAAACTGATTAATTTAGGCCTCTGGACACTGAACCCAAAGTATCATCCCTTCTTTGACTTTATATCCTCCCATTAAACAAAGGAACATACAAACAAAATCAAAACCTTTCCTTACAGTTGTGATGCCCTCCCAGAGTTTTGGAGATGGATAAGATGGAAAACTTTGGTAGACTGGAGAGTGACTCCTCGTTTTGCCACTTACCTTGCAATCCTGGGAAAGTTACTTAAACTCTCCAAGAAGGCGGTACTCCCTCTGTAAAAGCAGGGATAATAAAGTCAGCATTACAGGATGGCCAGGAGAATAAAAAGTAACCTTATGCTAGACATTCGATAGAAGTCTATTTCCTTTCCTTTATGTTCTCCCTCTTCCTAAAAATGATCTAGAGGAGATACATATGTATATATTCAAATATGTGGATTTTTAATTAAAGTGAATTAAAATTAATTTTATTCTGATAATTCTAAACTTCCTCTCGTGAAAATTGGCACCACTGTTTAAGGAATGTGGGCTCAAGAATCCAAAATCAGGGATCTCATCACTATTTTAAATTAGATTTTTTTTTTACATAATTTATTGCATATTCACAGTATACTGATCATTAATTGTCTTTTGTAATATGTAGGAGTTTGTGCATAAGAGTTTGTCTTCTCCAAAAATGACATTTTACTTCTACTATAAACATGTCATTTAATATTAACTGTTTGAAAAGAAAAAGTAAAATTAGATCTATTCAGTATGGACAGTAAGCAATACTTAGAAAGCTATCATAAGAAAAGAATTCCAAATATATATATTCATTTACTGTCTTCTCCATCCAAGTATAGTGCAAGGACTTATTTTTTGTACTCTAGCAAATACTAATTATTACAAAGCAAGATCATTCTTAGATCTATTAATATTTCACTGGTTGGTATTGCTTCTGAATATTACATAGAATAAAAATCCTTGACATTTAGTAGTCCATTTTTTCCTAACAAACTTTAAAAATTAAAAAAAAAAATTAGTTGCCCAATGAAATATCACAGACTATTCCATTTCATCTGCTTCTTCAGTTGCCTGCCCTTACTGTCTTAATTTAGGGAAGCACACAAGCTTTACTGGCATAACTTCCTGAGAAAGTTGATGTTCTCCTGAGTTCTAATCTGTTACCCATGAAATAGAAGACACTGATTCATACATCCAAAAAACAATCTTTCTTCTGTCTAAACAATTTGCATAATTAATGAAAAGGCAGATCAAGCCCTGCTTCTCTGAGAGTAAAGCATTTATGATGGCCAGTCTTATTTTGAAGGGATGGGAAAAAGAAGTGTTTTTTCATGCTGATGCTACTGTAACAGATAGCTCTGGTCAGGGGGCTCTCAAATATGGACCTGTTACTCAGAAGCATAAGCAGAGTTTCCCCAACTATTAGGACCTCCACCAATTCTATATTGTTTGTCAGAAAGCTAACTGCTTTAAGGAATGTTCCCATGATTTTTTGTTTGGGGGTTTTGTTTTATTTTGTCAAGGTAAAGTAGATAAAAGTCATTGCCAACAATACATTTTTGCAATTTCATTCCTTAAATGCTTTTCATGCCACTTCTCTTACTCCTTCAGCACCTCTGCTTTCAGAGTAAAATAGAACATTTTTTTTTTAATCCATAAAAAGGTGGGACTAGGGGAACCCCAAATACAGGTCTGAGAGAACAATATTTTTCCATGTGTTTTCCAAAAGTAGCAGGGGAGGGTAGCAGAACCGTGTCAACAAAGGAATAATTATTACATGACATAAATAAAGCCTGCTGGAGAAGGTGCTTCCCTTGTTGCTGGTATCCCTTTAATTTATGGTAGACCGTTTCTTATCAAAATAGATATAATTCAAATGCATGCTGTTAGTTAACAATATTCAAGTCACTGTGAAGAACTTTGAGTTTCTTGAATTTAAGGATATCATCTCATTTTTCTCTGAATTCTCCACCTTTAGCAGAATGACCCACACACTGCAGACTTTCCTAAAAGTAGCTGCTGTTTGCATGTATGAATAAATGAATGATTTCTCTGATAAATTTATCAGGATTAAAAGGAACTCAGAGCAGAGATTGCTGATGTAAAGAATCAAATCCTGGTATGTAGCTGTATTGTGAATTGCTCAACAATCTTACAAACACCTTGCTATCCCCAGTTATGACAGGGAATAATTTTTATCCAATTATTTCTAAGAATCATGTAATTTGGATTAACTAATCTGTATAAACCCTATCTCTGTATAAAGGCTGGGAAGCACCCATTAAAGTGACTGTATCACAGCTCTTAAACCATTCAAACACTGGCATTGCCTTTCCAGCATTTTGGTCTATTGGCAAATACAGCCAAAATTCCAGTGCTTTTGCCAAAAGTTGGGAAAGTATATGATTATAGGCTAGTCTTAGTCTACATATAATAAGTAGAGTTTGACTGATGATATGCTGATATATACCATTTCTAAGCTAAAAGGTAGCTTCACTCACCTGGTTGCTAATTAGGGTCAAGGCTTTCTGTTTCATAAGCTGAATTTCTCACTGTGGCTCTTATGATTGATAACAGGGTGTGACAAACTTATATGTTTAAACAAACACAGGAACAAAGAAACACACCCAAGTAAGCACAGGGGGATCACTCCGCAAAGGCACTTGGGAAGCTCCTGCTGGTGTAAAATGGGTTTGTGATTAGTGATATGATTATTTCACTTCTCTGTTTAACAGAGTGTTGTGCACTTTTAATCTCCCCTCATCTGGTTCCGAATTATGCTACTACCAAATGCCTAAATTTTTAATCCATTCAGTCAAGATAGTATTTTTTAGTTTGATTTACAAAATATATACACATATTTTTCTCAGGCACAAACTAATCTCAATAAAATTTCTACCTTCATTTCTATGGCTACAGATCACAGGTAATTCGTAATAGAAACCTGACTCTATGCTGGTTCTTTTTGCAAATAGTACATTGAGAGGACTTCACTCAGATAGTTTGAAAGCAGGTTCTCCCTACCAACCTTATCATTAGGAATATACTATAAACAAAATTAAGTGCTTATTGGCTATTCAAATATTAATGATAAATAACTCATATTCTGATAAAAATATTAATGAAATAAAACTTTCCGTAATATCTTGCCTCAATCCTTTCATCATCTGATGAATAACTATTCACTCTAAAGCTATTAAGTAAAACTAGTCAAGTAACACTAAGAACTTAGGATCCTTGATTATTAGGAAACACAGAAATCTTTACAAACATAAAAAGAAGTAGCAAAGAAGAGCATCAGAAGAATCTTCTATTGTCCATGATTCACGATTAATCTTAGCAATAAATAGACTGTATACTGAAAAGGAGAGGCAAGTAATCAGCAATCTAAGTCAAGTCTGTCTGGTTTATTTTCAGTTTTAAAATATCTTCAAAATAACTGACTTGAACTTCAGATTCATTGCTCTCCTGACTCTATTAAAAATACCTTTTCATATCACTTCCTTATTTGCTTCGTCACCTTTTTAAAGAAAAAGTTGAAGATTAAAATTTTATATGCTTTTATTACCAAGTTTCCAATATATTGGCATCTTATCAAACCTATCACTGGTGCCCCACCCCTAGCTTTTTTCTAGTTCCAGATCAGCTCAGCTACTGTTACAGAGGCAAGACCAGCTAGGGTCGACTGTGCTACCATCACAGATTCTTTCTCATGCTGAATTTGGATAGTGTTTATGGCATATACCAAGTTAGTGTTGTGATCTTGAGGGTTTTATAGGCCACAGACCTCTTGCCCCATTCTCATGAATACCTCATGAAATTATCTCATACTCTTTTCCATTGGAAGGCAAAATTTATTATAACACTTTATAGGTGTTGACTTTTCCCAATTGCTACACCCTTCGATACTTTTCCCCTCAGGATTCTTACCTATTTTATAAAATAAAAGTTTGTTACTTCAATAAAGGTGTAAATAGTTTGTGGATTGGACTTTTTTATGAGGTTATTTAAAGTCTGAGCTAAATCAAGTAATCTGGCTCCCAGCACTTTCAGGAGAATGGAGCCAAGCAATATACCACTTGCTGGCAGCACTCATTTATCTTTATGAAATTTTCTTTCCATTTCTTTCTTACCCTATTCACTTTAATTCATCAGGGTATATCATATTTTCCTTATTTTGAAGAATATTTGTTAGGAAGATAACTGTTTTGTGTCCAGTTGGAAACAAGCAAAATTATATATTATTATATGATCCTATCCAAATAGATACATATATTTCAAACATACAATAGTAAGCACATAAAAGTCACTGATAGTAGTGGTGAGAGTGGGCACCCTTGTCTTGTTCCTGACTCTAGGGGAAATGCTTTCAATTTTTCACCATTGAGGGTAATGTTTGCTGTGGGTTTGTCATATATAGCTTTTATTATGTTGAGGTATGTTCCTTCTATTCTTGCTTTCTGGAGAGTTTTTATCATAAATGGATGTTGAATTTTGTCAAAGGCTTTCTCTGCATCTATGCAGATAATCATATGGCTTTTACTTTTCAATTTGTTAATTTGGTGTATTACATTGATTGATTTGTGGATATTGAAGAATCCTAGCATCCCTGGGATAAAGCCCACTTGGTCATGGTGTATGATCTGTTTAATGTGTTGTTGGATTTTGATTGCTAGAAATTTGTTAAGGATTTTGCATCAATGTTCATTAGTGACATTGGCCTGTAGTTTTCTTTTTTGTGGCATCTTTGTCAGGTTTTGGTATTAGGGTGGTGGTGGCCTCATAGAATGAGTTTGGAAGTTTACCTTCCTCTGCAATTTTCTTGAAGAATTTGAGTAGGATAGGTGTTAGCTCTTCTCTAAATTTTTGGTAGAATTCAGCTGTGAAGCCGTCTGGACCTAGGCTTTTGTTTGCTGGAAGATTTCTGATTACAGTTTCAATTTCCGTGCTTGTGATGGGTCTGTTAAGATTTTTTATTTCTTCCTGGTTCAGTTTTGAAAAGTTGTACTTTTCTAAGAATTTGTCCATTTCTTCCACGTTGTCCTTTTTATTGGCATATGATAGCTGATAGTAGTCTCTTATGATCCTTTGTAATTCTGTGTTGTCTGTTGTGATCTCTCCATTTTCATTTCTGCTGCTGGTGCTGCTGCTGCTGCTGGTAAGTCGCTTCAGTCGTGTCTGACTCTGTGCGACCCCATAGACGGCAGCCCACCAGGCTCCCCTGTCCCTGGGATTCTCCAGGCAAGAACACTGGAGTGGGTTGCCATTTCCTTCTCCAATGCATGAAAGTGAAAAGTGAAAGGGAAGTCGCTCAGTCTTGCCCGACTCTTCGAGACCCCATGGACTGCAGCCTACCAGGCTCCTCCGTCCATGGGATTTTCCAGGCAAGAGTACTGGAGTGGGTTGCCATTGCCTTCTCTGTTTCATTTCTAATTTTATTGATTTGATTTTTCTCCGTTTGTTTCTTGATGAGTCTGGCTAATGGTTTGTCAATTTTATCCTTTCAAAGAACCAGCTTTTGGCTCTGTTGATTTTTGCTATGGTCTCTTTTGTTTCTTTTGCATTTATTTCTGCCCTAATTTTTAAGATTTCTCTCCTCTACTAACCCTGGGGTTCTTCATTTCTTCCTCTTCTAGTTGTTTTAGGTGTAGAGTTGTTATTTATTTGACTTTTTTCTTGTTTCTTGAGGTATGTCTGTATTGCTATGAACTTTCCCCTTAGCACTGCTTTTACAGTGTCCCACAGGTTTGGGGTTGTGTTTTCATTTTCATTTTCATTCGTTTTTATGCATATTTTGATTTCTTTTTTGATTTCTTCTGTGATTTGTTGGTTATTCAGCAGCATGTTGTTCAGCTTCCAAATGTTGGAATTGTTAATAGTTTTTCTCCTGTAATTGAGATCTAATCTTACTGCATTGTAGTCAGAATAGATGCTTGGAATGATTTCAATTTTTTTGAATTTACCAAGGCTAGATTTATGGCCCAGGATGTGATCTATCCTGGAGAAGGTTCCGTGTGTGCTTGAGAAAAAGGTGAAATTCATTGTTTGGGGGTGAAATGTCCTAAAAGCCTTGGTAAAAGGCTGTAGCCTGTATTGCTTCATGCCTTTGCAAAATGTTTTTCAACTGTCCTCCCATTGGCTGGCAGTGCTCAGATCTTTGGTGAGTTTGTGACCCATTCTTTTACTCCTGACCATCTCCTCGTCACTGAGACACTTCCCATCAGCTCCTCATCCTTCCAACCCAGGCCCCATGTACAGATCTTAGGTTGCCCTGTCTCTCCTCTGGCTCTCCTGACTTATGGTCCTCTCCACTCGTCACCACCTAGCTTGTCTAACCTGACTGCCCCTCCCTCTTCCTCCCTATGTTGGCATGGCCCTCGCCCTTCCAGAGTTCCATGATTCTTTCCTCTCCAGGTTCTAAACACACTACCAGTACCATAAGACCATAGTGGAGAGAAAGCAAATCAGAACAAATATTCTATTGTTTTCTCTCTTCTTTTACAAATTCATTTAGTGGTTTTTTATTTGCTCTATATCACCCCTCAATAGAATAGTAATAGATTTTGTATTCTGTGCTAGAGAATAGAAATTTTCATTTGAGTTGCAAAAAGATGAGGTAAAAAAACTTAAAAAAATTCACCCTACAACAACGTGGTTTCAAAGCTTTTGTCTTGCTATGTGATACCTTAAATGTCAAAAGTTAGGTAGCTTTTCTTTCTTTTGGATTGTCTCATACAAATCAATTTTCCTCTCTTCCTCCAAACTTCCTAGGGAGATGGAGGTCTTGGGCCAGTAAAGGAGAAATAATGTACTTGGTTGGGGAAGAAGGAAAAGAAAAAATATATTAGTATTTTTATAAATTTTTATAAATCCCAAAGTGTCATTCTTGTTGCAAAAGTAGCTGTCCTGAAAAAGCATTCAGTTCAGTTCAGTCGTTCAGTCGTGTCTGACTTTTTGAGACCGTGTGGATTGCAGCATGCCAGGCTTCCCTGTCCAGCACCATCTCCCAAAGCTTGCTTAAACTCATGTCCATTGAGTTGGACTGCAGCATGCTGGGTCTCCTGTCTGTCACCAACTCTTGGAGCTTGGCCAAACTCATGTCCATTGAGTCGATGATGCCATCTAACCATCTCATCCTCTGTAGTTCCCTTCTCCTCCCACCTTCAGTCTTCACCAACATCAGGGTTTTTTCAAACGAGTCCATTCTTTGCATCAGGTGGGCAAAGGATTCAAGCTTCAGCTTCAGCATAGTCCTTCCAATTAATATTCAGGACTGATTTCCTTTAGGATTGACTGGTTTGATCTCCTTGCCGTCCAAAGGACTCTCAAGAGTCTTCTCCAATACCACAAGTTCAAAAGAATCAGTTCATTGTTACTTAGCCTTCTTTATGGTCCAACCCTCACATCCATACATGACTACTGGAAAAGCCATAGCTTTGACTATATGGATATTTGTCAGCAAAGTAATGTCTCTGCTTTTTAATATGCTGTCTAGGTTGGTCATAGCTTTTCTTCCAAGGAGCAAGTGTCTTTTAATTTCATGGCTGCAGTCACCATCTGCAGTGATTTTGGAGCCCAAGCAAATAAAGTCTCTCACTGTTTCCATGTTTCCCCATCTGATGTCTACACAGCTATAATTCATGGTCATCAGTTTGGTCCTGCAAATCCTGAGAGACCTTCGGAATCTAAGAATAACTGAATTCTGTTTGATCTCATTTTAGTGATAAACATCTTTGACTCAATCTTATTTCTCTGAAAAGTGGTTATTTTCACAATGATTAGACCAACCAGAGAACTCCTTGCCCATGTTAACTAATTTAGAATTTCTCTACAGAACACTATATTTTATTCATTTCAAATGGCTCCCAAGAGGCATGCTCCCTCTATTTGAGAAAATAAAGAAAGTTGTGACTCAGGAGCTGACTAAAGGAACTGGTGGGATATAGAATATGTGTCCCCTGAGTCACCAGTTCAAATGTGACCCCAAATTGCTAACATCTGAGTGTCACTTGCTAGTCTCAGCATGATCACTGAGAGAAAGAAGCCACATCATATGCATACCACAACTGCCTCTGTTCCCAATAAAGAAGCAAGGTTAAAACGAATCCCGAGAAGGTACCTTTCCCCCTCCTGTGCTGTTATCTCCCACAGCACTGTCCTAATATAGACCAATGTCTGAGATTTATTTTCCAAAGGACTTGTGTGCTTCTCAAAGTATATTATCCTAAATTAGTTTTAATGAAATACTGAAGACACAGGTATTTTTATTTCATCAAAATGTCTTTGGCCAGAAGAGATGGTGCAATGAGTAAAATAATTGCCCCAATATCATAAATGTTTTTATTGTTTAGTCACTAAGTCATGTCCAACTCTTTTCAACCCCATGGACTATAAGCCTCCAGGCTCCTCTGTCCATTGGTTTTCCCAGGCAAGAATACTAGAGTGGGTTGCTGTTTCCTTTTCCAGCGGATTTACCTGACCCAGGGATCAAACCTGCTTCTCCTGCGTTGGCAGGTGGGTTCTTTACCACTGAGCCACCAAGGAAGCAGTAATAATTAAAAATTGAGCATCCATGATTTGTTAGGGACTGTGTTAGCATTTAAATTTGAAGAAGTTAAACTTCAAAATGACACCGAAAAGTGAATATTATGACCTTCATTTTACAGATGAGACAGCTGGGATGAAGGTAACTTAGGTAACTTACCCAAGAGTATAGCTAGTTAGGTGCAGACTCAAGATTTTTATCCCTGCCTTTCTGGCTCCAAAGCCATGCCACTTCTCTTAGATGCATGTATTTCCCACATCTTGCTTCCAGTGGCTATTTCTTGGTCAGTTACTTTCTGTCCATTTCTGTTGTGTCATTTTGCCAAAGGAAGCTCATTAGGCTGACCCTTGGAGTGTACTATCAATTAGTGACACTAAGATTGTCAAATCTAGTTGACTAATGTAAAAATGTGAAGGCTTAAATTTCCTTAAAGGTAGTCTTCATCTAAGTTTTCCAAAAGGCTTTTCCACTGTTACTAGTCATTTTAAACTAAATAATTCACAGAAGTATAATTTTTTAAAGTAAGAAATTAGGCAAATGAAAACTTGAGCCATACACTCAGAATGACCCATAAGAAAATTCAGATTAAAAGCAAATTTCATGATTAATATTTAATTTTAAAGTAGATGACAACTTTCTCTTCATCCAAATGTTCTTGTACTATTCTTTGCATGACTGTGGAAATAAATCATTTTTTAAAATATTAACCATATGTTTTCTCAGTAAAAGAATAGCTATTTCATTTAAAACCAAGTTCACTGGAACTACCTTCATATAACAATTTTAGGAGTTCTTGAGGGAGCTAATATTCTATAAAGTCAGTTTCTAACTGGCTAAATAAAGAAAATATTTGCCTTAATGACAATCAGATCCTTAAGACGGAAATAATAGATGGATTTAAGAGTTAAGTTTTCTTTGTATTCCTAACTACTTTTCTCATGGTTAGAGCCATGGAATGCTTGCTTGTGCCCATGGCACAGTTTAAAACAGAATGGACCAGCACCCCAGAAGGTGTTAAAATCATTGTTTCTAAAATTTTCATTCTAGAACCAGAAATCTGAGAAATGACCATTGCAAAGAAAAACTTTCAGTCAATGGAACTCACTGGGCAAACGAATATTTTAAGTCTCCTGTGTTTTGAATGATCACACACTATAGGCCAAAGACAAACCGGTTCGGATTAAATGCGAGGTCTAGTGAAAAGCTGCCCCATGTAATTCAAATGTGACCTAACAAAATTTGGTGGTATATGGTAACTACAACAGCATGTCTGAACTAGAGAAATCGCCACAAACAACGTGGCAAATATGTATTTTGACCAATAGCAACAAACACCACCAAAAGAATACCACCAGCTTTATGAGGCATGGGACATTAAATTTAATAAGTAATAAACCATGATTAAGCTACAAACATATTTTTATTACTCAGTAATGATGAAGAGCCCTGCATGTTAGGTTTAGTTGCGAGAGCCAACATGCACCTATAAACCTGCAGTGGAAACAGCAGAATCTCCATGTGAAAGAACAACCATGGGTTCAGGAGCCTGATGCAGCCTTGCTTGCAGTGCAAGGGAGAAGCTATACATCAACCTTATTCCATCCTCTCAGAACTCTCTGACCACAGTTGCTAAAAGCAATCCGATTTTCCCTCCGGTATGACTGCTTATGGAAAATCACTTTGTTTTACAAATCCCCAATAGGAAAATATCTGATGGAATATAAGACACTGATTCATCTTCCTAAGATGTTTAGGGGAAAAAAAATGAGCAGCGTTTTTAGCCTGGAATAGTTTAAAGGAACATTCTTGCACACTTTAGCACTTAGAGAGCAATAGATTTCATTTGTTGGATGAAGTCTGAAATCATAGTTTGAAAGCTGGTGTCCTATAGTCTGGATCTGACTAATAGACATAGTATTTTTTTTAAATTGTATTTGTTACAGCAAATGCTGTAAGTATACAGTCTTAATCTGACAATAGTCTTCTAGAGTCAGGCACTGCCGCTGTTGACCAGGTGGGATCCACCAGTTCACTGGGGACTTTCCTGGTTCTCTTCTTTCATATGTGCTCCCTGCCTGGATACATCTGAATTTTTAAGAAAATTTCATTCTATTATTTCATGTCTTTTCCTACCCCATGAGCTCAGAGTTTTACTTGCAACTTCTGCCAATATACAGCCCATTCCCTTTCCCAAACCTCACCTCTTTGAAAAAATAAAATCCCCTTTAAACAAGGAAGTAGTAGCCTAAATTATTCTTGTAAAAATTTAAGATATAAAGAAAATAGATGAACTATGAATATGTGTATCACTTGAATTTCAGGGTATAAAGATACTTTTTAATTCACCTGCTCTTGCCAACAAACCAGAAAAAGAATTATTACAACCACATCTCTGATAGATGGTTATTTGGCTTCTTTTCAGTACCAAGAAGTTTTTACTCACAGAAGAAAAAAAATGGTTTCGGCTATTGGAAATATACTAAAATAATGCTTCTTAAAGTGTATTTATAAACTGTAATTATAAATATAGTAAACAAATTCAGCATGGGAAACAAATTTGGTATTAGTGCCTTTCTGACACTGGACTGAGTATCGAACTGATTATAGGACCTTTCTGATAAAAGTGAGTTATTGGTGTGAAATGAACTTTGATTGCATATTACATGTTTGTCTAAGTGCTTTTCTTTACATGTCCTTTCATCTTATCTATTGATACAATTAACTGTTTATCCCATTTTTAATGAAAGAAGTAGAATTCACATCCAAAGAAGTTCAGGAACTTGCCCCAGCCGTACAAGTAGCACAGGGCATGGCATATTCTCAGAACTGAGAGAGAATTCTGAATGGTTTAAGTGGCAGAACCTGGACCTGTCACTGAGCATTTTCACACCATACCATAACCTTTTGATTTTGGCAGAAGGAAGAAGTGCTGAAGTGTTGAACATTAGAAATTCAACGTATGATCCGTTTGTCATAGTAATATGATCCATCTTAATGCTGGCCTGTTGCAACAACAATAAACTGGTGAGACAAATCTAGCACTCAGACCGCTTATGTCTGTTTGTCTATCAGCACTGTCTCTGTCCCCCAGAGCCACACTTCCCAGAGTCCTCTTCCCATATAGTTCTAAGTCAGAGTTTGTTAATGAAAGAAATACTAGTAGATGGAAAATGGAAGTAAGGAAAGGTCGTCATTTTTAGAAGTTTGTGGCTGTCACATGGTGAAAATGAGATCACAGAGAATTTCCAGGCTCCCGAGGGTACTCATGAGGCTGTTCAGACTGAGATTTTACTGGGAACCTCTCCAGAATCATCTGAGAATTTCAGCACTTTCCCCATGAAACATATGATAACTACTCAGAGTCTTTAAACGAGGTCTGCAAGTGTCCATTCCTCCAATCTTCAGCCTTCCTGATATTTACTCATGCAGCATTCCTAATTCCTATCTCACCCCCTTCATTCCCATAAGACTTTGGAATGGTTTTGTTTTCCTGTGTGAATCTTACATGACACATCATCGCTGTTCTTAATCTTGGACCACCCCCGGACTCAGGATCAACTCTGTAAGAGCCACCAGGAAATGATTCTGCTAAGGCAGACACTATTGGCTGTTCCTCCAGAATCAGTTCTATTCTTCTTCCTTGGTGAAAGGAGTTCCTTGCAGCTAAGTCCCACGTGAGTGATTTCAAGTCAACGGAATGTAGTAAGCAGAAGTGATGTGTGTGTCATTTCAGAAAATGTTCATAAAGGAAAGAGCCAGTCCAGGCTTCATACTTCCTCCTTTCTGCGGAATGGGAAATGATAGTTGGAGTGCCAGCAGCCACGTCAAACTATCATGAAATCTGAGTTATTGAAGAGGTGCACAATAGAATGGAAAGCTAAATAGAGACTGGGCCTCTAATACAATGAGCACGCCTCCTAGAAAGGAGTAGCCAACACTAGACATTTCTTTGTGAGGGAATGAAGCTTCTATTTTAAGTCACTGATATTTTGATGGTGCTGTCACCTATGGTCATAACTAGTACTTGCTGATACATCATGCTTACCAGATATTTTCAGACTGTTAGGTGGGAGGAAGGGAGATAAATCTTAGTGGAAAGGAGCCTACAACTGCCAGGGCAAGAGTGAGAGAGGGTGTGAACAAGACTCATCAGCTGTGTCTTACCCATCCAAAGACAAAATGGCATCTTAACAACTGGCTATAACCCATTCCAGTGTTCTTGCCTGGAGAATCCCAGGGACAGGGACAGGGGAGCCTGGTGGGCTGCTATCTATGGGGTCGCACAGAGCTGGACAAGACTGAAGCGACTTAGCAACAGCAGAAGTAGCAGCATTCTGGTTAAGAAGGAAACTGAAGTGATTTTCAAACTCACAGAGCAGAAAGGAATCACTATGACCTGATCTTCTAAAATTACTGTTTTACTATAAAGTATGTTTATTTATAATTTGTCTATGTCCCCTTTTTCTAGAATAATAATTTCAGCATTTTAGTTACGCATATATGAGATTTTAAAAAATAATAAATGAAGACATTAGAAAAATGTTCATTAAGAAATAATATGCAAAATGCCGAACATGAATTGCGATCTGTTTTGTTCAACACTGTATTTCCAGAGCCTGAAAGTTGTTAAACAAATATTTGCTTAAAAACATGCACATTCTAAATAGACATTTGTTGGTTTTGCCTATCCAACTTCCTTTTACCTCTTCCTTTCCTACAACAAGCACTTTGTCTTTTGTAGCCTAGACAATGGTGGCTGTACCACTGGCTCCTGGAAGGCTCCTCACATGATCTCTGACAATGGGAGGCCTACCTGGAACATTCTTCAAGGGAGATATGCAGAAAGTGATACCCTTCTCATCTCCACACTCTTGAGGGTGTTGAACTGGTGGAACATAAGTCTGCTCTGGGTCACTTTTGTTTGGATATGAGTGTGATCCTGTTTGAAGTTATTTTAATACCTAGACTTCTTTAGTTATCTGAAAAGTGTCCCCAGTCATTTTCAACTGGAGACACTTTTTCCCCTCAAGGGACATTTAGCACTTGGAACCAAGAGTCCTGACTAGACAGGATGGATGAAGAATTTGATTCTAGCAGTTAAAGAGCAAAGTAACGTCAGCTAGTTCCTCAGGAGGTGCACAGCTGTCCTAAGCAGCAGTACTTAAGATGAATGGCACCAATGTGGCCTTAGGAGGGAAATAGAAGCTTTCTTTTTATGAATATATTCTAACCTTCTTAGAATCAACTAACACTAATGATAGTCTGTAAATAAATATTATACATCACCAGTTATCAAGACTGTATTTAAATATGTTTGCATGGCCACTATGTATTGTTGTATTAAATAGTTTGTGCAATACACAAAAGTGCACTGCCAGGAAGTCCTGTTTTCCAGTTTGTCCACTTAGGAGTGTCTTTTCTAATTTGCTTAAAGACATTTTACGAGCTCATGCAGCTCTAATGCTCACATATGTAATTTCAAAGGAAGTAGAAAATGCTTCTGATCTGTAGTCATAATAAGGCTATCGTGCATGTGTGCATGCTCAGCCATGTCCAACGCTTCGCGACTCCATAACTGTAGCCTGGCAGGCTCCTCTGTCTATGGGGTTTCCCAGGTGAGAATACTGGAGTGGGTGCTATTACCTACTCCAGGGGATCTATCTGACCCAAGGATCAAACCAGTGTCTCCTGCATCTCCTGCCTTGGCAAGCATATTCTTCACCACTGTGCCACCTGGGAAGTGCTAATAAGGCTATTAACCTTAACTTATTTCAGATGAACCTCTTGGAATAAGGTTTGCTCCATCCAGAATGGTAAGAGCTGCCACTTTAGAGATTAACAAATGAGTGTGTATCTCAATTGTCATGTGGTAACATGTACAATATGTTACTCAGAGCAACTGATGACTTTGAGATCTTTTTCCACAGCACTCAAAATGCAAATTTTTCTTCTGTTCTCTATTAATGTAATAAATAAGAGCTCTTATGTATTTTTATGTAAAAAGACTGTCAGTTGCCAAGCGGGAAACTCTTGAAGTTCTTTTCCTTGATATGTCAAAAAACTGACATAACTTTAGAAGATGGAAATATCACTAGGTCAAACAAAGCATGCTGGGTCAGATTAGGTCTGAGTCAGGCAATCTATTTGACAGTGACAGATAAAATAAATGTCAAAGACTTTTGCTAGTTTCTCAAAAAATTCTACGGATGTTCAGTGAGAGAATGGAGGCTGAAATAAAGTGGGAGTACAGCTCAAAAAGGAAAGCTTATTTGTACATTACTTGATACTTTTAAAGGCTAAACATTTAAAAATTCTTACCAGGGAAAAGAAGGCAATCTGAAAAGGCTGCATACTTTATGATTCCAACTATATGTCATTCTGGAAAAAGCAAAATGATGGAGAAAGTAAAAAGATCATTGCTTTTCAAGGGTCAGAGGAAGGGAGGAATGAATAGATGAAGCACAGAAGACTTTTACGGCAGTGAAACTAGTCTGTATAATACAATAATGGTGGATAGACATATTATATATTTGTCAAAAGCCATAGAATGTACAACAGTGAACCCTAATGTAAACTATAGACTTCAGGTGATAATGATAAGCCAATGTGCATTCATCAAGTGTAACAAATGTGTCACTCTGGGGCGTGTTAACAATGGCAGAGGCTGTGCATAGGTGGAGACCAAGGGTGTATAGGAAATCTCTGGACCAACCACCCAATTTTGCTGTGACCTAAAACTGCTCTAAAAATTAGATATAATTTTTCTTAAAAAATTAGGATTAATTTAGATTATTAAAACACTGCAGACATCATGTGAGATATTAAAACACTGCAGACATCTTTCTTTATTAATCTTAAATTAGAAAACATTATTTGTTTACATTTATATTTTATATTATATGTATATTTATATGTGTGTGTATATATATATGTATCTACACATACAAACACACACACATTAATGTGACAGTCTAAAATTCTAGTAAAATCATATACACAAGCTCCATCCCTCTTTCACATGCACACACACACAGACATGTTAGTGTTGAACAGCAAGAAAAGTGCCTTCCTTGAAGCAGAAATCATGAACTGTTCTGGAATGAGAGGAAGTAACTGGTGTCAGATTGAACATAAATGCACAGACCCCAATCTGTGTAGGATTTTACAATAGGTAACAGCATGTGCAAAGGTGCTGTAGAGTTAGAGATGACATATGATAAGCAAAAGTGACTCTTGGGGTGATACCAGGATGATTTATTGGGGGATCATAGTAAGAGTAGCCAAATGAATCAGACTTTTTTGCAGAGGAACATGTAGGAATTTGGAATAGAAGTTGTGGTTTAGGTTAAAGGAGTTTTGTGCTCTGGGTAACTGGAATTACTCCAAATAATTTGGATCTCTCAAATCCTAGAGACAAGTAACTGGCAAACCTATCATTAGTACAACCACTCTTTCCTTAAAAATCATTAAGAGCACTCTTTGATAACATTTACAGCAGTCAAACCCAGAGTCAGTAGGGGATCTCAATTACAAATACTGGTATACAACCAGAAATCATCGAATGTTTGAGAAAACAGAACACATCCAAAATTAGTATCTAAGTCAAAAATCAAAGAGCTAATCTTTGAAGTAGCAAAGTTGACAGAGCAAAGTGAAGGGGAAGTTTAAATAATTATAAGAAATGTAATTATAAAAATATAAGAGTATTTAGCAACAAAGAAAAACTCAGCTAGAAATTTTGGAGAGTGAAAAAATAAATAAATGGTAAAATTAAAACAAATAAAACCTTACTACATGGCAGCACTTGTATACTTAAAAAGTAATCTGTGGAACTGAAAAATTAATCTGATGGATTCTCCAAGACTATATAGCAACAAAATAGAGAAATAAATTGCTAGTATGAAAGAAAATGTTAAAGAGTATAAACCCAGAAGATCTCATGTCTTTTGAATGGAAGTTCCAGAAAAAAAAAGGGGAGGGGGGGAATGGAAGTGAAGAAAGTACCAAAAAAATTCAAAAAACTAAATGTCTGACCTAATTAAATATAGAAGTGTTCAGATTATAGAACTCTACAAAATGCTAGGGACGTCCCAGGTGGTACAGTGGTAAAGAATCTACCTGCCAGTGCAGGAGACACAGGAGACATGGGTCCATGCGAAGCTATTGTTGTTGTTGTTCAGTTGCTAAGTCCTGTCTGACTCCTTGTGACCCCGTGGACTGCAGCACACCAGGCTCCTCTGTCCTCCACTATCTCTGGAACTTTACTCAAGTTCATGTCCATTGAGTCAGTAATGCTGTCCACATCTCCTCCTTTGTTGTTCCCTTCTTTTAGCTTCAATCGTTCTTAGCATCAGGATCTTTTCCAGACTCAGCTCTTCTCATCAGGTGGCCAAAGTATTGGAGCTTCAGCTTCAGGATCAGTCCTTCCAATGAATATTCTACATTGATTTCCTTTAGGATTGACTGGTTTGATCTCTCTTCCATGCAAGGGACCCTCGAGAGTCTTTTCCAGCACCACACTTCAAAAGCCTTCTTAATGGTCCAATTCTCACATCCGTACATGACTACTGAAAAAAAAAAAAAATTGGCTTTGACTATACGGACCTTTGTCAGCAATGTGATGTCTCTGCTTTTTAATATTTTGTCTAGGTTTGTCATAGCTTTCCTTACAAGGAGCAAGCGTCTTTTAACTTAATGGCTGCAGTCTTCATCCTTAGTGATTTTGGAGCCCAGGAAAATAAAATCTGTCACTGCTTCTACTTTTTCTCCTTCTAGAAGTGGATCCACTCCTAGATATATATAATGAATGAAATTTCAAAACAGCAAGGGTAAAGACAAAGCATTGAAAGTATCATGAAAGAAAGAAATACTATCTTCAGAAAAGTGAGAATAAGATTGGAAACAATTCTCAACATATAAACCCGAACATAATAAAGCACTATTATTATAGAAAATCAATCTCTGAGAAAAAATAATTTTGAATCTTCAATTCAGTACATAGTCAAGCAACCTTTCAAATATGATGGGAAAATAAAATGTTTTCATACTGCAAGTATTCAGAACATATATCACCCAAACACCATTTTGAATGGTTTGCTTGAGAAAATGCTACAGCATAAAATTTTTAAAAAATTCAAAGATGGGCTCGATAAAGGACAGAAATGGTCTGGACCTAACAGAAGCAGAAGATATTAAGAAGAGGTGGCAAGAATACACGGAAGAACTGTACAAAAAAGATCTTCACAACCCAGATAATCATGATGATGTGATCACTAATCTAGAGCCAGACATCTTGGAATGTGAAGTCAAGTGGGCCTTAGAAAGCATCACTACGAACAAAGCTAGCGGAGGTGATAGAATTCCAGTTGAGCTGTTTCAATTCCTGAAAGATGATGCTGTGAAAGTGCTGCACTCAATGTGCCAGCAAATTTGGAAAACTCAGCAGTGGCCACAGGACTGGAAAAGGTCAGTTTTCATTCCAATTCCAAAGAAAGGCAATGCAAAAGAATGCTCAAACTACCGCACAACCGCACTCATCTCACATGCTAGTAAAGTAATCCTCAAAATTCTCCAAGCCAGACTTCAGCAGTATGTGAACCATGAACTTCCTGATGTTCAAGCTGGTTTTAGAAAAGGCAAAGGAACCAGAGGTCAAATTGCCAACATCCACTGGATCATGGAAAAAGCAAGAGAGTTCCAGAAAAACATCTATTTCTGCTTCATTGACTATGCCAAAGACTTTGACTGTGTGGATCACAAGAAACTGTGGAAAATTCTGAAAGAGATGGGAATAGCAGACCACCTAACCTGCATACAGGTTTCTTGAGAAATCTGTATGCAGGTCAGGAAGCAACAGTTAGAACTGGACATGGAACAACAGACGGGTTCCAAATAGGAAAAGGAGTACATCAAGGCTGTATATTGTCACCCTGCTTATTTAACTTATATGCACAGTACATCATGAGAAACGCTGGACTGGAAGAAACACAAGCTGGAATCAAGATTGCCGGGAGAAATATCAATAACCTCAGATACGCAGATGACACCACCCTTATGGCAGAAAGTGAAGAGGAACTAAAGAACCTCTTGATGAAAGTGAAAGAGGAGAGTGAAAAAGTTGGCTTAAAGCTCAACATTCAGAAAACGAAGATCATGGCATCCGGTCCCATCACTTCATGGGAAATAGATGGGGAAACAGTAGAAACAGTGTCAGACTTTATTTTGGGGGGCTCCAAAATCACTGCAGATGGTGATTGCAGCCATGAAATCAAAAGACACTTACTCCTTGGAAGAAAAGTTATGACCAACCTAGATAGTATATTCAAAAGCAGAGACATTACTTTGCCGACTAAGGTCCGTCTAGTCAAGACTATGGTTTTTCCTGTGGTCATGTATGGATGTGAGAGTTGGACTGTGAAGAAGGCTGAGCACCAAAGAATTGATGCGTTTGAACTGTGGTGTTGGAGAAGACTCTTGAGAGTCCCTTGGACTGCAAGGAGATCCAACCAGTCCATTCTGAAGGAGATCAACCCTGGGATTTCTTTGGAAGGAATGATGCTAAAGCTGAATCTCCAGTACTTTGGCCACCTCATGCGAAGTGTTGACTCATTGGAAAAGACTCTGATGCTGGGAGAGATTGGGGGCAAGAGAAGAAGGGGACTACCCAGGATGAGATGGCTGGATGGCATCACGGACTCGATGGACGTGAGTCTGAGTGAACCCTGGGAGATGGTGATGGACAGGGAGGCCTGCTGTGCTGCGATTCATGGGGTCTCAAGGAGTCAGACACGACTGAGCGATTAAACTGAGCTGAACTGAACCCAAGAAAAAACTTTGGATTATAAAAACCAAGGAAACAGTAGTACAACTTAAATTCATTCCAGTAAATTCATTTCGACTGAATGACTGAACTGAACTGAAATTCATTTCAAGTACAAAACTGAAATAGTAGTATATAGGGGCTTCCCAGGTGGTGCTAGTGGTAAAGAATCTGCCTGCCACTGCTGGAGATGCAAGAGACATGGGTTGAATCCCTGGATCAGGAAGATCCTCTGGGGTAGGAAATGACAACTCACTCCAGTATTCTTGCCTGGAAAATTCCATAGACAGAGGAGCCTGGCAGGATGACAGTCTATAGGGTCTCAAAGAGTCAGACAGGACTGAGCACATACACACAATTAAAATTCTAGACTATATCACTCAGGAGGTAGACAGCTTGAGTAGGGTAGGGTAGATTTCAAAAAGGAACAAGGAAACAGAACACACGGTATATGTCTTGTTATGTTTAGGAGAAGATTTAAAGTCACATTAATCCTAGATATTTTGAGAATAAAGTTTAATTAAATGTTTTAAATTTCAAGCATATAGAATTGAGAGAACTCAATTAACAAAAGAAAATGCTACAAATGGGGGCTTAGGTATCAAATATTTCTAGAGCTTCGACTTGTTATCATGGGTTCCTTCTTTCTGTAAGTTCACCTCTTATACTCTTTTGAAACTTGACTTAACCTCTTAAGAAATTTCACATCTGCACCTCAGGTATCTCAAGGTGCCATCCAGACCAGAATGCTCATATCTAATTATTTTCTTTTTGTCATCCTAGTTTTGTTTTCCTGCTTCTTCTTTTAGATCTAAGAAGGATTGTCCAGCCTACTTCACCAGCTCTTGTCCTTGGTCTCTGAGTGAAACTCTAGTTTCCTTTCTGTGCTCCCTCCAAACTTTTGTCAGAAGTCAGGCAGCCCAGGCTGCTCTGAAGACTTTCACTTCTCAAGTTTTGCTAAATGCCTGAGATCATAGGTCACCTTTCTTAAACTTCTGATGGTTCTGCTTTTGAAAACAGTGAAGGATATCCTTACTGAGAAATGATTTCTAAATATTGAGGTTACATACTTGACAAAATAATACTTTAAAAAATAAATCAAGCATGACTCAAAATTATTAGAAAAATAATTAGAATGGGAAACATTACAAGATTTTCAGGCTCAATATTTTGCAACCTGATAGGAATATGAAAAGGCTCTTTCAGGGAAAGAAATGTTCAGAAATTGGTCTTAAATCAGTTTTTAGAAAGGAGATCATGTTGATCAGCCAGTTATTACTTATCAATGCAAGAACACTTATGTCTTTATTTCTTATTTAAAATGGTCTCATTGGCATTGCTATTTTGATTCTTTGTTCTCTATATGAAGCTTGATTTCCAAATTTAATTTATACATGAGCAACACATAGGGTTTCACCTGTATTAAATTTCCAGAACCATGTGGTTTTTCCTGAATGGCTTGTGGAGAAAATCTTTGCTTAAGCTATGGGTGTGTGAATAGGAGAAAAGCAATATCCTGAATTTGTGGGAGTTGTTCATATGGCCTCTGTTACTAACATATGCCCAAGTTCAGCTTGAAAGTAAAGAGCTGCATGCAGCTGTCATTATTAACAAATGATAAGACAAAAAAACATAGTAGTAACTATGTAAATAGTATCAATTCTAAATAAAAATAAGTAGATTTTGAAAATTTTAGAATGTGTTAAGAAAATGATGCTGGATATCTGCAGTCTGTAGTTATATAAAATAGATTATGAAAAGATTATATTCAAATTTAGTTGATGAGAAAGACATATAATAAAAATAAATAAATAAACCTAGGTTACCAGCTATGTAACCTTTCTTGCTTGCATATACGTACATGCTAAAGCGCCAAGGCAAGCAATTTTCATAGGTGAATCTACTCAACATTTTAAGAAAGAGAAGACATCAATGCTAAAGTTGTTCTAGAGCCTAGAAAAGTTAAAAAAAAATGCTGCAAATTTTTAAACAGAGCCCAGTTGCTCAGCTGTATCTGACTCTTTGCAACCCCATGGACTGTAGCCTGCCAGGCTCCTCCGTCCATGGGTTTCTCCAGGCAAGAATACTGGAGTGGGTTGCCATTTTCTTCTCTAGAGATCTTCTCAACTAGGGATAGAACCCATGTCTCTTACATCTCTTGCATTGGCAGGAGGATTCTTTACCACTAGCACCACCTTGGCAGCCAATACAGTAAAGTATAAATATTGAAAATATAACAAACTAATTTCAGTTATGAATTTTGACACAAAAATCCTAAATAAAATATTAACACATGGATTCCAGCAGCATATTAAAATGACACATCACTATCAAATGAATGTTTCTTAGTTAGAAAAATTATTAATATAATTTACCATATGAAGAGTTCAAAGAGGAAGTCTATAATCATCTTCATAAATACTAAAAAAGTGATTAAAAAATGAATGCCCAAATGCTCAATGAAAATCTAGCAAACTGAGTCCAGCAACACATGAAAAGGATTATACACTTTGACTAAATACAATTTACTCAGTGAAAGCAAGTGGTTTACCATCTGAAAAGCAATTAATATAACTCACTCTTATCGGTGTTTCCCTGGTGGCTCAGACTGTAAAGAATTCGCCTGCAATGCAGGAGACCTAGGTTCTATCCCAGGGTCAGCATGATCCCCTGGAGAAGGGAATGGCTGCCCACTCCAGTATTCTTGCCTGGAGAATTCCATGGACAGAGGAGCCTTGGTGGGCTACAGTCCAAGGGGCCACAAGGAGTCGGACACAACTGAGCATGCTTGACCAAATGCAAATTTCAATCAGTTATAAAATAGAGTGAAAATAACACCACATTTTAAATTGAAATGAAAACAGAGATGTACCAAGAATGTGCAAGGTTCATATGGAAAAAGTACAGATTTAAACAAATGGAAAACACATAAAATTGTTACGTAGAATGATGTAACATCACATCAATTATCTGTAGATTAATGGATCCTAATAAAAGAGAAACAGAGTTGTTTTGAAATTAAGGAAGCTGAATCTGAAGTTCATGTAAAAATTCAAAGTGCGTATGAAAATTTCACATTTAAGAATTTATCCTACAGATATATTTTCATATGTGTGAAATGGCATATATGCAAAGCTATTTATGTCACATTATAATTGCAAAAGAGTTTATATAGTCTAAATAACCACCAGAAAAATTGGTTAACTATTTTTTTTACATTTATGTAATTAAATATTATGCAACCATTAAAAAGCAAGCACAATAATGTTGAAAAATCTCCCAAATATTAAGTCTAATATGAAATGTTCAAGCAGAGTGAGTAAAGTATGTTACCTCTGTGACAAAAAATAAAGAAGTATGTATGATTCTTTTGTAGGCATAGAATAGCTTTGGAAGGATATGCAAAAACCTGGTAATAGAGGTTGCTTCTGGAGCTAGGGAACAAGGGTTTGTGAGAGGTATAATTATATATATATATAAATATACACATTTACTCTATATTTACTTGTACCTTTGGGATTTTCATCACATGTATGTTTTCACAAAGCAAAAGAAAATAGTCTAAAGAAGAGATTAGATATAAAAAAGAGTAAGCAATCATTTCATCATCCTCCTTCCCAAGGTCAAGAAGAGACACATATTATACTTGGGGTAAAAAGAGGAAAATAAGGTAACTAAACTTAAATAAATGGTATTTAAAATGTCCAAATTTCTTCGGGAAAACGACAAAGAATGGAACTAATACTTCTTTGAATTTGGACAAAACTCCTTTGTCCAAAGGAGCTTGAGAAGGTAAGAGGAGGAGTCTAGGTGACTGGATGAATGAAGTGGAGATGACAAAGGATTCTTGTGTTTAAAAGTAGTGAGTGGTTTAGCTAAATTGTAGCATATGGAAAACAAGGAAAAGTGGGTAGAAGGGAAAAAGCAATGGTGATTTTTCAACCATGTCTTGTGGAGCTCTGTGTCATTCTCAGAGGAATCTGAACTTATTTTCCTGGCTTCAGGTGAGTCTTTGAAAGTATGTGAGCAAAGAATTTGCTGGATGAAAACCAAGCTTTGGAAGGATTATCAGGGTTACTTTAGGACATAGAATCAACTAGCTCTCATTCATTCATTCATTGTACAAATATTTGTTCAGTGTCTACTATGAGTCAGGTAGGCTTTGTATAAAATCTACTATGTTTTAGAACTTTTATGTATTAGTTAGTTTTTCCTGATGCTAAAAGTATTATATGTTTATTATTAACAATTTTGGAAATATGCAGAATTACAAAGAAGAATGACTCAAAATTCTACTGCCTAAAATAAACATTACAATTCTGATGTGTGCACATGTAAGGTCATTTTATACACACACACAGAGACACACCAGTGTATTCTACCCTACATTTTCAAAGATAATAACCATTTTTAAAATTTATTGAAGGCTTAATCTGTGTCAGACACTGAGACAAGTATTTTTATGCATCGTGTTATTTAATTATTAAAACAAACCCATGGCATCTTTTGGTTTTAATCTGTATTTCACAGGTGAGGACAGTGTATCAAGGATACCTGGTTCAGTGATTGATGGAGAGAGGATTCAACCCCAGGAATAACTGCAGAGACTGGACTCCAAATAACAAAATGCACTATCTCATCAGCAACATGGCAATGATAGTCATGCAATGCTCCATCGTGTAGATGCTCTATAAAAAGTGGAATCGCTCAGTCGTGTCTGACTCTTTGTGACCCCATGGACTGCAGCCTACCAGGCTCCTCCATCCATGGGATTTTCCAGGCAAGAGTACTGGAGTGGGTTGCCATTTTCTTCTCCAGGGAATCTTCCCAACCCAGGGATCGAACCCAGATCTGCATTGTAGACAGGCACTTTACCATCTGAGCCACCAGGGAAGCCCAGATGCTCTATAGGTCCCTTGACTGGTTTAAAATTTTTAACCAATTATACTGTTTTAAAATATAATACTAATATATTCTGTATCTCATCAAGGGGACAGAGAGCATAGAAGGAATAAAATATGAATCTAATCTATTTCCATTTTTTAAGCTATAGGGGGCTGCTCCACAATAAAGAGTTCTTGTAAGTTCCTAGCTTCTCCCAAGTCCAGTGTCATTGGCTTCAGGTTGATGAAATTTCCTTCGAAGTTGTTTTCCTAGCTTGTCTATAATCCTTCATTTTTGGTGCTAACATTACTGTAGTTTTTCCTGTGTGTTCCAAGCTCCATCCCTCCATGGGATTTCTCAGGCAAGAACACTGGAGCAGTTACCATTTGTTTCTCGAGAGAATCTTCATGACCTAGGGATTGAACCCCAGTCTCCTGCATTGCAGGCAGTCTTCTGCATTGCAAGCAGATTCTTTATTCACTGAGCCACCAGAAAAGCCTTCTTGTGTCTTCAGAAGTATTTAAATAGGATTTGAAGATAAATTAATTAAGGGACTGCTAGCTATCAGAAAATTTGACATAGATATTAAGTTATAATTAGGATAATCATTCCAATTTTTTTCCTTTAATTGAAATGTGCTCCTATTTATTTTGCCACTCTTATTGTCATACTTTTTTATTAATTTACAACACTCCACCAGTTTCTACAACTCAAAATATTTCAATTAATTGGAGGGATATTAATTTTTCAGGGCGATTATGATGCTCAAACATTTCATTTAATTATTAAAAAATGAGAAGATAAAAAATTTTATTACTATCTCTTATGGGTTGTCAGAAAGAAAGTGAAAGGGTTAGTTGCTCAGTTGTGTTTGATTCTTTGTGCCCCATGGACTGTAGTCCACTAGGCTCTTCTGTCGATGGATTTCCAAGGCAAGATTGCTGGAGCTGGTTACCATTCCCTTCTCCAGAAGATCCTCCAGATTGAGGGGTAAAACCCAGGTCTCCTGCACTGCAGGAAGATTCTTTATCATCTGAACATCCAGGGAAGCCCACTGGGGTCCACTAAGATGTCTACTGCTATTTAATTCTCATCATTAATCTCACTTTACAATATATAAACTAAAGAATAAACAATTTGTTTTAAGTAAGTAATGGAGTAGCCAAAATGGTCAACAAAAGAGTCCAAACTGCAGTACTTGGATGCAGTCTCGAAAATGACAGAATGATCTGTTTCCAAGGCAAACCATTCAATATCACAGTAATCCAAGCCTATGCCCCAACCAGTAACACTGAAGAAGCTGAAGTTGAATGGTTCTATGAAAACTACAAGACCTTTTAGAACTAACACCCAAAAAAGATGTCCTTTTCATTATAGGGGACTGGAATCCAAAAGTAGGAAGTCAAGAAACACCAGGAGTAACAGGCAAATTTGGCCTTGGAATACAGAATGAAGCAGGGCAAAGGCTAATAGGGTTTTGCCAAGATAACGCACTTGTCAGAGCAAACACCCTGTTCAAACACACAAGACACCATCACCAGATGGTCAACACAGAAATCAGATTGATTATATTCTTTGCAGCCAAAGATGGAGAAGCTCTATACAGTCAGCAAAAACAAGACCGGGAGCTGACTGTGGCTCAGATCATGAGCTGCTTATTGCCAAATTCAGACTTAAATTGAAGAAAGTAGGGAAAACCATTAGACCATTCAGGTATAACCTAAATCAAATCCCTTATGATTATACAGTGGAAGTGAGAAATAGATTTAAGAGACTAGATCTGATAGATAGAGTGCCTGATGAACTATGGAATGAAGTTTGTGACACTGTAGAGGAGACAGGGATCAAGACCATCCCCATGAAAAAGAAATGCAAAAAAGCAAAATGGCTGTCTGAGGAGGCCTTACAAATAGCTGTGAAAAGAAGAGAAGCGAAAAGCAAAGGAGAAAAGGAAAGATATAAGCATCTGAATGCAGAGTTCCAAAGAATAACAAGGAGAGATAAGAAAGCCTTCCTCAGCAATCAATGCAAATAAATGGAGGAAAACAACAGAATGGGAAAGACTAGAGATCTCTTCAAGAAAATGAGAGATACCAAGGGAATATTTCATGCAAAGATGGGTTTGATAAAGGACAGAAATGATATGGACCTAACAGAAGCAGAAGACATTGAAAAGGGGTGGCAAGAATACACAGAAGAACTGTACAAAAAAGAGCTTCATTACCCATATATTCACGATGGTGTGATCACTCACCTAGAGCCAGACATCCTGGAATGTGAAGTCAAGCGGGCCTTAGAAAGCATCACTACAAACAAAGCTAGTGGAGGTGATGGAATTCCAGTGGAGCTATTTCAAATCCTGAAAGATGATGCTGTGAAAGTGCTGCACTCAATATGCCAGCAAATTTGGAAAGGAAAAGATGAGTTTTCATTCCAATCCCAAAGAAAGGCAATGCCAAAGAATGCTCAAAGTACCACACAGTTGCACTGCTCTCACATGCTAGTAAACTAATGCTTAAAATTCTCCAAGCCAGGCTTCAGCAATATGTGAGCTGTGAACTTCCACATGTTCAAGATGTTTTTAGAAAAGACGGAAGAATCAGAGATCAAATTGCCAATATCCACTGGATCATTGAGAAAGCAAAAGAGTTGCAGAAAAAGATAAATTTCTGCTTTATTGACTATGCCAAAGCCTTTGACTGTGTGGATCACAAGAAACTGTGGAAAATTCTGAAAGAGATGGGAATACCAGACCACCTGATTTGCTTCTTGAGAAACCTATATGCAGGTCAGGAAGCAACAGTTAGAACTGGACATGGAACAACAGACTGGTTCCAAATAGGAAAAGGAGTACATCAAGGTTGTATACTGTCACCCTGCTTATTTAACTTCTTTGCAGAGTACATCATGAGAAATGCTGGACTGGAAGAAACACAAGCTGGAATCAAGATTGCCAGGAGAAATATCAATAACCTCAGATATGCAGATGACACCACCCTTATGGCAGAAAGTGAAGAGGAACTAAAGAACCTCTTGATGAAAGTGAAAGAGGAGAGTGAAAAAGTTGGCTTAAAGCTCAACATTCAGATAATGAAGATCACGGTATTTGGTCCCATCACTTCATGGGAAATAGATGGGGAAACAGTGGAAATAGTCAGACTTTATTTTGGGGGGCTCCAAAATCACTGTGGATGGTGACTGCAGCCATGAAATTAAAAGATGCTTACTCTTTGGAAGGAAAATTATGCCCAACCCAGATAGCATATTGAAAAGCAGAAACATTACTTTGCCAACAAAGGTCCATCTTGTCAAGGCTATGGTTTTTCCAGTGATCATGTATGGATGTGAGAGATGGACTGTAAAGAAAGGTGAGCACTGAAGAATTGATGTTTTTGAACTGTGGTGTCGGAGAAGACTCTTGAGAGTCCCTTGGACTGCAAGGAGGTCCAACCAGTCCATCCTAAAGGAGATCAGTCCTGGTTGTTCACTGGAAGGACTGACACTGAGGCTGAAACTCCAATACTTTGGCCACCTCACGCTAAGAGTTGTCTCATTGGAAAAGACCCTTATACTGGGATGGACTGAGGGCAGGAGGAGAAGGGGATGACAGAGGATGAGATGATTGGATGGCGTCACTGACTCGATGGACGTGAGTCTGAGTGAACTCTGGAAGTTGGTGTTGGACAGGGAGGCCTGGTGTGCTGCGATTCATGGGGTCGCAAAGAGTCGGACACGACTGACCGACTGAACTGAACTGAACTGAATAGTAAATAGGGCTTCCCAGATGGTGCTAGTGGTAAAGAACCCGCCCGCCAAGGCAGGAGACATAAGAGATGCAGGGTTGATCCCTGGGTTGGGAAGATCTCCTGGAGGAGTGCACAGCAATCCACTCCAGTACCCTTGCCTTGTCCATGGAGAATCCCATGGACAGAGGAATCCCTCAAGGAATGGTAATCCACTCCAGTATTCTTGCCTGGAGAATTCCATGGACAAAGGAGCCTGATGGGCTACAGTCCATGGGGTAGCAAAGAGTTGGACACAACTGAGCGACTAAAACTTTCATTTTCACTGGTAAATAATGTAGCCAGGACTTTTAGTCAGGACTTGAATCCAGGTCTCTCTGATTCCAAAATCTACACTTTTTTCAACATCATGCAGTCTTCTCAAGAATGTAAGAGAGAGTAGTTTTGCATAATTACATAATAAACAAAAGCTATAGCAGGCAATTTTTACAGAATGAGAGATTTATATTAGATCTTTAGACTTACAGAAAAGGGCCCAAAAGTTGAATCAACATGGTTTTTTTTTTTGTTTGTTTGTTTTTTAATTGCTTGCTGGGACCTCTTCTGTTGGTCATTTCTTCTCAGTGATAATCCCAAATCTTTGGGAGAGCCATGCTTTCAAGATTATATCTATTTATTCCACACATAAAAGCATAGAGATGAACTAAACTCCCTTGAAACTCTGTAATTTGTATTTCCTTTCAGATAACTGTCATTTTACTTTGTGGGCATTTATACTTATGAGGGTTAACAGGATAATAAAAGTTAAAGGAGTACTAACTCTGGTGCTACATTATGCTTAATGAACCACGGTGTGTGTGTGTGTATTGTTTTGTCTTTAGGTTATAAGGTAAGTTCTGCCTTCTAGAAGGTTCTGGGTTTTGTCATTTGATAATATCACTGCAGGCAGTTGAGACAGCTTGAAGAATTTACTGAAAGTGGTATTTTGTTTGTTTTGTTTAAGGAGAAAAAAAAAGAAACACTGCAAGTTCTCCTTACCAAATCAATGGCAAAGTCAAGGATAAAATAACTGAATTTAATGCATAAAAGAAAGACTTGAAAGTCATATCTTCAAAAACAGGATCATTATTTCAATGCCAATGAGATTACATATGAGGACTGAAATAAAAAACCATCATCAGTGACTTGAGTACTAAAGTTTGTTTTCTCTGGGGAAAAAGTTTGCTTGCTACCACAGTCCTCGAAACATAAGAGAATTTGAAGAAAAAAGGTAACATGTTAAACTTCACATCATAAAAGCATAAAGATGATATAAAATAAAACAAAATTGGGTTTAACTTAAAAATCAAGTCTATGTATTGTCTAAAGCTGGTATACGTAAAAATGTGCTGCCTGTTAGATTATTTTTGAGCATCCACTAGAATTGTATAGACAGAACTTAGGGCATTGACTACAAACTGGTGCAGGGAAGTAAACTTAGCCTTCAGCATTTGATGACACAATTCAACTTGCAAAATTTTAGATAATTTGCAAGTCAAAACAAGCAGAGATGGGAAACAAGTCGAATCTCTCTCAGCAAACTTTCTTACAACAAGGCTTGTTTGCATATTCTTTTACTACATTATAGTTTTTCATCTAAATTCTGGTATGGTCTAAGTGAAAATAGTGTATATGTTGTGAAAAACCAAATTTCCCTTTGGGGAATACCTGTATCATGGAGGAATTTGCAAGTGTACGGATTAAGGAGTCCTGTTTTGAATTTTTAGCCTGAAGGAATTATGGAATAATATATTGAAATATCAACTTACTAATTTTGATTTTAGTTAAGTTCTTTAGAATAGGCTTACAGGAGGAAAAGGTAGGGTTTTGTTTGTTTAATTTCTCTATCAGATAAGAATTTTCACCTAAGGTGATATTAGGAGATGCACAGACTAAAACCTCCATTTTGAGAGCACAGTTAAAAATATGATTTCCTACCTCTTCCAGCCTCTTCTCAAAACTTTTTGGTTTTCAGGAGTTAAAAGATCATAGTGCTATTGTGTGCAACCTCTTTTGTAGTTACTGATGTCAATTCTGCAATTTTTCATGCAGGTGCTTTTGTTATTCATGCATCAGAAGGCAATGGCATCTGCTTCACCATTGCCCATGGCTGATAATAATTGTCAGATGCCAATTATAAGTTGTATCCTATTTTCAGATACATTCAAATAGGAAAATGTGTACTTGTTGGAATCAATGAAACACAATACATGTTTGTTGTTCATTTGTTTATTTTCTCTCCCCTAAGTAGTGAATGAGAACATTTATCTGCTGTAACTACATATATATGTCATATATATATACACATTTATATATATGACACATAGTAGTATCTATACATGACATAATAGCATTCCACTAAATAATCTTAAATCAGTGAATTATCAAAGACTGTCTCAATGCAAGCAACTCTTAAAACTGGAAAATGACAACAGAAATGTAGGCATTAAAGAAAATAAAAATTTTTCAACTCATAGTACAGTAAATTAAAACTGAAGTCAGTCAAATTAATTACTGATGGGATCCTCTTACTATTGGTTTATAACTACTGAATAAAAAATCAGAGTCCTAAAAAAACAGAAAAGCAGAGCACCTCACAATACAAATATTTTGTTAATGAACACGCACATTTCTGGGAGTTGGTGATGGACAGGGAGCCTGGTGTGCTGGCTTTCATGGGATCGCAAAGAGTTGGACATGACTGAGCAACTGAACTGAAATGAACTGAACTGACACATATTTCAGAATTTAGACATATTCTCCATATTGTCTCGAATATAGAGATCTTATTCTTTAAATGCTCTGTTCACTCTTTGTTCTTTTGACATTATCCAATGAATGAAAAAGAGCCTTTAAACTCTTAACAAACGTCATCAGGGAGAACTTGAACATATCCTAAAGACTAATTTAAATATGGGAGTGGCGGCTACTAATTGAGAGATCTGAGTGGTTATACTTGATTTATAAATAGGCTGTCCTAGATAAAAAGGAGCCAGGAATCAATGTGCCAGATTAAAAGAGACCAGATGCTAAGAAAAATGGCCCTATTTTCTAGAAAGGTCCTTCAATGGGAGACACTGGGAAAAGCACAGTTGTGCCTTGTGAGTCATATTTTCAATAATTTCCCTGAGAGGAAACTGGAAAAAATCAAATGCTCCACACACTTATTTTGGTATTGGTGAAGGTTAAGATATAAATTATTTATATCTAACCATGAAAATGAGAAAGCCCCTATATTTTCAATAACACTCAAATATCCTGAGAATATCTGAAACTTTTTTTTAGAGGAAAATAATAGTTCCATAGAGGTGTAGGTCACATACTAGCTGGAAGTAAACATTTGTAAAAACAAATCTCTGCAAATAGACTTACAGAAAAATTCCTTTTAAATTCTAATTCAAGTTACATGCTACAAATCACATTACAGTACTTTCTGTTTTCCTTATGGTAGCCAGTCTCTTGATTATTAGGGACTATGAGCCCTGGCTTAGAAGTAGAAACTTAAATCAGTGACTTTATTTTTATTGCCAAACAGAAATCTGAATTCATATATTAAGAGAGCAGTGGAGATGAGATATGACAGAATTCATTAATGTGCCAAGGATGTGGCCAACTTGTCTACAACTAGTTAAAAGGCAAATACACAGATTGATCATTTTTCTTTCCAGGACGGTACGTCACAATACACATGGCCTGTTTCCTAAAACCTTCTGTCTAATGTTTAATAGATTGATGAAACTTCAAAAACAACACTCTCTACAATCCTACTAGACAAGAGGGGACATGAAGATACTCTAGGTTAGAAGAGAGATTATTTGCAACCTGAACTGACAAGGAAGGATTAGTCTCTTCACTTCACATTTTCTACCTTTAAACTAAAAATTTCCTTTAGCTTCAGAAAGGGTTGTGCTCTGAATCTGAGATAAAAATGATTGGCAAACCATTTTGATTTGGTTTTTACTTATAAACAATATTTTATCTTCAGCTTTCAATACACAAAGTAGATACTTGCTATATCTGATGATTGTCTATGTGAAAGGGGCAAATCTATGTTAATCATTCAGTCATGTCTGACTTTTTGCAACCCCATGGACTGTAGCCCACCAGGCTCCTCTGTCCTTGGGATTTTTCAGGCAAGATAACTGGAGTGGGTTGCCATTTCCTCCTCCAGGGGATCTTCCTGAGCCAGGGATCAAACCTGGGTCTCTTGCATTTGCAGGTGGTTTCTTTACTGTCTGAACCACCAGGGAAGCCCCAAAGGGGCAAAGATCAGCTTTAAATGCTCATTTTCTTAAAGAAACAAGCATGCATAGTTGTTAAGAGTCAAAATTTTCAAGCTCTGACACCTGCTGCCTCTGTAATACTAGGCAGAACACATAAGCTGAGTCCTGTGCCCCAGTCTTACGCTGGTGAGACCTGCTTGCCTGCTTGCCAGGATTATCATAAAGAGAAAAATTAGATTAATGCATGGTAAAGCTTTCAAATAAGAGTTACTCTAAGGTAGGATATTATCTTCAAAGCTCTAGTTAAATTTTCTGGAAACTTCATAAAACATCATCTTCCTGGACTGTATGTTCTTCTAAAGAAATTTAATGCATTGTGTACTGAAGTAAAAGCTAATAAATTATGCTTTAGTCTAATTGTCCAAACTTTTCTAGATGTTAGTTTGTAATTGTCTCACTTTCCATTCTTGATCAAATCAATAACTTTACCTGCCATATATTTGTGTACTCCTTCACTTCTTGCTTTCAGAACTTTAAAGATGCTATCTGGCAAAAACAAATAAATTACCTAAATTAACTGCTCTTTGAAGATCTACATTAAGAATAATTAGATCACTGCTGAGAAGAATTTCTTGTTCTTCCTTTTTCACAAATGCATGGAAACTGGTATAGGCTTGGAGAACCCATATTACCCTCCTCAAACTTGAATGTTAGTTTCATGATATTACACAAAATTGAGGCTGGGTAACTTAACTTCTAGGAAAGAAGCTAGCTACCCAGAGAATCTACCTGAACTACCCAAAGAGTCTCTTCATCACCTTCTGAGGTCTTGTAACCAAATTTGACTTGGATTGTGCAGCATCTAGCCATCTTTTTTTTTTTTTTTGCCCAGTAAAGACTAATTGGTATGTCTCATATCATTTCCCTGAACTGCTTACAGTATAAAGTTTACTGCATATTATGTGTGCTTTGAACTATATACCCTTTCATGCTCACCACTATGGATCTTAAATGATTTACATTATAAAGTGTTTCATAATTTGCAAAGTAATTTTTAAATATATTACCTCATTTGATTTTTGTAACAGCTCTCTAAGGCAGAAGCTCACTATGAATCCCATTAAAGAAATAGGGAATCAAAGCCACAAAGAGGTTATATAATATGTACAAGGTCACACAGTTATTAAAAGACAGAATAGGCCCAAAGCCCAATTCATGTCTCCTGGTTTAGTTCTCTATCAACTGTATGACCCCTATCATCATCCCCTGCCCATCCATTCATTCTGTCGCTCAGTCCCTCCAGGCTGCTTTAAGTTATCCAGTGGCAGCCAAGTGGAAAATGCCCGCAGAATCCCAGGTCCTGGATGACTCACAACAACAGCTTATGCCTCAGTTTCTTCAGGTATAAACACGAAAACTTTGAACTAGATGATTTCCAAAAATAAAATCACAGATAGCATGATATAGTGGAAAGAGCAGAGCACGGGTCATATACTAAAACAATTCCAGATTTGAATTTTGGTCCTTCTTCCCGATAAACAATTTGAGGAATTATCAATATATAACCTCTTTGGTTATTAGTTTCCTCACATGTAAAGTCAGAGATGCTAACATTAACTTTGAAACAATATTGTGAACTATAAATAATATATGCAGAGGAATTTGCCAAATGACAAACAGTCAATAAATATAAATTATTCCTTTTAGTATTAACACATGTTATATTCTAAAGGCATATACATTATTTTTAATAGCAATTTTATCCTTATATATAGAGGCTTTGCTAGCTTTACTAATTTTAAAAGGATAAGCTTTGAATATACTAACATTCATATGATCAAAAGCAGCTTTAAGAAATATTTTTATTAAGCAGTTAATCTGTAGGAATTTAGCATTGATTATTTTTTTTCAGAATTCAACTCAGAAGACCTGAGATCAATAATAAGAAATGTGAATACATTTGAATATACCTCTCATTTTCTTCAATAGGAGTATAAAAATTAAGTAGATGAAGTCTACACAACAGAGCAGATGGAATCTTATTGCATAGGCTTATCTTTTAAAGTAGTAAATAAAAAGCAGGACTATATGAAAAGAAAGAAAATAATTAGCTAAAAAATGTGGAGCCTAGATAGTGGAAATAAATAATTCTGTTTGCCCAAATGTTTCATTAAAACTGGGAAATAAAAATATATAACTTATTTTTCAAATTATTTAGGCTTACTATTTAACAGCAACATCTTTGGAAAATTAAATCACAATTATTATCAGAAACAGGGATAAGAAACCACACAGCTACGTCTCCCTAAAGAGTAACTTACCAGTTACAATGAATGTGAAGGTTTTAATGGAGTTCTGGCAGTGTGAGTCAGATTACAGAGAAAAACCATACAGACATATGAGGATCTTTCTCTTTTTGTCTCTCTTGTCACAAAGTAAGAAGCATTTGGAGAACTTTTTTAAATTTAAAATTTTTATTTTTAACGTATATTAATTTGAAGCATCATTTCACGTCCAGGTGCCATGTGGAAAGTGATTGATGTTTCAGGGATGGGAGAAGGGTGAATACTGGGAGACATCCAAATTATAAACATTTGAAAAATCCTGGAAGAATACACATTTTCTCTAAGAATAGACCTACACAAAGAATCTAATTTTAATTTGTTTGTTTGTTTGTTGCTGCATACATTCAAAGTAATATTATAAGCAGTTTTTGAATAAACATAATTAATCTTTGACCCTATCAAATTAACTATCCACTTAGCTTATCTATATTTTTGTTTACTAAAAATATCAACAACATATTTTAATGTATGTAGTTCAATACCATTTACATTCTAAGCATGTCTTACTTCAATATAAAAAGAATTTTTAAAAAATTATAAAATGTTAAATGAAATGTTTTACTTTAGAAAATATTAGGAAGTGAACTTTAGAAGGGAATAAAATAAAGGTTTTTTATAAAATTCACCTTTAATTTCAAAAGTTAGTGTATGTATATATATCTTGATACACAGACTTGAAAATAGTATCTAAGCTTTGTAGTATGCAACCTAATGAAGTGAGACAACATAACTGATAAATTTGACTGATGATATCAAGTAAATCATTGGGTAGCATATTCAGAACAAAAATTTAAAGCAATCATTTTAACATCAATTTTTGGGTGCTCAAATATGGTTATAGGCTCACTGAGAAAAGTTATTTTTTCTATTCTCCACTTTGTGTGTGTGTGTTTGTGTGTATATATATATATATATATATATATATATATATAACATAAGGTTTGTACTAAAAAAAAGTGGTTAATATTACCAAATTCGATTTTAAATCCCCAACTGTGAGATGTTGTATTTCCCAAAGATACTATATGCTTACCTTTTTTTCTGTTTTGTTTTTTTTTAATTTGTTTATTTTTTTAGTTGAAGGATAATTGCTTTCCAGAATTGTGTTGGTCAGACTTCATTTTAGATCGAACTTGAGACAGTGCCCACTTTCGTCCAGCTTTATAATAATAATAATAAAACCTCATAGAGTTTCAACAAAGAAAAAAAAAAAAAAAAAACAAGTAAAGTACCAGAAATGCCCAACTCCTAGGAGCAATCATGTTTAGTTTAATTTTCCTCCTTACTGTAATTTCACAAGAGATAAATTCAGAAACTCATCAGGTTTGTAATCAGGATCCTGATAGCAGTAAAAATTAATAAAACACAACTATTTGAAACACAAACTTGAAGAATCTACAAAAGCCTAATGAACTTTACTTATAATAAGTAAAGTCAGAAATAAAGGTGTGAATAAAGAGTGATAATTTTTTAAATTAATTTTTTAACTGTTTATTTTCCATTGGAATATAGTTGATTAACAATGTTGTGTTAGTTTCTGGTGTAAAGTGATTCAGTTATACATATCTATTCTTTTCCAAATTTTTCCATTTAGGTTGTTATATAATGAATGGGCTTCCCAGGTGGCTCAAGATAAAGAATCCACCTGCCAAACAGGAGACGTGGGCTCAATCCTCAGGTTGGGAAGATTCCCTGGAGAAGGAAATGGCAGCCCACTCCAATATCTTTGCCTGGGAAATCCCATGGAGAGAGGAGCCTGGCAGGCTATTGTCCATGGATCACAAAGAGTTGGACATGACTTAGTGACTAAACAAAAACAGCACAATGTTGAACAGAATTCCCTCTGATGTACAGTAGGTTCTTGCTGGTTATTTTAAATATAGAAGTTTAACTCTTTAAAACTTCCAGTAACCATCTTAGCCTTTGATTACGTCTGTCAAGATAAGCAATATTACCATCATGCCAATATTTAAAGCAGGACAAAATTACTCAAGTCATTAACTTGTAGATCTCAGGATTCTTCATTGTCCATTTGTTATTCGTGTAAGTTTATACAACTTATAGAAGATTAGCTCAATTGATTAGGGCATGATGCCAATGAGGTCAGAGGATCATTTTCATCTATGGAGTTAAAGTTAGCTGGATTCTGGGCTTTAGTAGAGGATGGAGTAAATTCTATCAGGGCATCTACAAGGATAAGCCATTGTCTCCAAAGGAAAGGTAGTCAAAACAGCATAGACTGATGATAATTAATTTATGTACCACTTTTGGAAAAAATCCCTATGGTAGTGGGTCAATGGTATCATCTTTGGCACAATTCAATGCATATTTAGGTCATTTATAGGAGTTTAGTAACTGCTAGTCTGAATTTAAAGTGTAGCCTTATGTTATATTTATTTTCTTTAGCTCTATTATATTAATTTGCTATAATCCTATTTGTTTTTTGTAAGTCTAACTCCTTTATATCAATTGTGTTTCAATAAATTCTATCCAGAAAATATATCACTATGTACAAATTTCTCTTTGTTTTACATGGTAGCATGTATAGACCTTTTCCATTCCCTGTACTCAATTCAGCATTCTTATGATTCAGTGATAACCAAAGCTTATACTATTAAATGATTCAAGAGATCTTTATACATTTTTTATAATGAAATTTTGTTAAATAAAATGATTTTCATTTTTTGTTCATTCATTCATTTATTCATTAACTATTTACTGAGTGTCTACTATGAGTCAGGATCTGTTCTAGTGGTAGAAAGACAAAGTTCTAACATAGGAGATTCATAAATACATCTACTTCCTACCCACCTTAAACAAACACGATGTTATTATATTACAAATCACAAATGGAAGAAAACTTTTCTTGAACCTAATTGTCCCTTTAGTGAGCTATATCAGATTATTTTGAGGAAAAGATTGAACTGTAAGCATCACACCCCAGAGTTGACAACAGCTGTTAAAAAGAAAAAGGTCTCAATTACACAACTCTGGCTTCTGTTCATTTCAGGATTATTATTATAAGTCAAAAGTCTATAGCAATAAAAATGACATCAACAGGAACAACAATAACCATAATATGTGCCACATATTGTCTACAGCTATATTAACAGTGTATATTCATTGCAGGGGAGTGGGTGGGAAGTCTTGAGGACTAGCTGACTCAATAAAAGGCCAATAAAGAACAAATCATAGTAGCCTTTCAACCTCCAACAGGTCACAAGGCCCTCAGAGTAGAAATTAAAAACTGGTTCATAACTTGAAAAATGAATTTCAGGTTATGGTAAGAAGATCGGTGAATTGCATGTTAAAAAAAAGATTTTAAAGAATTGTTTAGGCCATAAAGAGGACATGACACTTTATTGCTGCAAACAACTACAAAAAATCCAACTTTTGTTAAGTAGGTAGCATACTAGGCCAATAAAGAAAGGGCAAAAGAGAAGGCTGTGTGCTTGCCAGCAAATATTCTACTGTTTCTTATGGAAGGAAATGACGTTTAAAAAATACAAATACACAAGTATGCAAAAGAGAAAAATGTAGGGGATTAAACAAAATTATACACAAGTAGTAATTCGAATATATTTTTTTAAAAAGATAGTATTTCTCACACCCTGGATTCTGGACACTCCATTTTGGTAATCACTTTGTAGAGATAAAAGTTGGCTGGACACAAAGCCAAAAGAAATAGCAACTTAGCGTGTATTATTCATGAGCACATTCCATTGGATGGTGAGTTTTAAGCTAATAAGCAACATTTTAAATCTATGAATAGAAGGATTCTAGTGTATTATTAAAACCATATTAACTTCATAGTTAAATTCCTTAGAATCACTGAAGATTGCGTAGGCCTAGAGAAGAGAGAAGTGAAGTCGCTCAGTTGTATCCGACTCTTTGGAACGCCATGAAATGTAAACTGCCAAGTTCCTCTGTCCATGGGATTTTCCAGGAAATAATACTGGAATATGTTGCCATTTCCTTCTCCAGGGGATCTTCCCAACCTGGGGATCGAACCCAGGTCTCCTGCATTGCAGGAAGACTCCTTATCAGCTGAGCCACGAGGCCTAGCGTTGAACCACACAGCCACATAGGCCTAGCCTTGAATAAAATCAAGAGCATGATACATATGGTTTTGAGCAATACAATGCTAATTAATAATGAAGAAAATTTAAAGTCAGGATTCTCAACGTTCTCGGCACCTCATGGGTCACTTGATTATCAGAATAGTAAAACCTTGTTAATAGAAACTTTTAAAACTCATCAAATTCTGGACTAGGGACCATTTAGCATCATGACTAACATTTATCTTCCTTACTCTTTCTTCTTAGGTAATGTAAAAGAGATTATTTAGAGGATTGCTTTAAAGAATTAAATGAACATACTACCTCTCAGCACTTGAGAAGCCCTCATTTACATGGTAAAACATATTTAAACAGAATTGTCTATTGATGAAAGCAACAACCATGCAAACTTTTATAAGTCCAGTTTGAGCTATTTTGTGCATCTGAAATAAAATTTCATTTACTTAAAATATTATTTAATTTTGCCCACCAGTTCTGCCCAGTTCTTTTTTCCATTTTGTTTAACTAGTGAGGTTTGTTTTACTCAAAATGTCATTAACACATGCACTGTGATGTCATTTTTCATGTTTTATCTGTTAATAATATTTACTTACAAACTGGCTGTAGGAGGAATAGTAAAGGCGTTAAAGGACATATTTTATATACTGACTCAGTTATTAACAATCAAGCTGCATCTAGAAACACTGTATAAGTAAATGTCTTTGTTTTATCAGAGTTCTACAGGTGTATAAAATAGAAGTGATATTGTCATATTTCTTATTGAGATTGAAGATCCTGGAGGTTTTTATGAAACCTTGAGAAGAAAGTACATTTTACAATTATAAGTACTTGATCTAAAAAAAAGTTGTATGGCCTAAGATTAATGCAAAAATATTATGGACTGAGATTTAAATCAAATTGGTTATGTATGCATTTACTTATCACCCAGTAGGCATGGCAGAACTCCATCTTATTATGTTTAAAAGTATAAATCTCAAATTTGTACGTCATATGGATGGAATGTATCCAGCAATAAATATGCAGTTTAGAGGAACCTTTGCAATGCTGTAGAATAATTTGGACAGCTGGTGTTATTGGTTGATCTACAAGGTTTTTGGTGTTCTTATCAATCTGCTCTTTTACACTTAATTTAAATTTAGTATAAATATTCACTGTCAAAAAATTAAATTGGGGGAGAATAATCTCACATTTTAACTCAGGATATAAAACCAAAATATTAGCAGATGAAGTACACAGATAGGTGAGTTTTTGTGGTTCAAATGGTACGCAGACAAAGAAAGTGGTAATTTGTTTTTGTTTATGCAGACTTAGGTAGACTTCTAAAATGAAAAAGAATTCTTCTAGTTGCCAGATCTGTAGTATACATGCTCTTTTTATTAGAAAAACTTGCTAAATTTTTAATAACACAACATTTGTTGAGTACTTTCTCAAAGCAGTTCCACATATTATTACCTCACAACAATTTTACAAGATTAAAAGTAACTAAACCTGGCAAAAGGCAGTTTGGAATGTTATAAATCAAACTTGGATTTATACAGGTAGAGAGAGACAGCCTTTCATCCTTTATTTTTCACGTTTGAGAATATAGACTAGCATATTAGTATCTCGAGTTTGAATTACTTGTACAACGACTACAAGGTGGTTTTGTCTTTTTTGCATTCCTTGTACATATGTTATTATTACTTGGAGTACAGTTAACCTGGTGTAGTTTTTGAGCCCTAATGCACTGTTTTCATGAAACCCAATTGTATTGTTCTCTGTCTTTTCCATCTAAATACAATTGTGCACCTACATGGCAATGGTCATATTAGACTTAGCCCTACGTGAGACCTTAAATTAATTGTATTTACTTTCTTCTTCAAATAACACAGCATTTCTAGAGCACCTCTAAAGTGACTCTTACATAGGAGGACAATGAAAGAACAAGACCAGAGTATGTTTTGCATGGATAATGCCAAGCTGAAAGAAAAGATCATATTGGGCCACTTGGAACATAGAGAAACATGACATATGACTGTATGAATGTGTAAAAAGGATAATCCATAAAAATTCTAGATATTATCCATCAAATAACAAATGAAAAAAGCAAGCTATTTGCAATCATGAGGGCAGGATTAAATATGGGAGACCCCACCAGGAACTTCGGAAAAAAGAGGTAGCACACAAAGTCAGAAAGTATGAAAAGCTTCAATTTCTTAAAAGGTAAAAGCAATTTCAAAATTATCAAAGCACCAGTTATCAAACTCAAGAAAGGGAAAAGTTCTTTAAGCAGGGAGAGAAGAGGCCATGGGAACAGAAAATCGATTCTACTCACATTCTAACACAAAAGAATCTATAATTTTCTACACTTAATACATCTGATATACCACTCGGCTTTTAACTGAACTGATGTGTTACAATAGTGTAAATACTGAATACTTATGTAATTGGAATCATAATATAACTCTATCAGGAGAATAGTTTAGAAAATGACAGGGGTGCATGTGTGGTGGGCTTAGGAGAGTAAAGATGTTTAAGTCCTTAACAGTATATTTTTCCCAAAGTACGACATCAATAGATAATGTCTACAACCGTAAATTCAAGAATTTGAATGATTTACAGAAAATTATCAGTACAATAACTTAGTATGACTCATATTGTTCAGCCAGCCAGTCAGTTCAGTTGCTCAGTCAGGTCACTCTTTGCAACCCCATAGACTGCAGCACGACAGTCTTCCCTGTCCATTACCAACTTCCGGAGCTTGCTTAAACTCACGTCCATCAAGTCAGTGATGCCATCCAACCGTCTCATCCTCTGTCGTCCCCTTCTCCTCATATTGTTAGAGTGTACAAAATTTATCTTTTTATTTAAAGTATTTCAGGATTCAAAACCTTCAGAGTAGTTTTAAGTAAAAAGAAGTTATCCCTGGTTTTAATTCTGAAAAAATAAGCTGATTTTGATCCAGACTCAAAATAACAAAAATTTGAAAAGTGACTGAAAAAAGGTCAATGCCTATAAGATAGCAACTTGCCCAAATTAACCATAAAATCCACATGATCATTACAGGAGGACAGAGGGTTCTGGGAAAGAAAAATGATTTAAAGAGTAATTAGATGCTGATGCCTCAGCCCTTCTTGGAAAATATTATATACCAAATTACAAACAAATAAAGGGCTTTTTGGTATACCCCCTCCAAAGTTAGTATCATATCTTACTTTGTATAATATTTTTATTCCATCATCTAATTTTTCCCATTTTTTGCTTTGTATAATGTATCTCTTGCCTGACCAGATGGCAGTGAATCAGCCAATAATCACGGAAGGCACATCGTAATATATTAACATCCTAATGAATTATTGCAGATCTGTTTCCAAAAGTCACAACCAGTAATTAAAATACAGAGTTGACCTGGAAACAAGATTGCAAGATTTGAAAACATCCTGGAATGGCTTTCTTATTGTCCATCTGTAATGTCTATATTGGATACTCCCCTTGCTTACCCAGTTTCCATTACCAAGGTCCCTCTACTGGAATTTCAGATTTGTTCAGGGAATCACCTCTTCCCAAATAGCACAAGTGCTTCTTGTGTAGAAGCCCCATCCTCTATTGCGCTTTGCTAGTGATTAGTTTAGAAGTGGGAAGATGACTGGAAAATTCTTCACTGTTCTTCGGGCAGAGTGATGAGATCTCTCTCTATTCTCTCCCGTCAAAGGTGAACAACAGGTAAAGTGGTTCTGATTGCCCTTCTAAGGCATTTAATCTCCAGAAATTTAACCTGCTTTAGCATGAAACCAAAACAGAACAGATAGATGGGAACAATATAGTGGTGGACCATGGGATGAATCAATTTATAGCCTTCCATAACCTGAACTTCTTGTTATGCATGCTAGTGTACAAGCTACTCCTAACTAGATTTTCTATTACCTGTATCTAACAAAATTCTAACTAAATTCAAACTGATATTTCTTAGAATCATTAAAAGTAGTCAATTCAAGCTAACAGAATTATAATCATTTTCTACTCATTTTTTACATAATTACAGAATTTCAGGCTCAAATAAACTACAAAAAAATGCCACTCTTTTGTGTGTGGGTGCATATATAGATACACAGTGTTGCAAATGTGTTTGTGTGAGTGTTATATATGCAGCTGTGTATTGTAAGGCAGTAGAGTATCGAGACTTGACTAGGAATCAGTTCTGTTCAGTCACTCAGCTGTGTCCAACTCTTTGTGACCCCATGAACTATAGCACGCCAAGCCTCCATGTCCTTCACCAACTGCTGGAGTCCACCCAAACCCATGTCCATTGAGAAGGTGATGCCATGCAACCATCTCATCCTCTGTCGTCCCCTTCTCCTCTCACCTTCAATCTTTCCCAGCATCAGGGTCTTTTCAAATGAGTCAGCTCTTCGCATCAGGTGGCCAAAGTGTTGGAGTTTCAGCTTCAACATCAGTCCTTCTAATGAGCAACCAGGACTGATCTCCTTTAGGATGGACTGGTTGGATCTCCTTGCAGTCCAAGGGACTCTCAAGAGTCTTCTGCAACACCACAGTTTAAAAGCATAAATAATTCGATGCTCAGCTTTCTTTATAGTCCAACTCTCACATCCATACATGACTACTGGAAAAACCATAGCCTTGACTAGATGGACCTTCGTGGACAAAGTAATGTCTCTGCTTTTTAATATGCTGTCTAGGTTGATCATAATTTTCCTTCCAAGGAGTAAGCATCTTTTAATTTCATGGCTGCAATCACCATCTGCAGTGATTTTGGAGCCCTAAAAATAAAGTCAGCCACAGTTTCCACTGTTTCCCCATCTATTTGCCATGAAGTGAAGGGATCAGATGCCATGATCTTAGTTTTCTGAATGTTGCGCTTTAAGCCAACTTTTTTACTCTCCTCTTTCACTTTCATCAAGAAGCTCTTTAGTTCTTCTTTACTTTCTGCCATAAGGGTGGTGTCATCTGCATATCTGAGGTTATTGATATTTCTCCTGGCAATCTTGATTCCAGCTTGTGTTTCCTTTAGTCCAGCATTTCTCATGATGTACTCTGCATATAAGTTAAATAAGCAGGGTGACAATATAACAGCCTTGACATACTCCTTTCCCTATTTGGAACCAGTCTGTTGTTCTGTGTCCAGTTCTAACTGTTACTTCCTGACCTGCATACAGGTTTCTCAAGAGGCAGGTCAGGTGGTCTGGTATTCCCATCTCTTTCAGAATTTTCCACAGTTTCTTGTGATCCACACAGTCAAAGTCTTTGGCATAGTCAATGAAGCAGAAATAGATGTTTTTCTGGAACTCTCTTCCTTTCTCAATGATCAAGCAGATGTTGGCAACTTGATCTCTGGTTCTTCTGCCTTTTCTAAAACCATCTTGAACATCTGGAAGTTCATAGTTCACATATTGTTGAAGCCTGGCTTGGAGAATTTTGAGCATTATACTACTAGCATGTGAAATGAGAGCAATTGTGCAGTAGTTTGAGTATTCTTTGGCATTGCCTTTCTTTGGGATTGGAATGAAAATTGACCTTTTCCAGTCCTGTGGCCACTGCTGAGTTTTCCAAATTTGCTGGCATATTGAGTGCAGCACTTTCATAGCATCATCTTTCAGGATTTGAAGTAGCTCAACTGGAATTCCATCACCTCCACTAACTTTGTTCGTAGTGATGCTTCTTAAGGCCCACTTGACTTCACAATCAGGATGTCTGGCTCTTATTGAGTGTGAGTGATCACGTTACCGTGATTATCTGGGTGGTAAAGATCTTTTTTGTATAGTTCTTCTGTGTATTCTTGTCACCTCTTCTTAATATCTTCTGCTTCTGTTAGGTCCATGTTATTTCTGTCCTTTATTGTGCCCATCTTTGCATGAAATGTTCCCTTGGTATCTCTAATTTTCTTGAAGAGATCTCTAGTCTTTCCTATTCTGTTGTTTTCTTCTATTTCTTTTCACTAATCGCTGAGGAAGGCTTTCTTAGCTCTCCTTGCTATTCTTTGGAACTCTTCTTTGAAATGAGTATAATTTTGCTTTTCGCTTCTCTTCTTTTCACAGCTAGTTGTAAGGCCTCCTCAGACAGCCATTTTGATTTTTTGCACTTTTATTTTCTTGAGGATGGTCTTGATTTCTGTCTCCTGTACAATGTCAGGAACCTCTGTCTTTAGTTCATCAGGCACTCTATCAGATCTAGTCCTTTAAATCTATTTCTCACTTGAGTAGACATGTTCTAGAATTTATACAGCAAACAGAGAAGGCACAGTGAGTGACAGACAGATTGTCAGGGGGGCAGTAGGGATAGTGGAAAGAAGTGGGCTTGCATAAAGGCTTGTAAATAGAACCTCAGACACACTCTAAGGCACACTATGGCTATCTTGAGATGTTAGTATTTTGGCTCAGTGTTAGTTTGCAAATGATTTGTAAATAAAAAGTATGAATATTCACAATCAATTTACATTTTATTTTCAGTCTTTAAGTTTATTTTCTAAGATAGAAACCCAAATGGTTTAAAGGATAATCCTCTAAGATGTGTTATGAAAAATTAAAGTTCTCCATCCTCCTTCCTCTCCATTTCTTCTTCTCTAGAGGCAGCCACTTTTGTTTCTTTTACCTGGTTCTTTTCTCTTTGTTCAAATGCTTTTTTCATTTTAGACATTACCTACATTTTTGACAATTTGTCTACATTTTAGACAATTCCCACCACATGAGAAGTTAAAAGATTTAACTTGTGCCACCTCATATGTACCCTCATGTCACCCTCTATTCCCATCTTCCCAATGCTATCATTTTGATTAGATTAACATTCAGTATTTCCACTCTAGTGACTATATAAATTCAACTCAGGTTTCAGTCATGGACTAGAGGTAAACTGGCTCTATGAAAAGAAAAAAAAAAAATTCTGACTTATATGATTTTTGATTTCCATAGGTGGCGCTAGTGGTAAAGAACCTGCCTGTCAGTTCAGGAGACACAAGAGACCTTGGTTCAATCGCTGGGTCAGGACGATTCCCTGGAGGAAGAAATTGCAACGCACTCCACTATTCTTGCCTGGAGAATCCCATGGACAGAGGAGCCTGGCGGGCTACAGTGCATGGGGTCACAAAGGGTCAGACACAACAAGCAACTCAGCATGCAAAAAGCATGCACGTATAAATACTCCCACTTTGACCAGTTTCAAATTACTGACCTGAGGTCACTTAATGAAAATTTGAAGAGATGGGCATATTTAATTATAAGGAGCTCTTTTCCTTTGGGTTAGCAATTGCCTTGTCTGTACTTGTTTGTGTGTTACATTTTCTGTGTATTTATATGTTACGAATTAGCAGATTCCCTTACGCATGTAACTTCCTTCTTATTAGGTACAGATATATCAGATATTCTACTGATTCTATGCTTTTGAAAAAGCCTTCTCTAGCACCTTCTATTCCAGTCACATTCTATAATGCAAAATGTTATCCTGGCACCTCTTTCCACTATCACCACAAGATTCTCTTTCTCATTTAGTGTGTGTGTGAGCTTAGTAATGTCCCACTCTTTGCAATCCCATGGACTGTAGCCTGCCAGACTCCTCTGTCCTTGGGATTTTCCATTTTGATGCATGAAGCAGGGTGCTCTGGGACAACTCAGAGGGATTGGGTGGGGAGGAGAGTGGGGAGGGAGTTGGGAGAGGGGTTCAGAATGGTGGGACATATGTACACCCATTGCTGATTCATGTCGATGTATGGGAAAAACCACCACAACATTGTAAATCAATTAGTCTCCAATTAAAATTAATTAATTAATTTTAAAAAAGAGTACTGGAGTGGGTTGCCATTGACTTCTCCAGGGGATCTTCCCAAACCAGGGAAAGGACCCCTGTCTCCTGCATTGCAGTCTTTACCACTAAGCCACCTGGGAAGCCCCTTTCCCATCTTGGGTTCCCTATTTCTTTGACCTCATGTGTTACAAACTAAATGTTTGTGTCTCCCCAAAATTCATGTGTTGACATTGTAAATCCCAAAATTATGGTATTGGGAGACATGGCCTCAGGTGCGTAATTAGGTCACAAGAGTAGAACCTTCATGAACAGGATTAGTTTCCTTATAAATGAGACCACAGAGAGCCCCTTACCCCTTGCACCACAGGAAGATACAATGAAAGGACAGCCATCTGCAAACAAAGTGAACTTTCAGCAGAACTAACTCCCAGCACTTTGGTCTTAGACTTTCCAGCCACCAGAACTGGGAGAAATGTTTATTGTTAAATCACTCAGTTTATGGTACTTTGTTACAGCAGCCTGAGCTAAGACACCAAGCCTTTCTCTTTACTGGTTAACTATTTCATTTTGGTGAAGCACATCCTCCTGAATCCTCTGAAGAAATTTTTTAGACTCTGTATACCCAAGAGTGTTTTTATTCTCCCATCACACTTTAATGATAGTAAGAATGACTGTGCATCTTCAGTTTGTAAGTAATTCCCTACAGAATGCTGATGGTTTTCCTTCATTTTGTTTTAGATTTCAATGTGCATGTTGAGAAGCCCCTAGGATTCTGATTCCAGATCCTTTGCAGGCAACCTGCTTTTCCTTTGCGGAAAACTCTAAGAACTCTATCCAAAATACTTCTGTTCTTAAAATTAGAATGCATTAAAGCATCACTCTAGTAGTATTAGCTTCATTTGTATTCCAGAATGGCCTTATGAATAAGAAGAAAGACGATGGACTACACCATATTCTATAGGCAAGGTGACAGTCTATATATGAATGTGACCATAAGAATATAACATATGTGAATATGTGTGTTAAAGTGGAAAAAATAAAGATGTCTCCTAAAAGGGACTGATCAAGAGCTTTCATTAATTTTATATTGCATGTATGTGTGTTTATGTGTTTGTATTGGTGGAAGAGATTAAAGAAGGGAATAAGCACAATAATTTGGAATGGAAAAAGGAAAAATGACTTTTCTGTGTGGTCTTGAGGAACAGGTAGCTTAAAAACACTGTTTCTGAATTTCTATTACTAAGAGGAAGAGAAAGATAAGTAAAATTAACTGTAAAGTTACCTCACAGATTATATAGGTATTTTTTCATTACATTTTTTAATGATTAAGGAAAAAAAGAAGAGTACTATTTTTGCCACATGAGAAAGTTCTATGAAACTCAAATTTCAGGGTCCACAAATGCAGTTTCATTAGTACACAGCTGGACTCACTCATTTCCATATTGTCTGGGGCTGCTTTTGCATTACAACAGAGTTAAGTGTTGTGGCAGAGGCAGTGTAGCCTTCAAAGCCCTATCTGGCTTTTCACAGGAAAAGCATGCTGACCTCTTGCACAGACCATCTAATTTACTTAACTCAACATTTACAATTCATAGGATTTTTAACTGTATGCGTGAAGGGGGTAAAAGTGGGAGAATGAGCTGAGATAAAGAAGATGCAAATATGATGAATAATTAATTAATTGTCCAGTGTGGATTTAGGCAGGAAAGTGATGAGAGACAGCAAGAAAGATAGGTCGTGGCCGTGCCATGTCATCAGAGAACGCCAGTTTGAGGAGTCTGCCGTTCATCTGGAAGGAAACTGGGAAACTATGGAGGATTTTGAGCAGAGGCGGGGAGTAGCATGAGCAGTATCTATTTTAGGAGATTAATTTGGCTAGGCAATGTGGAATTAATACACAGAGTACTGCTATCAGGTAAGGAAATTATTTATAGAATTATTTTAATAAGCTATAAAGAGGCATGAATGCATGTGAAGGCACAGTCTAACGTGTAAATATATCATTGAAATAATTTCTACAGTTCTGAAAAATCAGAAAGTCATCTCTATGTTTATGAATGTGAATTATTTATGTGTGTAAAAAAAAATTCAAGTATATCTTACCACCGAAGTTTTGGTCTACTCTGTTTCAGTATACTCAGCTACAATTTTATAAAATGTGCTTTCCATGTAACAAACAACCCAAGAAACTAATTGAGTCATACACTAGTTGCTGAATTAAGCTGGAACATGGTAACTGATTATCTGATTATTTCTTAATGTATTACTTATAAGCTTAAGGCTCAAAACATGGTAATGGAAGACATACAGGATTGTCTGTTATTTCAAAGACATAATATGAAGTGCTCATCATAATCTGGTTAAAAATCCTAAATAGCAAGAATGTTGGTCTCCTAGACGGAGTAATTCTAATTAACCTTATAAAAATAAGATTTGTACAGTATGTGGAAAATTAAGGATATAAACAACCATTAAAAGAAGAGCCTAATCGTATTATAATAATTATGTTCAACTGACACAATAGGCAATAGTCACATAGCAGTACCATATTTTAAATGCCATCATAAATAATATAAAATTACAATTTTATATTGTTATTATTCAACATAACATTTTAAATCATTATTTTAAACATCCAAATAAGTTGCTCTATTAACATAGTGATTTAAACACATACTCTGCAGTCACTTATTTTTGTAAAGAGTAGGCTAGACATTAAGTTAAATTATATTGGAAAATGAGCCAACAAAGTAAAAATAAGTTAACATTTATAGTAGGAGTTTATATATACCAGTATGTCTTAAGATTGGGGTACTAACATAAAAAGAAAAAAAGGAGATTTGGTTCAGTGTTGTTTAGAAGAGTTTCCTTTTTTTCCCCACGTTGTTTATGGTTAATAGCTGGCCATTCTAGTGACAAAAGTAAGCATCATGGTTTAAAACTTGGACTCCAGTGACATAAAAACTGAATTTCCAACTGTATGATTTTGGCAAATTTCTTGACCACTTCAAGCCTCAGATTCCTCATCTGTCATAATGTTAATATCTGCCCTGAGCTCAAAGATTTGTTGTTACATATGCTTATGAACTTAGCACTTGCCGTTGTAAGAATACTAAACATTAAATAAATGATAGCTATTGTTTTTGTTATAATTATTACTTCCTATCTTAAGTTTTTTCTTTGATTGCATGTTGGCATGTTAGAAAGATTGAAGAGAGAGAATTGAAAATAAAGAGTAACAATATAATTATTACTTCCAATCCCCTTCCCATTCATCTATTCCAGCTTTGAAGTGAAGTGAAGTTGCTCAGTCATGTCCAACTCTTTGCGACCCCATGGACTGTAGCCTACTAGGCTCCTCAGTCCACGGAATTTTCCAGGCAAGAGTACTGGAGTGGGTTGCCATCTCCTTCTCCAGGGGATCTTCCCAACCCAGGGATCGAACCCGGGTTTCCCACACTGCAGGCAGACGCTTTACCATCTGAGCCACCATTCCAGCTTTAGTTTAGGAGAAATGTTAACAAGTAGTCAATTATTATTGTGGTCTGCGGCCTTTAATGGATACTTAAAAACATATTATGGACTGTTATTGGGACACCAAACCAAAAGTTCCTCAGAAGGTCTGTCTAGGGAACACCTCTGAATTCCCTTGGGAATCCCTGGACTTTGAATCTCCCGCCTTCCTGATTACTAGAAACCCTTGTGAGTGCGACATTGTCAGAAATATCTGACTTGCATAGTTCTTTGAGCCATCCTTGAAATTTGCTGCTATATTTAGTGATCTATTTACAAGCTTAAGAAGCTATGTTTGCTGAGACACATGTCCATAAATATGTAATAGATGGAGAAATAATTGTGGACACCTGAAAGAAAATTTTGACAACACTAGCCCTATTTTTCTTGTTCTGGAAAATTGCTTTACACAAATGGTGTTTCCTAGAAAATTTCATTAATCAATACACACTATTCCCTTACGGCAAAGATGGTGTTTTTATTTTGTATCATTGTATTGTGATAATAATTCTCATGTATATATTTAAAATTTCAAATAAACTGGTGGTTGGTAGGAAATTTCTTGGTCATATAAAAGATGTGCAGAAGAAATGAGCATATGACCAGTTAAAATGAATGCCCTAGTTGTTACAGTATTTGTTTAGTGATCATAAAACCACCCCAACTCTTCTGCGATAATTTGATTTGCTTTAAATAATATGTTTCCCTGACTAATAAGCAAGAATGCATCATTAAACTAGTGTGTGAACCTAGTGAGCCACTTGTCTTCCATGTCCCACTGTGGCCTTGTTTCTCTGCTCTGATTTCAAGTATGGTAGAAATTGCCATAAGCTGATAAAAAATACATTTCTTTAAAAAAAAAAAAAAAAAGCTACCTGGTTCCCCAAGTCAAGTTATAATGCTAGAGACAGAAGTAAAGAGAAAACAAAGTGGAGTTTTTGTTTGCTTTGTTTTTTAAAAAATAAACACTGAAATCATAAACTAATCAAAGAACAGAATGCTGAACTCCATGACAACTTGGAGAGTATATCCAAAATGCATATACAAAATGAAAGGCTGAATCAGGAAATGACTTTAATCAATACAGGTGCCTTATCAAATAAGGAATAACAGTTTAGTCAAGGTCAAACTTCAGTTGATTGTGGCTTCAGTATATGCACAGCATGGTTAGAATTCTTTGTGGATATGTGATTCAGGGGAAAAAAATGTCCAGTGCCTACAAATTGAAACAATAAGAGATGAAGTCAATAGTCTACAAAATTAATCTTTACCACAAGTAAAAACTGATTATTAAACCTTAGGGAGCTTTTTTTTTTCCCCACAAACGTGAAATTAATAGGAAAAGCAGTGTCAACTGACTACAGTAGCTACAGAAGGATTTTTCTTGAGAGTGGAAAAGTCACAGAGGAGAAAGTTTAGAGTGAGGAAAATGTCTTGAAAGTAAATGAAACTGGCCTGTCATACAAGAAAATGCCTTCAGGAAGATTCCTATCCAAGAATGAGAAGTATGAGTCTAGTAGCCCTGGGCAGACTAACATGTATTTGATAGCAACCCAGCAGCCTTTAAGATTAAGTTGTATTTATTCTACCATAAAACCTCCAGGACATCGAGGTGATCAAGGTGCAAGAAAACACTTGTTTAACTATATAGACTCAATCAAATAAAAATCTAGAAGCAGGGCAAGACTGGCTGTACTGTTTCTAATAATGTTAGTGCTTTAGTGATATTCATAAATTTGCAATGTTTAAAAGTCTCAGCCCATAGCCTTTGAAAATGTAAAAGGTCTGCTGTATTTACCTTCAAATATACTTCTCATGTTGTAAAAAAAAAAAAAAAAAAGGCTCTTTTTCAAATGGTGCATAGCTTATACTTAATTTCATTCTTAACCTGTAAATGTATTTAAGTCTGTTTGTTACTCCTATTTGAACTAGATATATTAAACATAATTCATTGAAGTTGATATGCATTAAGTTCAGGTCAGATTGAAATTTAATTAGGAAATGTACAACACTTTCACTGATTCCACGACCTAAGCAAGTGGCAACATGTAAAAATGTATTTTCAAGAACAAATTTTAAAAACTATTTATATTTATTTTCTTAAAGGCATTCACAGAGATATTCGAGGTGGCTATAATTTCCACCCTGATCTCCATGCAAATTGTTATTAATTACTAGAATGCAATGGCATAAGAATAAGCATGTGATATCAAGATTGATAGTCTTAGGAAGTGAGATCTATAGACAGTTGAATAATGAGCATTTATTCTATAAAGTGTGCTGCTAATGTTTCATATTAATAAAAAGGAACCATATGGAGTGTGTTATATGTCCTGGGAACTCTGAATAAATATTTTTTATACAGATTTCAAAAAGTTGCATTTTCTCATAAAGTTCATTAATTAACAAGGATCCAACTTATTCCATTGCCTCAGAGTGACAGACCACAAAGTGTGTATATAGTGGTAAATACATTGACTTACTTTTTTTCTAAAATATGTTAAAATGACATATATCATCTAAAGTTGATCTCTGGAGGAATGACTCTTTGAAACATTCTCTGTAACTCCATTACTTGATATGACATTTCTTCAGAACTTACTGGGCATTATTGAAATATTATACTACCTTGGCAATCATAACTGAATTTTATCTTTTTTGCTTTCTTTTCTGTGGTTCTGTTTGTTGGTATAGACAGAAGGACTCTAATTTCCAGCTAACAGATTTGTTTTTGTGAGTCTAGCATCATTAGGAAAGTATTGATTTTACCTGCTGACTAAATAGGACATTCAAGATAAAACTATGTTCACCTTTCAAAACAGTTCTTTGCCTCTGGAAAGCTATCCAAATGATTGTTTCAGTGTGTGTGGATATTCTTTGATAACTTTTAATATGTTTCATTCTTATATCCAATGATTCTAGCAATAATGTTTCCCTTTTGATATTTTAAGATGCTGTCATTCAGGTGTATCTGCATCTTTCAGTCCGTGTCTAGGATGAGAGTTCCACGAGCAGGGGGACTTTGTTCCACTTATTGTCGCAACTCTAGGGCCTATCTGCCTGACACATAGAAGGCATTCAAGTAAATGATAATTGTTTGAGACTATATGATCTTTACAGATGTAGAGTATTGGCCAAACTGCAACATCCTTTATTAACAACTAAGAGAATTCTGGATTAGCGCTTTCATGTGCTCTTAAAATAATATCAAGAGGTAAACTCTGGGTTCTACTTTCATCATTGTTCTGAAGTAGTTTTTACCTTGGAGCATGTTAGTTACTCAGTTGTGTCTGACTCTTTGTGACCCCATGGACCATAGCCCATGAGGCTCCTTTGTCTATGGGATTCTCCAGTCAGGAATACTGAAATAGGTTGCCATTCCCTACTCCAGGGGATCTTTCCCACCCAGGGACTGAACCCAGGTCTCCCACATTGCAGGCAGTTTCTTTACCATCTGAACCATAGTGACAAATTAATAGCCAAATTCTTTGGAATAAATTTGGTCCTCACTTTAATTGCATTCATTTCACCTATGGAAGTCTAGGTCATCTCTTCCATCTTAAAAGTCTCTCCATCCTTTTCCCCCAATAGGTGCAATTTCTATATGCTCATTCTTTTCTTTTTTTCCTCTCTTATTATAAACTATTTAAAGCATCCTTTTCCCCCCATATAGGTGTAATTTCTATATGCTTCCCCCATATAGGTGTAATTTCTATATGCTTCCCCATATAGGTGTAATTTCTATATGCTCCCCCCATATAGGTGTAATTTCTATATGCTCCCCCATATAGGAGTAATTTCTATATGCTCCCCCCATATAGGAGTAATTTCTATATGCTCCCCCATATAGGTGTAATTTCTATATGCTCCCCCATACAGGTGTAATTTCTATATGCTCCCCCCATATAGGAGTAATTTCTATATGCTCCCCCATATAGGTGTAATTTCTATATGCTCCCCCATACAGGTGTAATTTCTATATGCTCCCCCATACAGGTGTAATTTCTATATGCTCCCCCCATATAGGAGTAATTTCTATATGCTCCCCCATATAGGTGTAATTTCTATATGCTCCCCCATACAGGTGTAATTTCTATATGCTCCCCCATACAGGTGTAATTTCTATATGCTCATTCTTTTCTTTTTCTCCTCTCTTATTATAAACTTTATTTAAAGCACCTTATTAAGTCCCATATTTTCAACTGTCATCTCTATGATCACAATTCTTTAATTTATATTTCAAGTCATCTTCTCTTTCTTAAGATACAAACCCATACTTTTATGCCCATATTCTACAGGTACCTCAAACTGAATAATTTTGAAATAAACTAATTCAAACTAATTCTCTTTCTCTCCAAACATATTCTCACTCCTTTATTCCTGTTTTAGTTGTTTGCAAATGAGTTGAGTGTTGAATAAAACTGTTTTGGTATGTTAGGCTGATAACAGACAGAGACTGCACCTGATATTCATTATGGTGCCCAGAAAGCAAATATGATGAAAAGATGTTTATCTTTCCCAGTGAATATAAGTTAAGTTTTTATTCCGTTATTAAACTGAAAACTTTGTACTCTTTTCTATGCTTTAGTGTATTAGGATATCTGGAGTAAGAGACAGAGTGGCATTGCTCATAGAATCTCACCTCTGAACACAAGCTTAGTAAAAGGAAGTAAATATAATGGCAAACAGTTCATGAGCAACACTCAAACAGAAATGGCATATATGAGAAATCTAAGAACTGGCACCCAAATATTAAAGAGGGGGAACGAGTGAGTCAAGATAAACTAGTTTATGTCTGAGTAATCCCAAATTTTTTTTAAATATTCATTACTCACAGTCTGTTGCAAATCGGGTGATTCTCTAAGGGAGCTCTTCTCTATGCATTGGTTTAGCATTCAATTAACTGCTTCAGTCCTGTGAACCTACCTATCAACACATGCTCTCTCATTTGCAGGGCAGGAATAGAGACTGAAGACTTAGAGAACGGACTTGGGGACACAGCAGGAGAAGGAGAGAGTTGGGCAAACTGAGAGAGTAGCTTTGACATATATGCACTACCGTGTGTCAAATAGAGCTAATGGGAGGCTGTTGTATAACACAGGGAACTCAGTTCAGTGCTCTGTGACAATGTAGAGGGGTGGGATGGTGGGGTAGGAGGGAGCCTCAAGAGGGATATATTTATACTTTCAGCTGATTCACGCTTGTACAGTAAAAACCAACACAACATTGTAAAGCAATTATTCTCCAATTAAAATTTTAGAAGAGAATATTTCATTCCTTCTTCTTTCTTTAAAATCTTGTTCCAATTGACAATATAATGCTAAGAATATAGATAAATCAAAAACAGTCAAGCTATATAAAAAAAATAATAACATATTTTCTCAACTGTTTTAGCAGGGGAAAAGGAATGGGATAATTGAGTGCTAATCATTAAATAGTTCCACCTAGAAATGGCACACATTACTCTGCTAAAATTTTATTGGTCAAATTAAGGCATATGGCCCTATCTAACTACAAAGTAATGGGAAACACACCCTAGCCATGGGCTCAGAGATAGAGAAGAGCTGGATATAGCAAACAGCAGTAGTAAAACGTGTCACAATAAATTTCCATTAAAGAAAGCACAATTCAATCCTACTTATACTTCTCCAGAAGCATTAAAAGAGGAGGCAGCATTTGGTGGGGAGAAAGGAGAAAGGAAAATACCGAGTTCAGTAAAAGCTCCATCTAGAATGGATGCCTCCTTTTCTACCATGCTGAATTAATAAATGAGGAAAAATTATAAGCTCTCACCATTGTGTTTTCCCTAGCTGAAAGGCAGATGAATAAATAAGGAATGATTATGATCAAGAGTTATCAGAATGACAAATGAAAAAATAAATATTATAAGAATTGCAGAAGAACATGATGGTCTAGAGAGAAAAAGCAGACAAAGCATGGCAGATGATGTATTACCTACAGAGCAGGAAGTTTCCTGGTCAAAATCCATATACATACTGTTTCTGCTCTCTATCCGGAAGAGGATTGGGAGAGTATTCCAGTGAAAATTAGTATTATAGAAAGAAGGAAAACAGCTTATCAGAATTTGTTCCAGCAAGATACTAAATAGCAATAATACAGGTACATGAAACTGTCCTCAATGGGGGTTGGAGGTGGGGGTTGTGGTGGGGGTTGGAGGAGAGTCATTTTACCTACTTTCAGTATTAGCTTTGTCAAACTGTTGGAATCTGATTATCAGAAAGTAACAGATCCACCTAGAATTAAGGGAAATATTTATGGCAATAAATTTTATACAGTTATAAAATTGAAAAGAAAAAAAATTGAAAATGAAAAAGAAAAATTCCTGTAAAAACACTGCTTACCCAAATAGAAATAGGAAATTGGCCTTATGTTTTCTGAAAAAATTATATACATTAAAATACTTATTTTAATGCAAACAATTTCTTCAAAACATATAGGAAATTGGATCTATATACAAAACAAGAAACAGACTCACAGACATAGAAAACAAACTTATGCTTATCAAAAGGGAGAGAGAGGGAGGGGGGACAAACTAGAAGTATGAGAGTAACAGAAACAAACTACTATACCTAAAACGGATAAGCAACAAGGATTTACTATATAGCACAGGTAATTATATTAAATATCTTACAAAGACCTACAATGGAATATAATCTATAAGAAAAACTGAATCACTATGCTATACACCAAAATTAATGCAAATTTGTAAATTTGTAAATAAACTATATTAAAATAGTTACCATAGCAAAAAAGGGGGGGAAAAAAAGGAAAAGAAAGAAAGAAAATAATTAAATGATAAAGAAAAATAGAAGAGAAAGTTCTCAACATGGTAACAGTAATATACAAGAAAATATGGCTAGCATCATAATAATTACAAAATATTTTATATATCCCCATAAAATTGAAAATAGTTCAAAAGTAGGAAAGAAATGAGTAGAATAGTTTCTATTTTCAGATTATATTATCATTGGCATAAAAAAAATCAAATTATATTTCTGTAGATGAGCTGAAAACAATTGAAAAATCTAATAAATAAATCAGTTTGTAATAATGTCAAAATATAAAAGAGGAATACATCCTAAAAAATATTCAGAATCTTCCACATTAAAAATGGCAAAATATTACTGATGGAATTTGAAGACCATTGAATGATGGTATGCACTATGTGTACTATGGTTTTGGATAGGCAGATCAATACTGTTAATATATTTATTCAATAGTATTGTACCAGCGTCTGCACTTTGCTGGAGCAGCTGTGAAGAGATGCCCCATATCCAAGGTAAGAGAAACCCAAATAAGATGGTAGGCTCTGAGAGAGGGCATCAGAGGGCAGACAGACTGAAACCACAATCACAGACAACTAGCCAATCTGATCACATGGACCACAACCTTGCCTAACTCAATGAAACTAAGCCATGCCCTGCGGAGGCACCCAAGACGGATGGGTCATGGTGGAGAGATCTAACAGAATGCGGTCCACTGGAGAAGGGAATGGCAAACCACTACAATATTCTTGCCTTGAGAATCCCATGAACAGTAAGAAAAGGCAAAAAGATAAGACACTGAAAGATGAACTTCCCAGATTATTAGGTCCCCAATATGCTACTGGAGATCAGTGGAGAAATAACATGAGAAAAAATGAAAGCATGGAGCCAAAGCAAAAACAGCACCCAGTTGTGGATGCAACTGGTGATAGAAGCAAGGTTCGATGCTGTAAAGAGCAATATTGCATAGGAACCTGGAATGTCAGGTCCATGAATCAAGGCAAATTGGAAGTGGTCAAACAGGAGATGGCAAGAGTGAACATTGACATTCTAGGAATCAGTGAACTAAGATGACTGGAACGGGTGAATTTAACTCAGATGACCATTATATCTACTACTGCAGGCAGGAATTCCTTATAAGAAATGGAGTAGCCATCATAGTCAACAAAAGAGACCAAAATGCAGTTCTTGGATGCAATCTCAAAAATGAAAGAATGATCTCTGTTCATTTCCAAGGCAAACCATTCAATAGCACTGCAATCCAAGACTATGCCCCAACCAGTAACACTGAAGAAGCTGAAGCTGAACAGTTCTATGAAGACCTACAAGACCTTTTAGAACTAACACCCAAAAAAGATGTTCTTTTCATTATAGGGGACTGGAATGCAAAAGTAGGAAGTCAAGAAACACCTGGAATAACAGGCAAATTTGGCCTTGGAGTACGGAATGAAGCAGGGCAAAGGCTAATAGAGTTCTGCCAAGAGAATGCACTGGTCATAGCAAACACCCTCTTCCAACAACGAAAGAGAAGACTCTACATATGGACATCACCAGATGGTCAACACTGAAATCAGATTGATTATATTCTTTGCAGCCAAAAATGGAGAAGCTCTATACAGCCAGCAAAAACAAGACTGGGAGGTGACTGTGGCTCAGATCATAAACTTGTTATTGCCAAATTCAGACTGAAATTGAAGAAAGGGGAGAAAACCCCTAGACCATTCAAGTATGACCTAAATCAAATCCCTCATGGCTACACAGTGGAAGTGAGAAATAGATTTAAAGGACTAGATCTGATAGATAGAGTGCCTGATGAACTATGGAATGAGGTTCATGACATTGTACAGGAGACAGGAATCAAGACCATCCCCAAGAAAACGAAATGCAAAAGAGCAAAATGGCTGTTGGAGGAAGGCTTACAAATAGCTGTGAAACGAAGGGAAGCAAAAAGCAAAGGAGAAAAGGAAAGGTATAACCATCTGAATGCAGAGTTCGAAAGACTAGCAATGAGAGATAAGAAAGCCTTCCTCAGCAATCAATGCAAAGAAATAGAGGAAAACAACAGAATGAGATAGACTAGAGATCTCTTCAAGAAAATGAGAGATACCAAGGGAACATTTCATGCAAACATGGGCTCAATAAAGGACAGAAATAATATGGACCTAACAGAAGCAGAAGATATTAAGAAGAGATGGCAAGAATACACAGAAGAACTATACAAAAAAGATCTTCACCACCCACATAATCATGATGGTGTGATCACTAATCTAGAGCCAGACATCCTGGAATGTGAAGTCAAGTGGGTTTAAGAAGCATCACAATGAACAAAGTTAGTGGAAGTGATGGAAATCCAGTTGAGCTATTTCAAATCCTGAAAGGTGATGCTGTGAAAGTGCTGCACTCAATATGCCGGCAAATTTGGAAAACTCAGCAGTGGCCACAGGACTGGAAAAGGTCAATTTTCATTCCAATCCCAAAGAAAGGCAAAGCCAAAGAATGCTCAAACTACTACACAATTGCACTCATCTCACATGCTAGTAAAGTAATGCTCAAAACTCTCCAAGCCAGGCTTCAGCAGTACATGAACCATGAACTTCCAGATGTTCAAATTGGTTTTAGAAAAGGCAGAGGAACCAGAGATCAAATTGCCAACATCCACTGGATCATTGAGAAAGCAAGAGAGTTGCAGAAAAACATCTATTTCTGCTTTATTGACTATGCCAAAGCCTTTGACTATATGGATCACAATAAACTGTGGAAAATTCTGAAAGAAATGGGCATACCAGACTATCTAACCTGCCTCTTGAGAAACCTGTATACAGGTCAGGAAGCACCAGTTAGAACTGGACATGGAACAATTGTCACCCTGCTTGTTTAACTTATATGCAGAGTACATCATGAGAAACACTGCGCTGGAGGAAGCACAGCTGAAATCAAGATTGCTGGGATAAATATCAATAACCTCAGATATGCAGATGACACTACCCTTATGGCAGAAAGTGAAGAGGAACTAGAGAGCCTCTTGATGAAAGTGAAGGAGAAGAGTGAAAATGCTGGCTTAAAGCTCAACATTCAGAAAACGAAGAACATGGCATCTGGTCCCATCACTTCATGGGAAATACACGGGGAAATAGTGGAAAGAGTGGCTGACTTTATTTTGGGGGGCTCTAAAACCACTGCAGATGGTGATAGCAGCCATGAAATTAAAAGACGCTTACTCCTTGGAAGGAAAGTTATGGGCAACCTAGACAGCATATTAAAAAGCAGAGACATTACTTTGTCAATAAAGGTCCATCTAGTCAAGGCTATGGTTTTTGCAGTGGTCATGTATAGATGTGAGAGTTGGACTATAAAGACAGCTGAGCACCAAAGAGTTGATGCTTTTGACCTGTGGTGTTGGAGAAGACTCTTGAGAGTCCCTTGGACTGCAAGGAGATCCAATCATCCCATCCTAAAGGAGTTCAGTCCTGGGTGTTCATTGGAAGGACTGATGTTGAAGCTGAAACTCCAATACTTTGGCCACCTGATGTGAAGAGCTGACTCATTTGAAATGACCCTGATGCTGGGAAAGATTGAAGGCGAGAGGAGAAGGAGACAACACAGGATGAGAAGGTTGGATGGCATCACCGACTCAATGGACATGGGTTTGGGTGGACTCCAGGATTTGGTGATGGACAGGGAGGCCTAGCATGCTATGGTTCATTAGCTTGAAAAGAATCAGAAATGACTGAGCAATTGAAATGACTGACTGACTTATTGTACCAGTGTTAATTTCTGGTTTTGATCATTCCAGAATGGTGATAAAAGATGTTAGTATTAGGAGAAACCAGAAAAAATGTATGAGAATCTTTCATGCTTTTGTGACCTATAGCTTTAGAAGTAGTTTAAAATAAAAGGGTTTTAAATGTCAATGATCTCAAATTGATCTGTAGATTCAGTGGAGACTAATTGTAATCCCAGTAAAATTGTTTGTAGGAATTAATAAGCTGATTCTAAATTTTACATGAAGTACAAAGGACTCATAATAGCCAAAGCAATCCTGAAAAAAAGGAGAGCTGAGGCTTTACACCTTTTGATTTTCAAGGCTTACTGTAAAACAACAATAACCAAGATAGCATACCGCTCATAATGTTAGACAAATAGACAAATGGAGCAGCAGAGAGAGCTCAGAAATAGGTCCACAGTTTTAGTTATTTGCTTTTTTGATAAAGGCTATAAATCCAAAACAGAAGAAATACAGCTGACCCTTAAACAATGCAAAGGTTAATCCACACATGACTTACAGATGACCCTCCATATCCAATGTGGATACACATGTGTGGATTCAACCAACTACAGATCCTGCAGCAATGTAGTATTTATTACTGAAAAATATCTATGTATAAGTGGAGTGAGTCAGTGCAGTTCCAACTCATGCTATACAACCTTCATTTTTAGCAAATGGTGCTGAAATAATTGACTACTGATCCTAAAACAACAACAATCCAAACCCCTACCTTACAATACACAAAATTAATTTGAGATGGACAAAGATCTAAGCATAAAAGCTAAAACCATAAAGCTTTTAAAGCAAAATGTCAGAGGAGATCTTCATGACTTAGAGGTAGGTATAGATTTTTTAGGTAGCAAAAAGTCAGAATCTTAAAATAATTGATGAGGCTGGGCACATTCAGGATGGCTATAAAATAAATAATTGATGATTTAAACTTTACCAAACTTAAAAAAAATCCTTATTAAAAGACAGCATTGATAAAATCAACAATCCACAGACGATGAGGAAATAATCACAAAATATATATCTGACAAGCAATATTACATAGGAAAAGAGCTTCTACAAGACAAGAGAGACAAACAAGCCAATGATAAGTGGGCAAAACATTTGAGCATTTATACAAATTCAACAATCAGCACTTCAAAAGATGCTGTACTTCATTACTGACCAAGGAACTGCAAACTATACCTTGGGAAAATACCAATACACACCCACCAAAATGGCTAAAATTGACAACCCCAAATATGGTGAGGATATAGAAAAGCTGAAACTCTTATATGAATAACAAGGCCAACAATTATTTTGGGGAAAAAATCTGGCAGTTTCTCAAAATTTAAACTGACACATTCCTAATGACCAGTACTTCAACTCCCAGACATTTACTCTAGAGAAATGAAAACAATAACAGAAATCTTTTATAAGAATACTCATAGCAGCCTTATTCATAATAGTCAAAAATTGCAAAGAACTTAGGTTGTTCATCAATAGGAGAATAAGTGAAAAAAATTTTCAGGCAGTGAAATATTCCTCAAGAAGCCAAAAAGAGCAACAATAGTGACATGTACATAAGGTGGATGAATCTCAAAAAATTATGCTGAGTCAAGGAAAACTTACATACATGAGCATATCTTGAGTGAGACCAACTATATGAAATTCCAGGACTGAAAAACTACTCCAGAAAGGAACAAAGTTAGAACAGTGGTTTTCTCTGTGAGTTTAAGAGCAGGAATTGGAAAGGCACATGAGGGACTTCTTAGAGAGATGGTAATATTATAATTTTGATAACAATTTAGGTTACGTGCATATATGTGTTCTCAGTTGCTGAGTTGTGTCCAACTCTCTGCAACCCCATGGACTGTAACCCGCCAGGCTCCTCTGTCCATGGAATTTCCCAGGCAAGAATATTGAAGTGGGTTGCCATTTCCTCCTCCAGGGGATCTTCTCAACTCAAGGATCGAATCTTCAACTCTTGTGGCTACGGCATTGGCAGGTGGATTCTTTATCACTAGCGCCCCTTGGAAAGCCCTTAGGTTACATAGATATATTCATTTATCAAAATTAAGAATATTCATACTTAAGATTTATGCATTCTATTGCATGTAACAAAAAAGTAAACAATTATTGTTGTTGAGTCACTCAGTTGCTGACTTTGTGACCCCATGGACTGCAGCATGAAAGGCTTCCCTGTCCTTCACCATCTCCTGGAGCTTGCTCAAACTCATGTCCAATGGAGTCAATAACATATCCATTGAGTCAGCCAAAGTATTGGAGCTTCAGCTTTAGCATCAGTCCTTCCAATGAATATTCAGGGTTGATTTCTTTTAGGATTGACTGGTTTGATCTCCTTGGGTCTTTTAATTTCATGGCTGCAGTCACTGTCCACAGTGATTTTGGAGCCCAAGAAAATAAAGTCTGTCACTTGTCACTGTTTGCCATGAAGTGATGGGACCAGATGCCATGATTTTAGTATTTTGAACGTTGAGTTTTAAGGCATCTTTTCCACTCTACTCTTTCACTTTCATCAAGAGGCTCTTTAGTTCTTCTTTGCTTTCTGCCATAAGGCTGGTGTCATCTGCATATCTGACGATAATGATATTTCTCCCGGAGATCTTGATTCCAGCTTGTGCTTCATACAGCCCAGCATTTTGTATGATGTTCACTGCATATAAGGTAATAAGTGGAGTGACAATATACAGCCTTGATGTACTCCTTTCCCAATTTTGAAACAGTCCATTGTTCCATGTCCAGTTCTGACTGTTGCTTCTTGACCTGCATACAGGTTTCTCAGGAGGCAGGTAATTATATGCATAAAGAAATATGTAGGAAGAACTGAACTGACATCTGCAACTTAACTTGAGATGCATCAAAAATAAGATGGATAACTAATGATTGAGAATGTCATAAAATAAGTATAGTAATGTCATTCTACATCTAGGAGTTTAGTATACTGATGTTTACTGTGAAACCCCTTTCAACTTTGCTACATGTTTAAAATTTTTCTCTAAAAATTTGGAGATTTACATGAATCAGTTATCTACATTTGACTGGTTTCAGTAACTGGTGTCTCAAAAATCACACACCAGTATTGTAAGCGAAAATGTTCTGAGAAACAATTTAAAGTTCTTATCAGTGAACAGCACCCGTCATTATCTAGATACAGAATATCAAGGTGCTGTTCAAAGTAAGATGGCAGCAAATGTCTTTCCCTTCTCCCTCTTCTTCCTCCTCCTCCATTTTGTGTTTTCACTGCAAGTGGACCCCCTGTTCAGGCCAAAATGAGCAGTTACAATGAGAACGTTAATTTATTTGTTAGTACAACAGTATTTGAGGGAAAGCTTTCCAAGTGGTAAAGAATGAGCCTGCCAATGCAGGAGCTGCAGGAGACTGGGATTTGATCCCTGGGTTGGGAAGACTCCCTTGAGGAGGAAATGGCAACCCATTCCAGTACTCTTGCCTGAGAAATCCCATGGACAGAGGAGCCTGGTGGGCTGCAGTCCATGGGGTCACAGAAAGTCCTAAATGACTGAGCACAGATCCTTTGCCAGCATGTGTTGTCATTAACATTAAAAATACCACCAAAAGGATATGATGGTTCCCCAGAGTTAAATGATCCAGAGAGATAGCAGAGGGCACAGACAACTAGTTTACCTATCCCTCCTGGCTTTTTCCTCTCATTGTCTACCCTATTAACAAAACATTTTCCTGATTAAATTAAAAAATTTACTCCTAGGACTATGTAAATCATTGTTAATAGTTTTACAGTATCTGCCTTCCCAGATTTCAGTATCTGCATTTCACACAATTCAAAGGCTATAGGTAAAAGAAAATTTAGCTATGAATAGATAAGGTTTCTCTCTTTTTGTTTGTTTGCTTGTTTAATTATATATGTCTTGTGACCAACTCACATTGTGAATCAGAATAGGTTTCAGAAGACGTGAGGAAATTTCAAATTTGTCATTGTTTCACATATCCCAAATAAAAGAATATGTGGCAAGATTTCTCCATGATTGAGCAATAAACACAAGGAGATCATAATGGCAGCTTATAAGAATTTGCCCTGGGAGTGAGGAGAACCAAGTCTTAGAACTATTCAGTTGTATAACTTCAACAAATCACTGATTTCCTTAGTTTCTCATTCTTTTTTTGAGGTCTTAAACATTTAAGCACCTAGAGAATTCAGAGTTTATACCCTAGAGGGTGGGAGTCATAGGTTAGAGATTATTGTAAAAGGAAAAGACACTTCTACTAGAAATCTGAATTATTGCATGGAAGAAGCAACTACCTGAGTCAAGGGTCTCCTGAGAAAAGCAATAGTAAGAGTATGTTATAATGTATGTTGTTGTTTAGCCATTAATTCGTGTCAGACTCTACAGTCTCATGGACTGTAACCCTTTAGGCTGCTCTGTCCATGGGATTTCCCAGGCAAAAATACTAGAGTGGGTTGCCATTTCCTGACCCAGGGAGTTTTCCTGACCCAGGGTTTGAAGTTGCACCTCCTGCATTGCAGGCGGATTCTTTACCATCTAAGCCACCATTAACAACATAACCAATTAAGCAATGAAAATAATTAGGAATGATATAGAAGCAGGAAGTGTGAGGACAATTTTTTTCCACTGCTCAAATTACTTGTTGAAATAAAGTGGATTTTTAAAATCTCTGGATAGTAGACACCTAAAAATAACTTTCCATTGAACATACAGCTAGCCTTGACTTTTAGCTTACAGACCTTCTTACTCTCTTACTTTGAAGGTTTACTTCAAAAGCGTCTAAACTGCACAGTATTTTCAGTAAGAATCACAGCATCACCACTTGGGGACAGAGTCGATGTGTTCCACAAAGGCTGTCATCTAAAGTCCAAGTCTCTGAAGAGCAATCAATTATTTGAGTCATGTCTGTTGGAATCTGTGATTCAGCTATGGTTAAGAGAAGCTGAGCGGTCAACCAACCCATTAAGTCTTTGAACCGGCATCTTGATTTATCATATAAATTTACTTAAGAAGTTAGACAAATCATAAGTAACTTGAATGCTTTCATTTAAAATATTTAGCAACCTAATTCAGCAATAATTTATGATACATTTTTAACTAACTATAATATAAACATGAAGAAAAGTAATTCTTTTATACCTTTGGTTTATTAGAAAATCATTCTATTTTCTACTCCATTCCATACCTGCTGCATTCTATTGATTTATAGAACCTAATCTTTTGAGTGAAAAAAAGAGAAAGAAAGAAAGAAAACACCAGAGGAGGATGGTGGTGGGATTATGGAACTTCCTCTTGCTCCAAAAAAGAATTCTTGCTGAAGTCTAGTCTAATGTGACGATTAATTTTACAGAGCTGTCCCTGACCAATGTCACTATAGTAAAGTGGCTAACCAGGGTTATTTTATGAGAAGATGGTTTAAAAAAAATAATAGAGGGTTACAATGTATTTTAAAGAGATGAATTCAAATGTGACTCATAGATTCCGGTTTCAATAAAATTCTGTGGAATATAACAGTTTAGCTCCATGGAAAAAAGAATAGTTAGTGAACCCTATTATAATATTTGAAGTATTCTAACATGAAACTTGTCTTGCCCACAACTGCAAGAAGTATACCATTAACTTCAGAATTGTGAAGAAAAAGAAAATAGTATAATTATTTTCTTAGTCTTGGATCTGGTCCAAGAAGAAAAACTTCCCACTCAAAATGTTTCTAAATCTGAAGGCAAAAAAAATTTTTTTAAGAAAATTGGAATCATTTTATTAACAGCTTCTAGTACTTCAATGAACTGAAGAGATTGCTTTAGAGCAATGATGTCCATCAGAAACTAGTCAACACACAGAAGAGTTGGGTGCTTCCCTTATCTATAAGGAGAAAGCAGTTCTAAAGTTTATTCTTAAAAGTACTGCCACACCATCTGGATACATAGGTAGATATGGATATCCTAGATATTGAAGGCTGAATATATATCTAAAGCATGTGTGCTATATTAGAACCTGTTTTCCAAAGGGAAGCATATTCATTATTTTTTCATACAGAAAACTGATTAGTCCATTTCAAAATATAAGCCAAAACTTTGTACTTCATTCTAGTGTCCTTTAATGAGAACAACAATGGACATGAGTATAGTAACTTTGCCTTAATCTGATATTTGAAAAGATTTTGGATAGAGAAACCAAGAGTCTAAGAAATCTAAGTATTTAAAATAACACCAATCTATCCAGTTTGGAAATAAATAGATTATTCACTTAAGTATTATTTGCCGAGCCTGAGTTCAGCATTGTGCTACGCTTTAGGAAAGATTCTGTCTCTCTCTCTTTTTTTTTTTTTTCATTTTATTTTATTTATTTATTTATTTTTTACTTTATTTTACTTTACAATACTGTATTGGTTTTACCATACATCAACATGAAGTTTATGGTAAGAGCAAATATTACAGAAGGGGGAAAAGTCATCATTAGGCAATTGGTAAATAAAGCAATAGTTTTATTTCTGCAGCACAGATATTGAGTTTGGAAAAGAATTTGGGGGGGACTTCAGGTATAATAAGACTGAAATGGGACTTTTAGTACTAGTTGGGCTATAGCGGAGAAAAATTCAGAAAGCCTTTGGTTTGGAGCTAGTCTTAGTCCATAGCAAGAGCTGTCTGTTGATTTAAATGTTCTATGTTAGTGAGCAACCTGGACAAAAAGAAAAGCAGATTAGAGAAAATAGTTGAAGCAAAATGATTTAGACAGATTAATGGGCTATGAAAGTTAAGCCACTAATGAAAAATTCACAGTAGCAGCCATTTATCATGTAATTTATTATGTAAAAGAGACTATATTATAAATAGCATAGGGCTTGCATCTTGTGATAAAAACTCCATGAAATTGTTATTATTACCCATTTTAGAGATAAGAACACAGAAGCTTAAAATGACTAAGGAACTTGCCCAAGAACACAGCTGAAAAGTGACTGCAGTTCAAGAGCAAGACAGTCTCAGCTCACTGCTATTAGCAGGAATAAAAAGGAGCCTGGCGAGCTACCATCCATAGGTCACAAAAAGTTGGACGTGACTGAAGCGACTGAATACACATGCACAAGGAATATATGGAATATATATGGACTATAAGGTGGAGGTGGGATAAAATATGAGACTAACAAGAAAACAATGAAATTGTTCTAGGGACAAAGGAGGTTCACCATGCTATGCTTTTTTGGAAGGGGTTTATGCACAGGCAGTGAGGACCAGATTCAATCCCATTAGTAAGAGAGCTGAATCTAGGAGAAATTTATTTTGTCAGTTAGCCCATTTTATCTCACTGACTTCTACTTTTGAGCTGTTTCCTTTGTTTATTATACATTTTATTGTTTTAAGTTATTCATCTTGCAAGTTAATTTGCATTTATTTCTTTCTCAGTTGAGTAGCACGATGAAAATGACACTGGATCTCAGTCAGAAACTGTGGTTGGAAGCTTCGCTGGTCACTGGTTGCTTGTCTAGGTTTTTCTTGGGCACAACTCCCTTCCTAAGTCCCCTTCCAGCTCACTACTTTATTATTACATTCTGTGCCAACCACAGTTGCCTAATATTAACTGATTGTGCCACTTTTTGAATTACTGCTTGGGAAGCAGGACTGACTGATTTTGTTTCTTTTATTACCATGACCTCACAGAAAGGCAGATTGGCTAGGAAAAATAAATAAATAATGTGGGCTAGTAAATGCTTTTGGTGCTATTTACCCTCACTCTTTTGCTTGCCCCTCTTTATCCTCACAGTCTCAATCCCAATTCCCATCTATTTTGGTTTCAGCTGATTATATTGTTCTTTTATTTAATTTTTCCCTTGCATTTTCCATTCACTTAGAACAGGATCCCACATTAAATGAGGCTCCAGGCTCACTTAAGGATGCATTTTGCAAACCAAATAAAGTAAAATCATCAGTAAATTCCAAATGCTTTATTATGCTCCTCTACACACGTACAGATTCCAGTAAGGCTTTTGCTATGAAAACAATTCTAAGACAAGGATTCCAGATGCAATTAATAATTTTTTTCTAACCATGCCATTTATTTAAAGTCTATTACAAGGATCTAATATACTGAATCTTGGGGGAAAAAAACATTCAGAGAGAACTTGGACAGACAGAAGCCAAACCAGAACTTGTCATAAATTGCTTAGCGTATTAAAAAATGCTGAAATAAGGATAAATCAGGATCTACCAGAGAAAATAAAGGAGAGTGGCAAGCTAAATAGTTTAGTGACTTACAAAGTCACCTGATCTGATATTCTGTCCTCAAAAATCATACGATAGGAAAAAGATTTCAGTAGTTTCACTGCCAAATCCCTTTATTTCAAAAATGAGAAAATTCAGGCTCAGGACCTTAATAGTTGGTTAATAACAGAGACGATAACCCAGATTTTGAGGTTTATTTAGAGCCATCACTAACATTTCACATTGATTTATGTTTTCTGTTTAAAAATAATACAGTCCAGCCAATATTTCTTATTCTTTTCCTTGATTGTTTTATATACAGGGCTTCTATTCTATGGGTCCTTGTTCACTTTTAGGTTTGACAAACTACTTTTTTTCTTACTTGAAGCACTAATTGCATTCTCAGAACACTCTGAGAAAGCAGCGTAGAACAGAATGCTAAAAGTCAGGGAAGTCCCCATTGTAAATGTTTCATTGCTTTGGGGCAGTATGCTCCTCGCCCTGACATAATGGTCAGGTTGGTGAAAGCACCAGGGATTGGAACACTTGGCTTCTGCCCCTCCTTGGTAAGAAGATTGCTTCCAGAACACCATCTACAGAGATATGGTTCTTCCTCTAAGCTGCCAGCATCTGTCTTCAGGCCAAGGGAGTATTTCTGGATTCTCACAGGAATATATAATGTGCATATTTGTATGTATGTATGTGTATATACATATGTGTATGTATACACGTGTGTGTGTATTTGAAGAGATTTTTTAAAATACTGGATTACTTTTTTCCTCTGTATATTTTCATGCCCCCCAAAGTATGAAAATAAAAAATAGATCTTAACTCATGGAAGAAAATAAACAATTTAACCAATATATACACACTGTGAAGTTGCTCAGTCGTGTCCAACTCTGCTGTCCCATGGACTGCAGCCTACCAGGCTCTTCCATCCATCGAATTTTCCAGGCAAGAATGCTGGAGTGGGTTGCCATTTCCTTCTCCAGGAGATCTTCCCAACCCAGGGATTGAACCCAGGTCTCCTGCATTGTAGGCAGACACTTTACCATCTGAGCCACCAGGGTGGTATAGTCATTAAGTTGTGTCCGACTCTTGTGACTCCATGGACTGTAGCCCGCCAGGCTCCTCTGTCCCTGGGATTCTCCAGGCAAGAATCCTGGAGTGGTCACCTTTTCCTTCTCCGGGGGCTCTTCCTGACCCAGGGATCAAACCCCTATCTTCTGCATTGCAGGCAGATTCTTTACTGACTGAGCTACAGATATTCACAAAAGCTGTGTTCACTATTTATTAATAGATTTTAAGATTATTATATCCACTCACATATAAAATTCTCCTCCTCAAACCTCTTTCCCTCTCTTTCTCACTCTCTATCTCTTGCTATCTTTATTTCTATCTCAAGTTCTATCGCTTCTATGCTTATGTACACATATACATTCCTATCTAGTTCAATCCCCATAAGCTTAATTTCACTCCCCTCAGTTAGAGTGGGCAAAGAACCAATGACTTCTAATATTCCTGTAATATTCAACTCTTGTAACTTGGTGCCTCAAACTTTCACATGACTGTTTTGAGTGGCTTTTAGTAACAGATGGAATGATAATAGTTAATTTATTATCCCTTCATTCTACTGTCAGTAGAGTCTAAAGGAATTGGACTTTAGATCAAAAGGGAAATTTTGATCAATTTTAGAGATGAAGAAATGGTATGAAGGGTAGAACCAATTGACAAGCTGGTAGGTTGTGAGTTAGCACTTGACTGGTTAGGGATGGATCTGGGACAAAGAGATTTCTAAAACTGAGAAAGTTCCTAAATTATATCCAATCAAAATTCATTCACTATATAGTTTTTTCTTGAGAAGGTATTAGATAATATGTCTAATCAAAACTCATTCATTTCATCATTTTTCTTGAATTTTGCCTAAATATAAGTACTGAAAGGTACATCTATACTTAATAGTTCAGGGGTATGGATTATGTTACTCAGTGTATAAAATGTATTCCAACCTATGATCATAGTCACAAACATGAAACCAAACAGTTAACAGCCCTGACTTGCTCAGGTTAAAGTTTAAGTAGATTTAAGCCAGTGACCTAATGTGAAGAGCCACCTGAGGCGAAGATCCAATTCATTGGAAAAGACCCTGATGCTGGGGAAGATTGAAGGCAGAAAGAGAAGGGGACGACAGCGGACAAGGTGGTTGCATGGGATCACCAGCTCAATGGACATGAGTTTTGAGAAAACTCTGGGAGAGAGTGAAGGACATGGAAGCCTGGTGTGCTGCAGCCCATGGGGTTGCAGAGTCAGACAACTGAGTGACTGAACAACAAAACCATTTACACAATCTAAAGAGAGTTCTAAATTAATTATGACTATCCACAGGTATGTACTTCACCATGGTGACAGGCTTCTTTTACCAACTGTGCTCACTGTCTTAAGTTCAGTAGAATCTTTAAGAATAACTTTATTTTTAAAACATATTGAACAATAGAAATGTTACTTATGCATTTTCTATTTTATTACACTTGTTATATTTTCTTAACTGAGTTTTATATTTCTAGAAGTTTAAAATATTCTCTTGAGCAACAATGTTAGATACTAAGTGATATTTCTTCAAATCTATGAAATGTTCACATTAATTTCTCCCAGATTTCAAAATACTTTGATGTATTCTGAGAGATTTGGCTATTTCTACCATCTAATGTATATTAGACTCTCTATTTGTGCTATTCATTCAGATACACACAACTCCTCCTCTGCAAAAGTATAACTTTTAAAAGAACTTCATAGTTATTGCTGGGAATTCAAACTTAATTCAATGTCATATGAAGTTACCTATGCAAATAATTAAAAGGGCAATAGAAAAAACAGATAATTTCTACACATAGCTAAATTGTCACATAACAGAAAAGGAGCAACAATATTAAAGCTAACTTTTCTTCTTTGGGATTAGCAAATTTCTTTTCACACTGATTGTAAATTATATTCCAACTTCAGAAACATTAAAATGTTAACATTAACATTAAATGTAACATTAGCATTAAAATGTACATATTAGTTTCAATAAAGTATAGTAGAGATGACCTTCCCTCCTTTACTTTTATATCTTAATAGTTAAATACCCTATGGCTTTGACACTTGATCATCCTTAATTTTGTATGCCCTTAATCTCAACTTCTCCCAGTTGTTCCTACAATTCAGGATACCCGATATATATCTCTACAGATTTGCTCATTCAGCCTTCACTAGACTTCTGTGTTCAATCACTTTTATTACCTTCCCCCCTTAAAAATTTTCAGACGTTGCATTTCATCCCTTCTTTAAGTTGCTCATCATAGTTATCCATCTTTTCAAAGTTTAGCTCCTGTCTCTCTTTTCTTACTGTCCATAAGTTATTTAAATCCATGTGATTGGCTTTAGATTCCACCATCCTAATGAAATCATTCTCTTTTAGGTCTGCTGAATTTCTAATTATCATAACTTACTGAGAGTTTCTTCATCCTTTATCCCATTAGGCCTCAAACATTTGGTCTCCTGGTTTGTTATTGGTAACTTGATACCCTTTCCTTCTTAGCTTCCAAGTCTCTATACATTTCTCTTCTAACATCTTCTTCCCTTAATCTTTTACTTATTCCTTTTCTGCCCGACTCCCCTCCCATAAAAAGAAGCCATTTCTATGTGCATTGCTTTATCTACATCCCACAATTGACATCAGCCCTTTTCATAGCTTCAACAATCATTCTAAGTCAATGGTCCTCAAATTGTGATGGTCACATCACACTTCTACATTTCCAGTTCATCTACCTTCGAATATCATGGTTGCATCTCAAACTGGACATACCCAATATCACACTTATCATTACCTCTCCCCAACTTTACTATGTCTCTTGCTTGTTTTGAAGTTCTTTGCCATTCTCCCAGTCATCTAGATATGAAGCCTTGGATTCACCATCAACTTGTTTTTTCTCTTACTTTCATTAAGTCAGTGATTGAAGCTTGTAGACATCACTGTTAAAAAATAGTCTGTGTCTGCTCTTGTTCTTTTTTTAAATTTCCACTTTCCTATACTGGTTGAAATTATTTTTTGCTAGATGATATAAATAGTCCCTTCTAATTGGTCCCTTTTTGGCCCTAATCCACCATTCTCCCAATATAGCCCCCTAAAAGATTCATGACTCTGATCATACCATCCCTAATGAAAAGTCTTATCAAACACTCATTAATAACTACCCAATAATTTAGCTTTAGCCTAGCATTTAGAACATCCCATGAGTGAGCCTAAGTCACCCACTTTTTAAAATCAATCTCACATTTGTGACTAGTATTATTCAATTTAAAATACAGCCAAAACTGTATTAACACCTGAACTTGTAACTCTGCCCAGAAATCCTTTATGTTCCCCATCTCTACTAACCTTTATTCCCTAAAGCTAATATTTTATTCTTGATTCTTCTTATCCACCCCTCACAATTCCTATCTTAGCGCAGAAGATTTCACCTCCAGGTTCAATAAGAAAATAGAGGCATTGGACAAAGACTCTCAAATATTCCCTCCTTCCTTACATAAAATTTATCCCCATCCTTACTTGTTCCCTATTCTTTCCGTATAGTTCCAATAGGAGGAGTGGCTTCTTCCTGTCTGTCATCTGTGCCTCCATCTTTCTCTGCATTTCATATCTTCTGGTTTCTTAACTGTCTTGTTATGCCCTCTTAATCCTATGTCATCAGCCTTTCACTGTCTATTATTCACCTGATCTTCTGTCTATAAACAAGTGCATTTATCTTCTAAAAATTGAACTTTCTTCTTATCTACTGCTCCCTTTGATGCAAAGAGCTGACTCATTTGAAAAGCCCCTGATGTTGGGAAAGATTGAAAGCAGGAGGAGAAGGGGATGACAGAGGATGAGATGATTGCATGGCATCACTGACTCAATGGACATGAGTTTAGGTTAGCTCCGGGAGTTGGTGATAGACAGGGAGGCCTGGTGTGCTGCAGTCCATGGGGTCGCAAAGAGTTGGACATAACTGAGCAACTGAACTGAACTGAACTGAATGCTCCCTCTAGTAGATTCTCCTCCTTTACAGAGCCAATATTCTGGGACAGGTAGTTTATTCATTTGTTTCTACCTCTTTGTCTTGCATTCAGTTTTCAACTCATTGCAATATAGTTTCTACTCCCATCACTACACTGAAAGTGCTATCACCATGGTTTCTGCTAACCTTATAGCTGCTAAATTCAATGGGAGAGTTCAGCCTTTATTTCTTTTTTAAAAAAATCTATTTATTAATTTACTTAGCAGTTCTGGGTCTTATTTGCCACATATATGGGCTCTTTGGTCTTTATTATGGCATGAGGGATCTTTAGTTGTGGCATATGGGATCTAGTTCCCTGACTAGGGATAGATCCCAGGCCACCTGCACCTGAGAAGCTTTTAGGAAATAATGATGCCTGAGCTCTGCCCACAGAATCTCACATTTAATTGGTCTGAGAGAGAATCAGGCTCTCCATGTTTTGCAGCAATTTGTTGAGTGACTATAATATCCAGCCACAACTGTCTCCTGTATTAGCAGGTGGGTTCTTTACCACCAGCGCCACCTGGGTAGTCCTTGTTTTAAGTAAATATGTATTTATCATCTCTAATGGTCTTTGATGTCAGGATCATGTTCAAATTCCCCGCTATATGTCTTCATACTTTGGACATACCATAGGAAATCTTGTAATTTAAAATACATAAAATGATTCCAATACTTAATATAACCAGAATAATAAAGCCAAATTCAAACCATGTTCATAAGGAACAAGGTTAGTGTCAACATTCAGATGGCTGAGTTTAAAAAAAAAAGAAAACTAAGAAAAATGTTTGTTCGCAGTCTGGGGTTTGAAATGTGGCCCTACAAAAATAAACAGTTCTTAAATTCTGGTAGAAGCAGTTTGTGGGCTGCTGTCCTAATCAATTCTCCAGTGAACTAGCCCCACTAACCTTTTAATCTTGGCACTGCCTAAATTGTGTTTTTGTAACAACTTGCACAATCTTCCTTTTTTACATCTTCCTTTTCTCCAGTGTAACTGACTTTAGAGGATATTGACAGTGCTGAATTAAATGATGAAATAATCTCTTTTCCCCTGTCAGCCCATCTGGGAAAGACGTTCTTGCACATAGTCATTTTTAAAGTACAATTAAGAAGAAAAGGGGAAATTGGTTAATAAAACAGAATTGTATTAAGTTCCACCCCCATGATGCTTGAGAAATACTAGAACAAATACATTTATAAGCCATGCTCAAAAAAGAAAGGGAGAAAAAAAGAGTTGTCATCCAAATTAGTTAAAAAAAACCTCATCTCTTGCCCCTCCTTGCCCTGGAGTATTTTTCCAGAAAAGGAAATATCTGCTGATCTTCTGGATGCCTCTGAGCAAGACAGACCTCTCCATCAATAATATGTGCAGAAATCCTGCCATTTGTGCAGAAATAAGATCTGCCTTCAGGCTACAAATGGGCTTGGGGACCTGATGAGATGGTCTGCAGCCACAGGACATACCAGATGTTTCTAAGCAAGGACTGGGGAAGAGAATTCAGCACTGATTTAGAACAGTACCTTTCAAACTCATATGCCTGGGGTGAAAGGACATGTAACCCTTGTACATATTGACACAGTATATGCAAAAATGTGTGTGTGTATGGGTATATATTTGAAACTAAATTCAAATAAATAAATTTAAAAAATAAATTTAAAGGAAGAGCTTTGTAATCCATTAGTAGTTCATGAAATCAATTTTGCATGTGTCAACCAGCAATTTAAACAAGAATAGAAAATATCAGTTTGTATTTTATACATTAATGGTAAGCATTTTTATGATTTCAATTGCATACATTAGCTTCTAAAACACATAAACTCACGAGTTTACTAAATCTATAAAAACCAAATTAAGTGACAATATCCATGAAAGGATATCAAATAACCTTTTGCCAACCAGTGGGTCTCAGGAAGTTTCATTCACTCTGTCAACAAATACACACTGATTGAAGACCATGTTCCGGGCCCCTTGCTAACTACAAAGGAAAATGTGCTCCTGGTACACAATCTTCAATTTCCGCTATACCCTTTGGTTATGTCAATCTTGGCCTGATGCATGCTAAGAATCATATCAAGTGCCACTGTTGTGAGAGAAGGATAAGCAAGGTTTTGGGGAAAGGTAGATAGAGCTGAAAAAACTCATATGTTGCTGTCTTATCTCAATTTTTCTTGTTCTCTTTGGGTATTTCAGATGCCCAGTTCTTTCATTATGAATCCCCATTGCTTGAGGTCCCCAGGTCAGTTGTCCAACCCATTCCAGTGCTCTTGAGCAATGACTTTCTATGCTGCCTCACCAAAACTCACCTGCCTTATAATGCCATCTTTCTTGGTCTCAGAAATGAGACAAAAGGCTCTTGAGGCATTAATGGTCAGAGTATCTGAAGTATAAAATCTTTCCAGCTAGCATCATCTTTCTGACAGGAACATCCCAATAGAATAAGGACTGTAAATAATTTAGGATAAGTCAATTCAGACTTTCAATCAAAGGGATACTGAGGTGAGCTAGAAATAAACTGTTCCTACCTTGAAAGACATTTTGAGTCTGGTAGTTAAGACAGATATTAAACAAGTATAATATGAAAACTGTATTAAAATTTTTAAATATGGGAGGTATATAAATTTATGAAAAGATAATTTGATTAATTCTAGTGGGTCAGGAAAGTCTTCTGAGGCAATGACTTTTAAACTGAAGGATAAGTTGGCATTATCTGGGTGAGGGAGGAGAGCTACGGCATGGATCTTTGTAGACAGACCATCACTTTACTAGTTTTGTACATTTGGAGAAAATTTTTTAGCTCTTTTAAGCTTTAGTTTTCTGATATAAAAAAAGTCAAGGAAATAAATCAATCTTACGTGATTGCATATACTGCATTTAACATAGGCTCAATACTTAGTACTCAAAATATAGCCACTAGTAATGGTAGTAACAGAGGTACCAGTATCAGCAGTGGTGGCAACAGTACTCAGCCAGTGCAGTACTGGTTTCCAGATGAAATGAGATGTCTGTGAATCTTTACAGACTGGAACTCATGGGAGAGCTGCTTATTCAAAGGCCTCATTCATCTGAAGTAGAAGCCATTTGATGGCAACTAATGGCTCTATGAGGCCCCCAGAGGGAGGCAGACTATCTCAGAATACAAGCATGGAGCAACCTTCATTGGCAGGAGAAGCCCACTAAGTCCTCTAGTTGCAGAAGGTCTTTCTTCAGAGCAGGAATGTGGAGTTCCTGATTTCATCAACTCAGTATTCTCTGTGTTCTGGTTTACTCTGAGGCTTCATTCACTCTTTCCAAAGTAACTTAAACTCGTTTCAATAGTTCACATTGGAGTGAGCAGACTGAAGGGAAGTCTTAGTTGATGCTTCTTTTCCATCTGTCAGGTCAAATCTTTAGTATGGGCCATTTAATATGAATAGAAATCATTTTGAGAAGTATTAATAGTTGTTCGGTTGTATTGATCCAATGATAAGCAGGAAATGACTGTGCAAGTGAATATGTTTTTCAAGCATCAATAGAAACCCACACTGGACAGTTTATTCATCTTTTTTTAACCAAAGAAAGCAAATTATTCTTTTGATAATTCTTTCTTAACAATGGCAATAAACAGTTCCTCATAAACGCTTTCAGTTGAAAGTGTTCTGGTATTAAATAATTGCTACTCACTGAGTAACAGTGTCCCAAGAATGCACCAAAGTAAGAGCCCAGTTATACCCAAACCCTATTCAAAAATCTTTCAATGGCTCCATGGAAACATGAATCTTATATAACTCTTCAGTTTGGCATATGGCCCTCTGATTCCAACACATTTTACTAAGTTCATTTGTATGTGATTCCCAGACTCTCCAGCTGAAATAGATTGCTCATGGTTTCCCACACACAGCCCTCAATTTCCTGGCTTCCTGCCTTTGTTTATGCCATCACTTCTATCTGTAACAATCTCTTCTACTCTGTAAAACCCTACCATCCATCAGATCATCCCAAATGACACCTTCCTTTCAGGATCACCAAGTCTCTCTTGGTCTCTAAAACTGATGGGACCTCCTTTTTCAAAGCCTCCCAATATTCTGTGTTCATGTGCTCAGTTGCTCAGTCATGTCGAACTGTTTGCAATCCTGTGGGCTGTAGCCCACAGGGCTCCTCTGTCCATGGGACTTCCCAGGCAAGAATACTGGAGTGGGTTGCCATTTTCCTATTCCAGGGGATCTTCCTGACCCAAGGATTCAACCTGCGTCTCCTGCATCTCCTGCCTTGCAAGCGGATTCTTTACCACTGAGGCATCCACTGCATATTCCAAGTTTTGTATTCCTGTACCAATTTTCAAAACGTGTTATGCTAAGATTTAGCATAAAGTTTGAGAATATGGACTTTGGGGTCAAAGAAATAAAATGGCGCTCTGAATCTATCATGCCAGACACACAAAGCTTTTTAACTTTGGCCAAATTATTTAGCTTATTTAAGCTGCATTTCTTTATTTGAAAAAGACCTAGGTCACAAGACCCCCTCTAACAACATGATGAAGGCTCTGTACATTGTCTGAAAAGAAATATACAAACCTATGTACATTTTCAGTCTGTATACACATACATTTGTGTCTACCCAGTAGTGTTCTAGAGTAGTGTTCTAGAGCAGAGAATCTCAAGTTGTGGTCTTATATGCTTGGACGTTCCCAAGACTTTTTAGGACATACAAGAGGTAAAAATTTCTTCTATAAATACACTCAGACATTATTTACCATTTTCTCTGTGCTGACAGTTGCACCACTGACACAAACGTAATGATGGATAAAACAGTTGGCATCATAGCATGAATCAAGGCAGTGACACCAAGCTGTCATTGTATTCATTGTATTCTTATTAGTCATGTTATTATTTACTGCTATGCACTTGCAGTTTAAAAATTTCAGTTTCACTTAGGAAAATCCTTGATGAAGCAGTAAAACTAGCTAACATTTTTTAGATCTCAAACCTGAGTCACATTCTGTATGTGAAACAGGAAGTACACCTATAGCACTTCAGCTACATACTGAAATACAATGGTTGCCTGGAGAAAAGGCATGAGTGTCTGAGATGTGAGCTAAACTAATCACTTTTCTCTTATTGGAACATTTATTTTATTTTTACTTGAAGGAATGACTGACCAACAAGCCGATATTCAGACCATAGTTTGGGTATTTGGTAGACATTTTCTCACAAATGAACAAGGTGAACCTATTGCTTCAAAGAATAAAAACTGAAAATATTTGTCACCAAAGGTGAAATTTGAGCTTTCAAGCAAAAAATAAATTTAAAAAAACTTATATACCTGAAGACTTTTCTGGTGAGATCAAAGGTAATACTAACAAATAATGTCTTTAAAATAGCTTTATTATAAATGTGTCAATGTTTGGAAGATCTGCATAACTCAGTAAACCAATACAATATTTTCAAATGATTAGTGTATGATATAAAATCATGTGTGAGTAAAAGACCCATTCAAAGTAAGTAATATAAACCAATCTATTTCAATGTAACATAAATTTCGAAGCTCATCAACAATGGTTTAAATTACACATGGAAGCTACCTTTAACAAACGATCACTTGTTCAGTTCTGCTCTGACTCGGATAAAGGAAAGCTCTTTGAGTCCTCAATCATTTTTAAGCATGTTTTCTTACCCTGAGAACACTGAAACTCCTAAAGAAATGGTTCTGTGGTTAAGAATTCTTGCTCTAATAAAAAGCCCACAATTTCATGAAGTGAAATAGAGGCTTCTGCCATATCAGTCCCAGGTTCCTAGAGTCAGGTCGTCTCTGCTGCTGCTGCTGCTAAGTCTCTTCAGTTGTGTCCAACTCTGTGCGACCCCATAGATGGCAGCCCACCAGGCTCTGCCTTCCCTGGGATTCTCCAGGCAAGAACACTGGAGTGGGTTGCCATTTCCTGCTCCAATGCATGAAGATGAAAAGTGAAAGTGAAGTCGTTCAGTCGTGTCCAACTCTTCATGACCCCCTGGACTGCAGCCTACCAGGCTCCTCCGTCCATGGGATTTTCCAGGCAAGAGTACTGGAGTGGGGTGCTATTGCCTTCTCTGCAGGTCATCTCTATGGGGAGAAAACTGTCATTAAAGCAGGTGACTGAAAATTAAAAAAAAAAAAACCACTGTAAAATTACAAGGATGAATGCCTCTTTACCGCAAGTCTCCCAGTGGAATCCTGAAAATACAGGTGAAAATTAGATCTTTTTTAAAAAGGAAATTGTATTTCTTAATGCTCTAAGATGAAATTATTTTTGTAAAGAAAAGAAAATGTGCACCTGTTTTTTTGGTGGGCGGGGGGGGGGAGTGGATTTTCATGTAATGAATTATCTTCACACTCCCTTCCTCCACACAAATCTTTTTGCAATTGGTCCATTGCTTTAGGAAAATTTTGACTATTAATTAGAACAAAATGAATGGCATGTAGATAAACAGCCATTTTAAAGAGATTTTCATGAGTTGCAGACACAATGTCTATAGAAATATTCAGCTTGGTGACTCTAATACTCAGTAAACACTTTCCAGAACCATATTAAAATATTTGATCATGAGATGAACTTTTCTCCTGTTTTATTGTTTAGAGCTTAGGGAAGGTGTTGAAAAAAAGGAAAAACAAAGTGAAGAAGAAGAGAACCTGATAAAGAGAAGAAGAGAAGTTACTGGATAGGAAAAGGAGGCTTTTAACCATCACGTGAGCACTGAGGCCCAATTAGATATCCTTTAGGACTCACCCAGCTTGCTCTTTCCTCCTAATGTTGAACTGCTGCTATTCAGGACACAACTGTCACAAAGTGGAAACACAGAGGTAGCCACCTTCCTGGTACCTGATTGGAACTACAGTTAGTTTTTCTGCTTGTATAGCTCCACAGTGAGGTGAATTGGCTCTTGGCCTGGAGTGCCAAGAACTTTTGACACAATACATTATGCTGGTTCCCAGGAGAGTTTAAGAACAAGGATGTGTTAGAGTCACAGAAAAAATACAAATGTTTAAGTAACAAATTTTATCAGATGTTGTGGTGTCTGAAAAATAAGACAGAGATAACTGAGATTCCTTATAAAAGTGGGAGAAAATCCATGAGGCACAGAGGATTTTACTTTTCTAGAAAGAAATTTTAGAGGGGAAAAAAGTTCTTCAGCTTTTACAATCTCTTATAATCTGTTCTCAGCAAATAGCCCTCAGCAAAACTTCACATTGTCTATTGATAAAGACAGTTGCTTAAGGCTTCTAATTTCTGATCCTCGGCATCCTTGCACACCCCGTCCTTGCATGCATGTGTGCTAAGTCGCTTCAGTCATTTTCAGCTCTTTGCGACACCATGGACTGTAGCCCACCAGACTCCTCTGTCCATGGGATTCTTCAGGCAAGGATATTGGAGTAGGTTGTCATGCCCTCCTCCAGGGGGTCTTCCCAAGCCAGGGATCTAACCCTCATCTCTTATGTCTCTTGCATTGGGAGGCAAGTGCTTTACAACTAGTGCCACCTGGGAAGCCATATCTTAGAGATATTAAAGAAAATTCCTTTTCACACTGGTCTTCTCTGATGGCTCAGATGGTAAAGAACCTGACTGCAAGGCAGGAAGCCAAGGTCCAACCCCTGGATCAGGAAGATCCTCTGGAGAAGGGAATGGCAACCCACTTCAGTGTTCTAGCCTGGAAAAATCCACCAACAGAGGAGTTTGATAGGCTAAGGTGCATGGGGTCACAGAGTTGGACACAACTGAGTGACTAACACTCATTTTACTTTTGTTTGCCTCACCTCCCTCATGCTTCCAGGAATCCTGAATTTGTTCAATGTCTTCTATATTTGACTTACTTAATTCTCTGATCACATCATTCAGTTTAGGTCAGTTCAGCTCAGTCACTGTCGTCCCCGAATCTTTGTGACCCCGTGGATTGCAGCATGCCAGGCCTCCCTGTCCATCACCAACACACAGAGTTTACTCAAACTCAGGTCCATTGAGTCGGTGATGCCATCCAACCATCTCATCCTCTGTCACCCCCTTCTCCTCCCACCTTCAATCTTTCTCAGCATCAGGGTCTTTTCCAGTGTGTCAGTTCTTCCATCAGTTGGCTGAAGTATTGGAGTTTCAGCTTCAGCATCAGTCCTTCCAATGAATATTCAGGACTGATTTCCTTTACAATGGACTGGTTGGATCTCCTTGCAGTCCAAGGGACTCTCAAGAGTCTTCTCCAACACCACAGTTCAAAAGCATCAATTCTTCCGTGCTCAGCTTTCTTTATAGTCCAACACTTACATCCATACTTAATTACTAGAAAAACCATAGCTTTGACTAGACTGACTTTGGTGGCAAAGTAATGTCTTTGATTTTTAATATGCTGTCTAGGTTGGTTATAACTTTTCTTCCAAGGAGCAAGTGTCTTTTAATTTTATGGCTGCAGTCACCATCTACAGTGATTTTGGAGCCCCCCAAAATAAAGTCTCTCACTGTTTCCATTGCTTCCCCATCTATTTCCCATGAAGTGATGGAACCAGATGCCATGATCTTAGTTTTCTGAATGTTGAGTTTTAAGCCAACTTTTTCACTCTCCTCCTTCACTTTCATCAAGAGGCTCTTTAGTTCTTCTTCACTTTCTGCTATAAGGGTAGTGTCATCTGCAAATCTGACATTATTGATATTTCTCTTGGTAATCATGATTCCAGCTTGTGCTTCATCCAGCCCAGTGTTTCTCATGATGTACTCTGCATAGAAGTTAAATAAGCAGGGTGACAATGTACAGCCTTGACATACTCCTTTCCCTATTTGGAACCAGTCTCTTGTTCATGTCCAGTTCTAACTGTTGCTTCCTGACCTGCATACAGATTTCTCAAGAGGCAGGTTAGGTGGTCTGGTATTCCCATCTCTTTCATAATTTTCCACAGTTTCTTCTGATCCACACAGTCAAAGGCTTTGGCATAGTCAATAAAGCAGAAATAGATGTTTTTCTGGAAATCTCTTGCTTTTTCAATGATCCAACGGATGTTGGCGATTTGATCTCTGGTTCCTCTGCCTTTTCTAAATCCAGCCTGAATATCTGGAAGTTCACAGTTCACATACTACTGAAGCCTGGCTTGGAGAATTTTGAGTATTACTTTACCAGAGTGTGAAATGTGTACAATTGTGTGGTAGTTTGAGCATTCTTTGGCTTTGCCTTTCTTTGGGTTTGGAAAGAAAACTACCCTTTTCCAGTCCTGTGGCTATTGCTGAGTTTTCCAAATTTGCTGGCATATTGAGTGCAGCACTTTCACAGCATCATCTTTCAGGATTTGAAACAGCTCAACTGGAATTCCATCACCTCCACTAGCTTTGTTTGTAGTGATGCTTTCTAAGGCCCACTTGACTTCACATTCCAGGATGTCTGGCTCTAGGTGAGTGATCACACCATCGTGATTATCTGGGTCATTAAGATCTTTATTGTACAGTTCTTCTGTGTATTCTTGCCACCTCTTCTTAATATCTTCTGCTTCTGTTAGGTCCATACCATTCTGTCCTTTATCGAGCCCATCTTTGCATGAAATATTCCCTTGGTATCTCTAATTTTCTTGAAGATATATCTAGTCTTTCCCATTCTATTGTTTTCCTCTTTTTTTTTTTTTTTTTTTTGCATTGATCACTGAGGAAGGCTTTCTTGTCTCTCCTTGCTATTCTTTGGAACACTGCATTGAAATGGGTATATCTTTCCTTTTCTCCTTTGATCACATCATTAGCAATTTCATTTATTCAGTAAGTCTGTATCAGGCACCAATATACATCAGGCACCAGTAACACACTAGGGATCTAGAGAAGAGCAGAAGACATATCCCCATTGTTAAGAATCTTACTGATATCCCAATCAACATCCCAGTAAGTAATTCTATGGATATTGACAAATTGATCCTATAGTTTTATGGAAAGAGAGAAAAAAAAAAAAAACCAACAGAATAGCCATACAACATTGAAGGAAAAGAACAAAATTGGAGGACTGATACCACCAAACATCAAGTCTTACTATGAGGCAACAATGAATAAAGAAAGCGATATTGGTGAAGAAAATTGACAAATAAATCAACGGAGGATCAGAATCAAGAGCATAAAGGTAGAACCACATAAGCATAGACAACTGATATTTGACTAAGGAGCAAAGGCAAAACAAGAGATCAAAGACAATCTTTTCAGATTGAATCTGAAGACATAGACCTTACACCATTTATAAAAGTCAAACCAAAATGGATCATAGAACTAAACATACAACACAAAACTACAAAACACTTAGAAGTTAACACAGAAAAACAACTTCATGACTTTGGGTATGGTAATGACTTTTTAGATACACTACCACAGACACAGTTCATTAAAAAAATAATTGATAAGCTGAACTTCACTGAAACTAAAAAATCCTGCTCTGTAAAAACACTGTCAAGATAAAGAGAAGACAAACCATAGACTAGGAGAAAATATTTGCAAAAGACACATCTGATAAAGGACTATTATACAAAATATAAAAATAAATATTAAAACTCAACAATAAGAAAACAACTACATTTATTTTTAAAAGGGCAAGAAAAGTTAATAGTCACCTCACCAAAGAAAATACACAGATGGCAAGTGAGCATATGAAAAGATGTCCCACATCACATGCCATCAGAGAAATGGAAATTAAAACTACAGTAAGATACCAGCATATACCTATTAGAATGGCCAAAATCTAGCAGATTGATAACACCACTAAATGATGGTGATGTGAAGCAGCAAGAACTCTCACTCATTGCTGTGGAATGCAAAATGAGGCAATCACTTTGGAAGACAGTTCAGCAGCATCTCAGAAAGCTAAAGATACTCTTACCATTTTTGGGTGGTGTTGTTCAGTCCCTAAATTGTGTCCAAACTACAGAATGCCATGCTCTTCTGTCCTTCACTCTCTCCCAGAGTTTGATCAAATTTATGTTCATTGAGTCAGTGATGCTATATAACCATTTCATCCTCTGCTGCCCACTTCTTCTTTCATCTTCAATCTTTCCCAGCATCAGGGTCTCTTCCAATGAGTCAGTTCTTCCCATGTGGTGGCCAAAGTATTGGAGCTTCAGCTTCAGCATCAGTCCTTCCAATGAATAGTCAGAGTTGATTTCCTTTAGGATTGACTGGTTTGATCTCCTTGCAGTCTAAGGGGCTCTCAAGAGTCTTCTCCAGCATCACAGTTCAAAAGCATCAGTTCCTCAGTGCTCAGCCTTCTTTATGGTCAAGCTCTCACATCTGTACATGACTACTGGAAAAACCATAGCTTTGACTATGCAGACTTTTGTTGGCAAAGTGATGTCTCTGCTTTTTAATATGCTGTCTAGTTTTGTCATAGCTCTCCTTCCAAGGAGCAAACATCTTATTATTTCATGGCTGCAGTCACCATCCACAGTGAGTTTTGGATCCCAAGAAAATAAAATCTGTCATGGCTTCCACTTTTTCCCCTTCCATTTGACATGAATTGGTGGGACAAGATGCCTTGATTTTAGTTTTCTGAATATTGAGTTTTAAGCCAGCTTTTTCACTCTCTTCTTTCACCTTTATCAAGAGACTGTTTAATTTCTCTTCATTACTGCCATTAGAGTGTTGTCATCTGCATATCTGAGGTTGTTGATATTTCTCCTGGCAATCTTGATTCCAGCCTGTGAGTCATCTAGCCCACCTTTTCCCATGAGGTAGTCTGCATAGACATTGAATAAGCAGAATGACAATATATAGCCTTGACATACTCCTTTCCCAATTTTGAAGCAGTCAATTGTTTCATGCCTGGTTGTAACTGTTGCTTCTTGATCCGCATACAGGTTTCTCAGAAGGCAGATAAAGTGGCTTGTACTCCCATCTTTGTAAGAATTTTCCACAGTTTGTTGTGATCCACACAGTCAAAGGCTTTAGTGTAGTCAATGAAGCAGAAGCACATGTTTTTCTGGGATTACCTTGCTTTGTCTCTGATCCAACAAATGTTAGCAATTTGAGCTCTGGTTCCTCTTCCTTTCTTAAATCCAGCTTGTACATCTGGAATTTCTCAGTTCATATACTGCTGAAGACTAGGTTGAAGGATTTGGGGCATAATCTAACTAGCACATGAGATGAGTGCAACTGTATGGTTGGAACATTCTTTGGCATGGCAAGAGTGAACATCAACTTTTTAGGAATCAGTGAACCAAAATGAATGGGGATGGGCAAATTTAATTCAATTGACCATTATATCTACTACTGTGGGCAAGAATTACTTGGAAGAAATGGAGTAGCAACAAAAGAGTCTGAAATGCAGTACATGAGTACAATCTCAAAAACAACAGAATAATCTTGGTTCATTTCCAAGACTACCATTCAATAGGACAGTAATCTAAGTCTATGCCCCAACCACTGATGCTGAAGAAGCTAAAGTTGACTTGGCATACAAGACATTCTAGAACTAACACCAAAAAAGATGTCTTTTTCATCATAGGAAATTGGAATGCAGCAGTAGGAAGTCAAGAGATACCTGGAGTAACAGGCAAGTTTGACCTTGGAGTACAAAATGAAAGCAGGGCAAAAGCTAACAAAATTTTGTTAAGAAAACACACTGGTCATAGCAAACACCTTTTTCCAACAACACAAGAGATAACTCTACACATGGACATCACCAAATGATCAATTCCAAAAATCAGATTGATTATATTATTTGCAGCCAAAGATGGTAAAGCTCTATACAGTCAGAAGACAAAAGACTTGGAACTGACTGTGGCTCAGATCATGAGCTCTTTATTGAAGAATTCAGGTTTAAATTGAAGAAAATAGGGAAAACCACTAGATAATTCAGATATGACTCATCATGCAATCCAGAAATTGCATTCCTTGTTAGTTAAAGAAGAACTTAAGTCCACACAAAAATCTGCACACGGATATTTACAGCAACTTTATTCATAATTGCCAAAATTTGGAAGCCATCATGATGTCCTTCAGTAGGTAAATGGATAAACTATGGTATATCAGATAACAGACTATCTGATTCTATTATCAGATAGAATAATATTATCAGATTTCACTGCTCCTTCACTCAAAAGTCCTCATGAAGACCAGCACTGGGACTTAAAATTCACAGCAAGGTCCCCTACTCATCTTTGCAATTCAGCTCAGTATCAGATACTTCTGATACTGATCAGAACTGTATCAATACAGTATTGGATCCTTCCCATAAAGTCTAATTAGGCAGCCCAAGAATTTTATTTCCGTTTCATCCATGGGCAAACTGAGGTATAGAGAAGTTAAGTAGCAAATATTTTGGTCATACTACTGGTAAATTATGTCACCAGTATCTTTCAGAGATTGAGAGAGGCCTGTACCATCTCACATATTTAAAAGAAGTATTTTAAAAAGTCAAAACAGTTAGACAAATATCATGTAATATTTTTTAACATTTTTGTTTAACAAATAAACTTCATTAATAAAGATATACAATGCAAAATAATTACAATTAAAGGAATATGTGTGTGTAAATGTGTAGAAGCGCATACATATAGAGTATACTCCAGACAGTATGACCTAGTAATCTATGTGTAGAGTTACATGACAGATATTTGGTGACAAAAAAAAGACCCTTATTTACCTACAAAATAACAATTTCCCCATTGGCAGAAATATTCTCAGTCAAGAAAATAATGAAAATTGATTATTACTGGGTTAGTATAATCAATGGGCTTCCCAAGTGGCTAAGTGGCTAAGTGCCAAGCAGGAGATGCAGGTTTGATCCCTAGTAGGGAAGATCCCCTGGAGAAGGAAATGGCAACCCACTACACTATTCTTGCCTGGGAAATCTCATGGACAGAAGATCCTGGCAGGCTACAGTCCATGGAGTCACAAAAGAGTCAGACATGACTTGGTGACTAAATAAGAAGAGTATAATCACAGTAATAGTCTCCTTTATTTCTGGTTTAGAGGAAGTCATGGGACCCAATTCTAGTGAAAGAGACCTTTCTATTTTGGATCATGTTATGTAGGGATATGATGTCTGGCTCTGTGGCAGCCATTTTGAAGTAATGAGGTGGCAACATTATGAACCAAACCAAGTCCTAATGATGGAAGTAAAAAGGTAGCAAAACCTGTATCTGTTCTCAATGACTGTACTGATTCTCTAGAACTGCCAGGCTATAACTATTTTACTAATCTAACAAAATCTTTTTCTAAAACCTTAAGAAACACAACTTAGTTTGTGTTTTCACTTATTTGTATGTGAAAAATCTTGAATACAAGTTTCTTTCAATCTTCCTCATGATTATATGCAAAATTTCTTTTGGAGAGAGCGTCAACATACATATCACAGGCTCTTTGTGAATGTGAAGCCACAGCCAGCTTCTCTCCCCGACCTCCCTGTTGAAACACTTTCTCTTTACATAATGATAGTGATCGGACCAAGAATCCTCAGTAGCTAGACCTTACTAGTACTTTTTTGTCACACAGTGCTCTATGGAACCACCACAAAAGTTATCTGGTCTTCCTATCACTCAAAAAACTAAGGATTTTATGTCATTTCTCTCTCCCCAGCAACAACGTGAATTCAATAATAAAAGTCAACTCTACTACAGCAAGAATTTCTAGGTTCAGACAGATGGTGTTGGGAATAACTTGAAGATCAGCAGAAGAAGATCAATGAAAGCAGAATAACTCTCCCTTCATGACTGAATATGTAGTAAAGATAAATGACAGTAAAGCACTCCAGAGATAAATAGAATTATTCTGACTTTATGATTTCTTTCTTCTATGGATCTCAGAAAATATGTAAAGAATACTCATCTCCACATCAGACAGGTATTATACATGTGAACAGGAAAAAGAGAAGCTCTTTCACTGTCCTGCTTTTTGTTCACTTTGTGTGTGGTGAGTGAGTGTACTTAAACAGTATGCCTATTTATATTCAATCACATATGGATGACATATATGAACTAGGTATCTATAATGCAGATATTTTAAACATTTGCTTACCACCAACTGTTTAACTGGGATTTCCATGAATAGAATAAAAGATATATGCACTAAATACATGTGTAGATGTATATGAGGATATAGTATAATTTACTATTATTTCCTTTTATGGGCCAAACAATAAAAAAAGAAAATCAAGTATCCTAAATAAATTTTGCTCAGAAATATTTCTGTTTCCCCTACCATGAAACAATATACTTAATACACCATAAACATCATTTATAAGGGAGAAAGAATGAAAATTATCTAGGGAGAGAAGAAACCCCAAGTTTAAAAAAATTATCACAGTGGGACAAGATTGCTCATTCCTTTTGTAGAAAATATTTACATGTTTATTTGAAGTCCAATAAAAATGTATTTTAAATAAACAAAAATGTGCCAGGGATAACAATAAGCTACTAGTGAGCTGGGAAGAAGAAAAAAGCATGCCAGGAGTTCGCATGTATATTTTTTAAGCATCCTGCTTCAAAAAACAGGATGTTAGGATGTTGCATCTTTAATTTTTCTGTTAATTATGGATTGAGCATTGTTGTGAATCTTGTCCTCAAAACCAAGCTTGGAAAATAAGAGCAGATGCTCATCCCCAGGTTTGGCTCATATGGGAATTGAACGGAACATATTGGTTTATAATTAATGTAATTTGTTGGATTATCTTTCGTGAAGGAGTGAAGGTAAACAACCTTGCAGCACTGTGATAATATCTTTGGAGCTTGGAGCTTCTATAGTTATGGAGTAAAAAAGAAAGACGCTCTTCCTGTCAGATTACAGGGAATTTTAAAATGGCTGTCACATTCAAACATACTTTTAATTAATTCAAAGGAAGGAATTAGGTGGAGACCCTAAAGCTAGTTACAAATAGTGTGTAAAATGGGAGCCCTTGGTTTCCCAATTGGGAATTTTGATAAGGTGACTTCTCTTTTCTATTTGCTTTAATTTTATTGTGCAGTAAGGAAATGAAAGGGAAACATTTTCCCTTCCGACTAAACAGGAAACTGGGCACATAGCAAAATTCATTGATTTGAATATTCATCTTTGTGGGGGGCACTATATTATTCATTAGATAGATACACTGACTTTTTTTCCATGAAGGTCAGGGCATCTGCGTATCTCATCTTTGTTTGTTTGTTTTTTTCTCCATACACTTCAGAGGTGTAGATATTATCGTCGCTTCAAATAAACCCATTCATGACAAAAATGTAACCAAGGTTTTCCACACATAACCAAACCAAGAAGGATAAATGTCCTTAAATGTGATGTTTTCTAGTCACAAAACATTTTCTCTGACTCACCCTGATTACAGGAGCATGTGTGTAACTTTAAATCTTGGATGGACTTTCATTATCCATTTTTGAGACTGCATCTCTGAATTTACATTTTAATATATATTTTTTGTGCATTCTATGCCATTTAAAAAATTTGGCCTTCTTAGCTTCTAATAGTGTAGTAAGTTTGAAGCTTTTTGTTACCTTTGTATGATTAACAGGTAAAACGTCTATTTTAATTGACTTTTCACTTTTTTTCATGCATCCTTACATTTGATTGCTAAAAATAAATTGTTCTTTACAACATTTTTAACTAGAAACCCAGCTTAGGGCATTCTAGGTCCAGAACCTAGAAGTAGTTCGGAAAAACGGGGATGGGGGAGAGAGTGAAGACATTTGGAATATTTATTTAAAAGCAAAAGATGTGCATTCCCTTTAAGACAATTACTTAAATAATGTTAATTTTTATTATCCAAAATGAATTCTCTGCTTTCACCTTAGAAATGATTGGAAGACTTTTCAGAATACCCTCCATCTGAAGACTTGTTCTCTTTATGTTTATCATAATACCTCATTCCTTCTCACGTGACAGTATGTACCACACCCTAATAGAATTGCCTGCCTCTTTCTCTCCCCTATTAATATGTGAGCGTCTAGCACTTTTCTGTACTCTGAAAGTATTTGTTGAAACAATGAAAGAACAGGATATTATTTGACTCTAAGAATCAAGAAAATGAGAGTAATTTTTAACAAATTAGCACCCATGTTACTTACAGTTTAGAATGTCAGTTCAGTTCAGTAACTCAGTCATGTCTGATTATTTGAGACCCCATGGGCTGCAGCACGCCAGGCTTCCCTGTCCATCACCAACTCCTAGAGCTTGCCCAGACTCATGTCCATTGGGCTGGTGATGCCATCCAACCATCTCATCCTCTGTCCCCTTCTCCTCCAGCCTTCAGTCTTCCCAGCATCAGGGTCTTTTCCATTGAGTCAGTTCTTCACATCAGGCGGCCAAAGTATTGGAGTTTCAGCTTCAGCATCTGTCCTTCGAATGAATATTCAGGACTGATTTCCTTTAGAATGGACTGGCTGGATCTCCTTGTGGTCCAAGGCACTCTCAAGAGTCTTCTCTAACACCACAGTTCAAAAGCATCAATTCTTCGGCTCTCACCTTTCTTTATATATATATATATATGCTAAGTCACTTCAGTCGTGTCTGACTCTGTGCGATCCCATAGACGGCAGCCCACCAGGCTCCCCTATCTCTGGGATTCTCCAGGCAAGAACACTGGAGTGGGTTGCCATTTATATTTTAATTTTACTTTATTTATTTTACAATACTGTATTGGTTTTGCCATACATCAACATGAATCCGCCAGGGGTGTACATGAGTTCCCAATCCTGAACCCCCCTCACATATCCCTCCCTATACCATCTCTCTGGGTCATCCCAGTGCACCAGCCCCAAGTATCCTGTATCCTGCATCGAACCTAGACTGGCGATTCATTTCTTACATGATATTATACATGTTTCAATGCCATTTTCCCAAATCATCCCACCCTCTCCCTCTCCCACAGAGTCCAAAAGTCTGTTCTATTCATCTGTGTCTCTTTTGCTGTCTCACATACAAGGTTATCATTACCATCTTTCTAAATTCCATATATATGTGTTAGTGTACTGTATTGGTGTTTTTCTTTCTGGCTTAACGTCACTCTGTATAATAGGCTCCAGTTTCATCCACCTCATTAGAACGGATTCAAATGTATTCTTTCTAATGGCTGAGTAATACTCCATTGTGTATATGTACCACATCTTTCTTATCCATTCATCTGATGATGGACATCTCGGTTGCATCCATGTCCTGGCTATTATAAACAATGCTGCAATGAGCATTGGGGAACACGTGTCAGCTTTCTTTATAATCCAATTCTCACATCCATATGTGACTATTGGAAAAACCATAGCTTTGACTAGGGCCTAGAGGAGCTATCCAATGTTGAAGGTCAGGAAAGGCGATAGTAAGGAGATATCCCTCATCCAAGGCAAGGAGCATCGGCTGTGCTTTGCTGGAGCAGCCATGAAGAGATACCCCATGCCCAAGGTAAGAGAAACCCAGGTAAGATGGTAGGTGTTGCAAGAGAGCATCAGAGGACAGACACACTGAAACCATACTCACAGAAAAATTGTCAATCTAATCACACTAGGACCACAGCCTTGTCTAACTCAATGAAACCAAGCCATGCCCGTGGGGCAACCGAAGACGGGCTGGTCATGGTGGAGAGGTCTGACAGAATGTGGTCCACTGAAGAAGGGAATGGCAAACCACTTCAGTATTCTTGCCTTGAGAATTCCATGAACAGTATGAAAAGGCAAAATGATAGGATACTGAAAGAGGAACTCCCCAGGTCAGTAGGTACCCAATATGCTACTGGAGATCAGTGGAGAAATAACTCCAGAAAGAATGAAGGGATGGAGCCAAAGCAAAAACAATACCCAGTTGTGGATGTGATTGGTGATAGAAGCAAGATCCAAAGCTGTAAAGAGCAATATTGCATAAGAACCTGGAATGTCAGGTCCATGAATCAAGGCAAATTGGAAGTGGTCAAACAAGAGATAGCAAGAGTGAACAAGGACATTATAGGAATCAGCTAACTAAAATGGACTGGAATGGGTGAATTTAACTCAGATGACCATTATACCTACTACTGCGGGCAGAAATCCCCAGAAGAAATGGAGTAGCCATCATGGTCAACAAAAGAGTCCAAAATGCAATACTTGGATGCAGTCTCAAAAATGACAGAATGATCTCTGTTGGTTTCCAAGGCAAACCATTCAATATCACAGTTATCCAAGTCTATGCCCCAACCAGTAACGCTGAAGAAACTGAAGTTGAACAGTTTTATGAAGACCTACAAGACCTTTTAGAACTAACACTCAAAAAAGATGTCCTTTTCATTATAGGGGACTGGAATGCAAAAGTAGGAAGTCAAGAAACACCTGAATAACAGGCAAATTTGGCCTTGGAATGCAGACTGAAGCAGGGCGAAGACTAATAGAGTTTTGCCAAGAAGATGCACTGGTCATAGCAAACACCCTCTTCCAACAACACAAGAGAAGACTCTACACATGGACATCACCAGATGGTCAACACCGAAATCAGACTGATTATATTCTTTGCAGCCAAAGATGGAGAAGCTCTATATTGTCAATAAAAACAAGATGGGGAGCTGACTGTGGCTCAGATCATGAGCTCCTTATTACCAAATTCAGACTCAAATTGAAGAAAGTAGGCAAACTGCTAGACCATTCAGGTATGACCTAAATCAAATCCTTAATGATTATACAGTGGAAGTGAGAAATAGATTTAAGGGCCTAGATCTGATAGATAGAGTGCCTGATGAATTATGGATGGAGGTTTGTGACATTGTAGAGGAGACAGGGATCAAGACCATCCCCATGGAAAAGAAATGCTAAAAAGCAAAATGGCTGTCTGAGGAGGCCTTACAAATAGCTGTGAAAAGAAGAGAGGTGAAAAGCAAAGGAGAAAAAGAAAGATATAAGCATCTGAATGCAGAGTTCCAGAGAATAGCAAGAAGATATAAGAAAGCCTTCTTAAGCGATCAATGCAAAGAATAGAGGAAAACAACAGAATGGGAAAGACTAGAGATCTCTTCAAGAAAATACCAAGGGAATATTTCATGCAAAGATGGGCTCGATAAAGGACAGAAATGGTCTGGACCTAACAAAAGCAGAAGATATTAAGAAGAGGTGGCAAGAATACACGGAAGAACTGTACAAATAAGATCTTCATGACCCAGATAATCACGATGGTGTGATCACTCACCTAGAGCCAGACATCCTGTAATGTGAAGTCAAGCAGGCCTTAGAAAGCATCACTACAAACAAAGCTAGTGGAGGTGATGGAATTCCAGTTGAGCTGTTTCAAATCCTGAAAGATGATGCTGTGAAAGTGTTGCACTCAATATGCGAGCAAATTCGGAAAACAGCAGTGGCCACAGGACTGGAAAAGGTCAGTTTTCATTCCAATTCCAAAGAAAGGCAATGCAAAAGAATCCTTAAACTACCACACAATTGCACTCATCTCACACGCTAGTAAAGTAATGCTCAAAATTCTCCAAGCCAGGCTTCAGCAATACGTGAACCGTGAACTCCCTGATGTTCAAGCTGGTTTTAGAAAAGGCAGAGGAACCAGAGGTCAAATTGCCAACATCTGCTGGATCATGGAAAAAGCAAGAGAGTTCCTGAAAAACATCTGCTTCTGCTTTATTGACTATGTCAAAGCCTTTGACTGTGTGGACCACAAGAATGGTGGAGAATTCTGAAAGAGATGGGCATACCAGACCACCTGACCTGCCTCTTGAAAAATCTGTATGCAGGTCAGGAAGCAACAGTTAGAACTGGACATGGAAAAACAGACGGGTTCCAAATAGGAAAAGGAGTACATCAAGGCTGTATAATGTCACCCTGCTCATTTAACTAATATGCAGAGTACATCATGAGAAACTCTGGACTGGAAGAAGCACAAGCTGGAATCAAGATTGCCAGGAGAAATATCAATCACCTCAGATATGCAATGACACCACTATTATGGCAGAAAGTGATGAGGAGCTAAAGAGCCTCTTGATGAAAGTGAAAGAGGAGAGTGAAAAAGTTGGCTTAAAGCTCAACATTCAGAAAATGAAAATCATGGCATCTGGTCCCATCACTTCATGGGAAATAGATGGGGAAACAGTGGAAACAGTGTCAGACTTTATTTTTGGGGGCTCCAAAATCACTGCAGATGGCGATTGCAGCCATGAAATTAAAAGACGCTTACTTCTTGGAAGAAAAGTTATGACCAACCTAGATAGTATATTCAAAAGCAGAGACATTACTTTGCCAACTAAGGTCCGTTTAGTCAAGGCTATGGTTTTTCCAGTAGTCATGTATGGATGTGAGAGTTGGACTGTGAAGAAGGCTGAGCACCAAAGAATTGATGCTTTTGACCTGTGGTGTTGGAGAAGACTCTTGAGAGTCCCTTGGACTGCAAGGAGATCCAACCAGTCCATTCTGAAGGAGATCAGCCCTGAGATTTCTTTGGAAGGAATGATGCGAAAGCTGAAACTCCAGTACTTTGGCCACCTCATGCGAAGAATTGACTCATTGGAAAAGACTGATGCTGGGAGGGATTGGGGGCAGGAGGAGAAGGGGACGACCGAGAATGAGATGGCTGGATGGCATCACTGACTCGATGGATGTGATTCTGGGTGAACTCCGGGAGTTGGTGATGGACAAGGAGGCCTAGAGTGCTGCGATTCATGGGGTCGCAAAGAGTCGGACATGAATGAGCGACTGAACTGAACTGATGGTTTGTCGGCAAAGTAATGTCTCTCCTTTTTAATACACTGTCTAGATTGGTCTAGTTTAGAATGTAATCATGTTTATTAAGGTAACCAGACTGATGATTTAAATGGTGATATTAAATCCCTTACACAATCTTTTCTTGATGACTTGTAAGTCCAGAGAAGCACGAAGTGAAAGTAAAAGTCTCTCAGTTGTGTCTGAATTTGCGACCCCATGGACTACACAGTTCATAGAATTCTCAAGACCAGAATACTGGAGTGGTAGCCTTTCCCTTCTCCAGGGGATCTTCCAAACCCAGGAATTGATCTCAGGTCTTCCGCATTGCAGGCAGATTCTTTACCAGCTGAGCCACAAGGGAAGCCCAAAGTTAAAGTCTCAGGTCAATTAATTCACTAACAGCTATTGTTTGTTGAAACTAGATCCATGTACTAGTGTTGAGAGACATGCAGTGGAATTACGGGGGATGATCTCTACTTTGTAGTAAGAAGGACAGAACATGAATCATTTACTGACAAAATATGGTAAATAATTAAATATTAAATTGTATAGCACATGCTTTCCTTATGTGAGCAGAAAAGAAGAACATTTTTAGAGGGTAGAATCATCAAAGGAATGTCAAGGAGGTGATTGAACATGGATGACATCTGTAGGTTAACATTAACTCTGGCCAGGTAAGATGCCTTACCGAGATTCTCATTTAATCCTTATTATCTCTCTGGCAGTCAGACATTTTGTGCTCATGCTACATAGAAGAAAATAACAGACAAAAAAATTAAAGCCTTAAAGTAATACCACCAATCAATGGTTTATCTGGTTTTGAGTGCTGATTCTTTCACAGTACTATATGGTGACTGACAGAACATTTAAAAAGGAACAGAGAAATGAATTAAAAATCATCTAATAAAAGAAAGGGCAGATATAAGTATATGAAAAAGAACTAGTGGAGTGTCCTTTCACTAGAGACAAAGAAACAGAGTGTTTCAAGAAAGAAATACAGTGAACACTGTCAAAAACTACAAACAGGTCAAGGAGATTGCATTTCTCATTGTGTTTGACAACAAAGATGGTGATTTTTAAAGAGTTGTTTTAGTAAGTGAGTGGAATGAAAACTATGCTTCAGAAGTAAGGACAGAGTGATGATGGGAAAACAACAGGGGTTGATGTCTGTGGTAAAAATAAAGCAGATAGAAATTGACTAGAAGCAAGAGTGGCTAAGGTCAAGCAAAGTCTTCCCTCAAGATGGAGAGATGTGAATTATTGAAACTAGAGGAGGGAGGAATGAAATGGAGAAGAAAGGGACAAGTCAGGGGCAAAAAAATCTCAGCTGAGTCTACCAGGGGAGAGGTGAGCACTTCTAACACTCTTCTTCTGAGACTGGGAAAATTTGAAGAGATGTTTGTAGGAGTAGGAAAAAAAAAAGAATGAGATGAAGATGAGAATCAGTGAAGGATAACCTTGATCTTTTTATTTTAAGAGAAAGGTGAGCTCACTAGTTGAGGAAAGGAGCAGTGAGGGAAGTGTTGAAGGCTGGAGGAGAAACAAAGTCTGTTGCAGCTAAAATGGTAATGATGAAAATCCTCCTTTCTCAGGATCATCTACGTAAGCCTAGCTGCTTATAAGGTATCTTCCTTCCTGATCAAATAAAAACCATGATTTGGCTGTTAAAAATCCCCAAAGGATTTTAGGACAATCTGGATGGCATGAAATGGAAAGGTCTCCAATACAAAAAAGAAAAAAAAAAAGAGGAAGAAAGGAAAAAATAGTGGACAGATTGACCAATATAGAAATTCTGGCCCTTCTCCAAAATTGCAGCCTGTCATTGGCAAAAATTGGAAGTATGAGCCAGATCTCTTCAATTCTATTTCTGCTACACTCCACTCTTTCTCATATAATATAGGTATTGATGTATATGATTTTAAAAGTGCTAGTTTGAAAAACTATATTACAAAAAATACTTAACGAGAAGCATGTCCAATATCTAGTTTAAAAGAAGCATTACTATATCCTCTATTTTGTTTTAGGAAGTAAATAATTCGATTCTATTTTTATAAGGTTATTTGCAAATATTAATACAGAGTTATTGACTTCTCATATCTTCAGATTTGGATTCATTTTATTTTTAAACCATTGAATGCTATTCAGTCTAAACTTCTTGGTTGGGAAGTAAACCATAGATGATAAAAACCAAACTGAACAATGTTCGGGTAAATATATGAAATGAGTCAAGTTTATTTTTTGAGATTCTCTTCTCCTATGCTTATGATTCTCAAATGGCCAGGAACCCAACTCATATGATCAAATTCTCAAGTCTTTGCCCATTTGATATTAACCCCATGCTTCATGTTCCCAAAGAGTAGATTATAAGGAAGATGATCCAAGGAAATCATACTTCTCATGAACCTGGCGTGTTTTTTTTTTGTTTGTTTTTTTTTGCATTTAAACGAAACAAATTTTAAAATAAAGAATAGCAAAACAAGCCCAAAATCACACTATAAACAATATCAAAAGAAAAATGAAAGTCTTAGGGGAAATGTTGTAAGATATACATTAAAAACTAGTATTAAGAAAGGAAGAAAAACTAAACCTATCAAGAGAAATTAAGTACTTTGTTACAAATAAAAAGGAATTATTTGTATCCTTTTTAAAAATTGCATATGCGGCACTGGTGGTAAAGAATCCTTCTGCCAATGCAGGACGTATAAGGGATGTAGGTTTGACTGGCTCAGGAAGATCCCCTGGAGAAGGGCATGTCAACCCACTCTAGTCTTCTTGCCTGGAGAATCAATCGGACAGAGGAGCCTGGCGGGCTACAGTCCATAGAGTCGCAAAGAATTGGACACCATTGAAGAGACTTAGCACACATGCTTATGTATTTATTGATATATTTGTTAATATGGAAAGTTGGAGACGGCAATGGCACCCCACTCCAGTACTCTTGCCTGGAAAATCCCATGGACAGGGGAGCCTGGTGGGCTGCAGTCCATGAGGTCGCTAAGAGTCGGACACGACTGAGCGACTTCCCTTTCACTTTTCACTTTCCCGCATTGGAGAAGGAAATGGCAACCCACTCCAGTGTTCTTGCCTGGAGAATCCCAGGGACGGGGGAGCCTAGTGGGCTGCCGTCTATGGAGTCGCACAGAGTTGGACACGACTGAAGCGACTTAGCAGCGTAGCAGCAGCATGGAAACTACTTTTGACATATTTTTAAGTGTAAAAAGGTACGAGAGCAACATAGATAGTGTACTCCTATGTTTATCAAGTTATATGTTCGATCCTAAAGAGGAGAAATCTGGAAGAACATTTACAAAAGATCAGTTGTGCTTTTTTATACATGGTTGAATTTGAGGTTTTCTTTTAATGTCTTCTTGTATATACTTTCCATATTGCTTGAATTTTAAAGTTTTCATTATCTTTATAATAAAAAGTAAAAAAAAAACACTTTAGATAGCATCTTAATGTATTTATAATTGCAAGAGGGTGGATTTATGTCATCAGTTTTATAATTTTCAATTATAGTTGGTAAAATAAGTCCTGAGATATGAAATGTTTTGACCAGTATCTATAAGCCAGTCCCCTAACTCTGTAGTAGTCTTCCTTCTCTACTGTACTGCCTGAACATGGGTAAAACATGCAAAGCAAACTCATTTAAACATTTATAAGTTGTCAGAGCAAACATTGATAAGTTCATTTATATTATGTTTCTAATGCATATTAGCTTCTCTCTATTCAAAAAGGAAAAGTGGGCTAAAGTTAACTGAAGAAAGATGTGTTAGACTACTGAAACCACAAAAGCTACCAAAGATTCTAAAAACTCTTCAAAAATTATGTTTGATATTTTGTAGGGAGGCTTCATTTTAAACTGTATAAAATAAAAATATTTCACAGAATCTTGAATTAAGCTACAGGAAAAGCAATGGACTTTGTGACCTGAATGCTAGGCTTAATGTCATAAAAGGACTACGTGTTCAGCTCAGAGATGTGTTTTTCTAATGAGTCACAAATGCAACTGCTATAATAATAGTTTCATGCCATGCTCACAAGAAAACTGTTCAGTCAGAGAATGAGAAGCTTATCACAGATCGACAACTTTCTGATACGAAATGTTAAAATTTTCATATCCTTATAAATTAAGAAATACTAGAATGAAGTGACCAGATGTTCAATTTCCTTTCTGGAATTTCAAATGTATATGTGTGTGCATGCATACAACAGAAACTATTCCTCTGAAGAGCAGAGATTTCTTTTCAGAAAATGTGCATCTTCTTACACTGTCATCAGACTTCATTTATTATCCATAGTTCTTACATTTCAATACCTTGCATTTTTATGTCTTCTTTTATATAGGCTATACAGATTTCAGAAGACTTTTAGGAAAAGCGGACCTATCTTTCTCCTACTAGATTTTAGATGAGTACTTAGGAAATGCTAAGTAAAACTGGGGGAAAACCATCTGGAAACCTCAAAGGAATTTTAAGGTAACCAAATTTTCTACCTTTTTTTACTCTAGAAATCAAGAGTCTGCCAAGTAGATGAAAACATGGCAAGGTCAATCTTTTTTACCATTTCCTTTCATGATCTTCAAGTGTCAGGCCTCTAAAACTACTTTAGTCTACTTGGTACAAGTGTCAGGAGGAAGAGAACTTTTCTCAGAAATGAAGCCATAACATGGCTCAAATAAGAATTCTAAGAGTCAGAAGTAAAACACTAATTTGAGGTCCTTGTGAGTCTACATGCCTGTATTAGGAAATGTATGTAAGGGTGGTTTTAATAATAAACTTGAAACCTTTTTTTTAAAAGTTCAGAAATAGGAATTTTTTTCAAAATTAGAAAATAGCACACATTATTAAGTAATAGTCATGGCAAACATCCTCCAGAAAAGCATATTATAATACTCACTGCTATTTTATTTCTAGGTTTCTTCTGAGCTACAATCAAACTTTCATTTTTCAATTTTTTTTTAGAAAGTAAATGAAAAACAAACTGTTTCTTGGCTCAGACTCTGAATTCTTGGTAATTAGCATAATAAAAATAAATTCACCTTACACTGACTTACACTCTAGTATAATAGGGTTACAGACTATTTTTCTTATATTGTTATTCTCTTTTGAAATGCATCCCTAGTAAGATACAAAAGTTTGTTATTTTATCTTTATTTATATAATTATTGGATGTTTAAAGTTTCTTACCCATAAAGCTGCCTTCCAGAAGTAGAAGACTGGTCTAGACTGACTTTCCTCTCAAGTTGATTAATATGAGAAATATCTTCTTAGAAGAGTATACCAAACTAGTCCATTTTATTGCTAAAATTTGACTCTTAAAATTTCTTAATATTTGTGTAAAGTCAAGAGTTTCTAAGCCGACTCTTTTAAAATACAAATATCCTTGTAAAAGTTAACACATAAAAATTAACTTGATATCTTAGAACAGATTAGAAAAGCAAATTATTCTGAAACCTAACTAAGAGTAAAACCCTTAAAAGTTGGGAGTTAGGATATGGAAGAAAAATTCACATTTTGAGGTAGTGGTAAATAATGAGAACCTAGACACTCACTAGACAATAAGAAGACTCTGAAGGAACCAAAGAACTAAAATCAGAGTATGATTCTGACAATCTGTCTGAGCAAATATGGATCCATTTGTGAGATTTCTATTTCTCAGGTGCTCATCCAGCCACAGTTTCAGTTCTTTGCTGAGATGTAATATTATCCTCTGCTACTATCAGCCACTGCAGGTAGGAGAAAATAGGAAGTGGGTAGGCACTTAGATGTAAGGATTGCTGCTGATAGAGAGTCATGAAATATATCTCAGAGTGCTCTGATGAAAAGAATACTTTCTCCACTGATGGAGACAAGTGTTGAATCGGCCATTTCTCTTGTAGAGACTGCAATGCGTAGAGATTTGGCCTTTCTGTTTCCATGAGGTAAGGAACCTAACTTGTATTTGGTGAATTTAGGAAAAAGAACTGAGCTCAATGTCACTTTACTAATAGAAGAGAAGATGATGAATGCACTGGGCCAGTGAGAATAAGGTAAGAAAGAATTTTCAAGATGAGAAGAGAAAAGATTGATGGAAAAAATAACACCCAAAGGGAAAGGCATAAAAGAAAAAGAAGGGGAAAGGAAGAAAGATATAGGGTGAAGGAAGAACTAATGGCCAGGGAAGACAGTGTAGGTATTCAGAACATTTCACTTATTTTAAAAGTTTGCTTATATCAAATATCTTGATGCTTGTTAAATTGGCTCTCTGTTTGCACGGAATCAAGTAACATGTATAAAAGTAAAAAAAAAAACAAGGAAAGAGACTTAGTAAAACCAACTTGTATTAAATTAGGATCCGATTAGAAGACAGAAAGGGCTTCCCCAGTGGTGCAATGGTAAAGAATCTGCCTGCAAAGCAAGCGACACAGGAGATGCTGGTTTTATCTCTGTGTCGGGAAGATCCCCTGAAGGAGGGCATGGCAATTGACTGCAGCATTCTTGCTGGGAAAATCTCATAGAGCCTGGCAGGCTACAGTCCATGGGGTCACAAAGACTTGGATAGAACTGAAGCGACCGAACTCACATGCAGGAGACAGAAACAACGCTGATTATTTGGACAGACAGAATTTAATATAAGTAAGTGAAGTGTTAACTGAGGAAGTAAAAGAGTAAAAAGAACATTAAGGTGTTGCAGAGGTAACAACTGGTATAGAAAGAAGCTACCATGCCTAGGGCTATAGTAATAAAGACAAGAAGTTGGAACTATTAATATTTAGAAGACTGGAGGGAGGCCTTGGGGTGCTGAAATTCAAACTTCTAAGGAAGGACACTGCTGAGCTGGTGCTGATGTCTCTCAATGTCTGATAAGGTTGGTCCTAAAAGTGTTGGATAAACCACAAGTTGGATTCATGTGCTGCCATGGGAAGGTACTGCTGCTGCCAAGGTGAAAAACTGGTACCGGGGTGATGCTTACAAGATCAGGAAACAGACAGGAAACCCTTAAGAAGTTGATGTGCTCTGACAGTAATAGGATGAAAGAGAAAGCCACTTTCCTTCTCTGTCTAGTGTCGCCTATTGGTGGAGGCTAAGAAACAGCTGGTGAAGTAGAAATGTGGTCTGCAGAATTCCTGCCCCAGCACTGCAAAACTGAGTATAGAAGGATAGGTTTGGAGATTACAGATAATAGCTTAAGAACTGGCACACGATCTTTAACAAAAATTATCTCCCCAATTGTTTTTTAGTCCTTAATTTTGAGGAGGTTTTATCAAAATCTGAAAATAAGGAAGGCAAAACTTACAGTATCCTTTATTCATTATAACCCCTCTTAAGTAACCAGATTATGAAATGACTATATTTATATTTTTAATAAAAATAACTATTTGATTTATAGAAAATTGTTATGGGACTCTGTTTTCATTCTAAAGTCTTTTTTATTTATATTCTTATTCAAAATTTACTGAATATTGAATGTGTGTCAGAAAGTATTCTAGGAGCTTGAAATACACCAATGAATAAGAGACAATCTTTTTGTCCTCATAGAATATAATTTTTTATAGAAGGAAGATTATGACAATATTCAGAAGAAAATCCATTTCAATCTTTATTAAGAGAACTGGTGTACAATGTGAGATCCTTTATTGATGACTATGGCAATAGACAGAGTTAAAGATGTCTTGATATTTTCTAACCTCAAAAGGTCTATCCATTTTTCCTGCACACTCTCAGTTGTATTTCCCTCAACTTCTTCCTAGATCTCCAGATAGATTTATAGAGGTACTATATGTGATCCAAGGTCCTATAAATCCTGCCATTGAAATGACTCATACCCACCAGCCACAACATAAAAACCATAGAACTTTCCTCTTTTAGCATCTACTGCCCCATAAGATAGAATAATAACATAGTGTGAATAAGACAAAGAGGGAAATATGAAGTTGATTTTCAAATAATTTTGATGAATATCCTTTCTTTAAGTGTTAATGTCTGTATCTTTCTACTATGTAGTACTAGTTTATAGACTCACCTTTAGTTTTAGCCATTTAAAAATCATCTCTGTGACTTTATATCAGTTGAAAGAATTGTTCTGATTTATTGCTGAAATCATAGAGTGTTTCTTGGAACCACCATGGTCTCATTCAACTTCTCTTCCAGATTTAGTTTTACAGATATTCAAAAACATCCCTAAACGCTTAATATAAGACTTGGACTGTGATATATCTTCCCTGAAAAAAATCCAAAACTCCCTTCTTATTGATCAACATAAAACCTAAAACATAGTTATTATATCACAGTTTTATTATTTCAAGTCAACATATGATCTTCAGAGTTTTAGAAATAATAGATTCACTGCCATCAGATATATTAAAACTTAAACACAAGAGTTTAACAGCAACTAACCGATAGCTTTGCATAGTAGGTGCTCTACTGAGGTTTACTGATCTATGTTTTATTTATTTAACAATAAAGAAACAAAGAAATTGCTCAATATCCCTTAGCAATTCTTCCACTTAACTGCCTCTATGATTCAGATGTTCTTATAGCTGTCCAAAGTAATCTCTCACTTTTCTAGGTCTCTTTGCACACAGGTCAGAACTGTTTTCTTAATTCTTCCCCCTGTTCTTGTGTTAGTAGGAGAGAAGATCTGAAATGTCACCCATGTTAGGAGATAAGGAGAAATCTACCCATCTTTTTACACTCCTGTTCTTAGAACATGTTTTCCAAGAAAGTGAATCTGAGCTACTCGTGCTAAAACATACAACTGAACATGTATTCCAATATCCTATATGATGAGATGGAATCAGTCTGTATATAAAAACTCTTCATAACCTAGCTCCGGGAGTTGGCAATGGACAGGAAGGCCTGGCGTGCTGCAGTCCATGGGGTCGCATAGAGTCGAACATGACTGAGCAACTGAACTGAACTGAACTGAACCTAGCTCCAGAGAGATCTTCAGATCACATATCCCCCATCAGTTTTCTGAATGCATATTGAGAGCAACCAAAGTCCAATCTTTACTCATTTTCCTTTGTTTGTCAACGTCATCTCAATACTGATGAAAGATTAGAAAGTGTAGGTCAGAAGAGAGAATGCTAAAATTGGGTACAGCTGTACCTGATGTGCAGTATCATGGAGTGATGAAGGTCACAGATTTTCTTTTGAAAATTTTATTTCAAGATCAGTGCTCATTGTGAACTTCACAAGTCCTGCCAAATCCTATTCCTTTTGGCTATCAGTGACTTTGCTTCCTCCAGCTGTTAGCCATAGCATGTTAAGTGCAAACAACTTTAAAATAACATTTTTCCCTGACACAAAATAACAAAAGCCGGGTTTCTGAGAGAAGCACACAGACTTAATTTGTGCTCTGCTTTTGAACCATTTTAGACTTTCATAAAGTAAAAGAGCATTGGTCAGCCTTTGTCTTTTCAAAGCATTTGATCTAATGTTGGTTTATCTTTTGTCTGTAGATTGAGTAAGAAAGTTTACATTTTAATACTAATAAGAAAAAAAAATGCTTCCTGAAAATGAAATCCTGTCAAATATGATGTTTTGTTTTCTAGTCACAAGGGTGGACTGCTCATTCTAGAAGTAGCTGGAAAGTGGGAAGCAGAGGAACTTGAAAGAAAAACAGATTTAGAGTTGTGTTCAGTAGGCAATATTATTAAAAATAAAATCCTTTTGTAGCCTGTCATCTTGATGTTATGAAACCCAGTAGCATGTTTTTTTTTCCCCCTTTCAAATGAATTTTGTTTTTAATAAGTTTGGCTAAAAGTATAAATGCTTTTGGCGAGGTCAGCTTGAACTTGTGGCTTTTCTTAGCCTTTGGGGTCTACACCTCAGAGAGTTTTCTGTTTTTACTGGAAGTTTAAATTTTGTTGACTGAACTGGGAGTTTCTTTGTGAGAGCACTTGAGTCCTTTAATGTTTTCTTTTTTGGTCTTTTTTGCTATTTAAAAGAATGACTTGAGGATAAATTTGGTGCCTTGGATAGATAAATAAATCTGACAAAATTATAAATGACTCAGTTAACTAGAGCAGGAAGGGGGAAATAATAGTGAATTAATTTTAAAAGGAATATACACCCTTCAGTAAAATGCATGAAACCCTAACAAATACAAATGCCACTCAGAAAAAAAGTTCAATTTTTAAGGAAGGAAATAGTCAATTCATCCTAGTGTTAATAAACAACCAAACCAAAAAGAAAAAAAGTTGTGATGCTATCTTCCTATGTGATATATTATAGTTAACTTTATACCCCATGAAATATTTCAATTTTATGTATGTAATACATCCATTTTAGTGTGCTAATAAAATAATCTAATTATATACTGCTCTAGTTTATTAGAAATTGGAATCTTTATGATTTAGATTAGAAATTTATGATTTTAAAAAGAAAGAAATAGCTGACTTTATAGGTTCAGACTGGCTGAGAAAATAAGTTCTTAAATGTATGAAAATAAGAATGTTTGTCTGCTGCATGTAACGTATTGGTGCCCATACAATAGATGTGTGTTTTCAGTTATAGTTGTGTTTATTGGCTGAGAGAAAGTGATGTAGGGCAGATAACTGCCTGGTTCCTTTTGTGACTCCTATTGCGAGTAGAGGAGAATCTTCTAAAAAGATGGACAAAAGTCCTTTCTTTCTATTCAAGTCATAATTTTGCCTCAGGATGATTCTTTTTTTACAAAGATTATGAGGTTTAGGGTATCAAGTTATTCATCATTTGTTGAAGGCTAGCCATAGTTAAGCACAGTAGTTTGCTCCCTTTCTGCATTCTGTGTAACAAGGAGTCACTGTACCTAGTATTTATGTTATATACATTTGTAAAAAAAAAAAAATGTGAATAATACTTAAAGAGAAAGCATTTCCTTAATAACCCAAAAGACATTAAGTGCTTTAGAGTATGAGGGAATTTTGAGTTTTTAATATATGAACTGTATGTATGAATATGTTCAAGTAACAGGATTCCATGAACCTGTTTAATTTAATAACTTAAATTATTAAATAATTTTGAGCTAACTCTAAACTTTTAGATATACTTAAGCAAGATCTAAACTGACACAATTTTTGTTCTTTAAAGTGGGAGTAATTGGCTCAGGAAACCTGGGTTCAATCTCTGGGTTGGGAAGATCCACTCGAGAAGAAATGGCAACCCACTTCAGTATTCTGGCCTGGAGAATTCCATGGACGGAGGAGCCTGGTGGGTCTACAGTCCATGGGGTTGCAAAGAGTCGGACACGACTGAGCGACTAACACTTTCACTTCCAATGATATTTACCTTATGAGGACTTTTGGAGATAAATTAACATAGATAAAGAGCTTATAATAATATCTGGTATTATGGTAGGTATTTAGAAAGTATTGATTCTTTGTTCCTCCCCTTCTTTTCATCTTTCTGGAGAGATAGCATGTTATAGAGGAAAAAGCCCAAACTGAGAGATGGAGGTTGGGTAGTAGGGAATTACTCTTCCATTATTTGGATTGTATCTCCAACACCTGCAACTTGTAAACAGCCAAGTTCTTAAGTTTTCAAAGGTTTAGTTTCCTCATCTGTATATACAACAATACGCAGCACATAAGGTATATGTGAAGATTATACAAGAGAGCAGTACCTCACAGGGTGCCTGAGACATGGTAGTAAATCACCCTACTCCTATCAGAGCTTAGTCTTGAAACAAGAACTAGGGGATCAACAAAAAAGTTGTCTGAGGTCATTTATATCTCTTCAGTTAGCTGTTCTATTTACTTTTCTGTAATCATTAATGTAATCGCTACTTTGGCTTTGGGCTCTACATATAGCTATAGGATAAGAGAATAGTCACTTCTGGTGTCAAGGAGACCTGAGTTCAAATCCTTATATGGCCACACAGTATCTCTGCTCCAGTTTTAAAGTTTTATATTATATTCCAAGTCTTTTATAGGTCATTGTTGTAGTTTTAAGAAGCATGATAAAGCTAGAATCTAAATTATTGACATGGCAAAAGACCCAGTGCTCTATTCTAGTGGACTCTGTGAGCTTCCTTCAGAGAGGTGAATAAAATCAAGTTTAAAGTATCAACAACTCATCATCTAATTCAGTTAGTATTAGACTTTTAATATGACCCCTAATAATCCCTGCCTTCTGGTTGTACCCGCTTTTATGTGATCTTCCCATGAGTGTGTTGATCGAAAGTGGTGGCTCATCCCAATAATAAAATATGGCAAAAGTGATGAATATCCCTTCTGATATTGGCTTATAAAAGATGATGACTTTCATCATGCCCCTCCCCTTCTCCTCCTCCCTCCCCTCCCCTCCCCTCTCCTCTTCTCTCTCTCTCTCTCTCTCTGTCTCTCTTTCTCTGGTTGTTCTCATTTGATACTCTAATGAAACAGGCTGCCATCCTGTGAGCCACACCTCAGTGCAGACTTATGAGTCTGGATCCCTGACCCAAAGGAATCATGAAATAATCAGTAGAATTGTTTTAAGCCACTAAATTTGGGGCTTATCTGCTATTGTACCAATATACAAATAACATAGATGAGTAGGGCAAGATGATTAAAATTATGGTAGAATTCATACACTAAAACTGAAAAAGAGAACTATTTATGTTTTGTTTTCAAACACAAATCAAACATAAATGTTTTTCAGTGCCATGAAATAGTTTAGACCATCACAACTACTTTAGTGCCTTTGCCCAAGTTTCTGAGCCCTTTAACAGTTATTACTGTTAAAAGTTTTACTTGATTTGGTAATTCTTAAACAACTAAGTTGAAAATGAGAAGCCAACAGAGACAAGCCACACTGAAGAGCATTCAATCCCCATATAGAATCAACAACAGCTGTAATACAGAGTCTAATAGCATAAGGAACCTTTAAGACAGGCCTATATACTTTAATTAGGAAAAAATTCATCTTTTTTATATAGCTCAAACATCTCTTAAAAGACAAATAAAAGTAAATCTAACGATGAAAGTTATCATCTTAAAATTGTCAAAAATTGTCTTGAGATTTTTTTCATAACTGTTTTTCCCCAGTATAGAGCTTTACCAATTTGTACAGCAAAATACTAAAACCAATCAGATTGCTTAATGTTGTGCATTACAATGAAATTGCCAAGCCCTTCACTTTCAGTGTATTGGCACCAGCAGTGCTCTTTGCTCCCAATAATCCAAAAAGCTTCCTGTTTTGCAAACCACAAAGTCTGAACAGTTGCCATCTTGCCTAGGAGAGTTTGAGAGTCAACATCTCAGAGAGCAGATTCATTACCCTGTGGGGCTCCTAGCCTCTCCTTGGCCAGGACTTGAGTCAATCGAAGCAGAGCAGCCCTTACTTAGGCCCTCAGGCTTTGGAAGTGGACTTTGAAACTTGCTTGAGTGTACACTCTAATTCGTAGTAGTCATGCTATAGATATTCAAATAAATGCATTTTAAATTATATATCTAAATTTATTTGTTTATATATATATGCAATTTTTTCCACTGTGATACTTTTCAAAGAATTAATGCCACCTAATGTCTTAGCCAGAGCAAGAATATTTCAGAGCCAGAATCAAGTCATGAGGAATTGTTCTCCTTTAGCAAATGTATTAACAGAGTGACTTCAGAGGGATATATCTACCCAGACTTAGAGCTCTACTGTATGCTATACCAAAGCTTCTGTCTGGAAAATGTAAAAGTCAGTCATTCATTCTTTTAGGTATTCTCAGTTGGCACCCTACTAATTGACAGCAAGTTGTCAGACTTAATACCCCTGAGGGCTCCCGCATTCCCTCTGTTTTGTGGGCCCAGACTGAATTCCTAACTATAGCCAGATGTTTTATGAGCAATGAACAAGACCACAAATCTATCACTACTACTACAAAACACTCCTTGTATCTGATATACTAATGATAGTTCATAAACAACATCTTCAAATGCAAAAAATAAACTCCTCTACAGATCTATTGACTGATTTGATTTAATTTTTCATGGTACTGATTGGTTTACAGATTTAAATGATTACTTCTTTTCATTTCATGTTGACAGGCCCCATTTCCCCAGCAGGTCAGAGTCCTGCTCACATTAACAAGAACTGATATCCTAGCTTTATAGAAATCATTTTTTAGTTATGCATTCATGAGCATACAGCTAAAATATAATTTCAGACTGGCAAAAACCAATTTAATATTTATTTACCTCTGTAACATTCTATAGGTATTCTATAGGTATTCTTCCATTTACTATATTGAGAATATTAAACCTAACATTAATTACATTCCCAGTTAGCCTATGTCACACCTCTATATGTTTCTTTCAGAATATGTCAAGGAAATAAATATCTTGGGGGGAGTTAATGTGATAATATTTTAATATTACCTTCTTTCTGTGAGAATAAAGTATCATTTACTTCATTTCAACTAGTAGAGACAAATTTTGATACTGTCATGGAAAAGTAAAAGAAGTTTGGATAAATTAAAAGCTTTTTCAAAGTGGCCTTGTAAGTTTTTTTAATATCTGCAATAACTTGAAATACAATAATCCATAATATTTATCTCCAAAATCACAATGATTCATCAAGAAGAAAAAACTGAGGGGACAAATTTTTATTGTCGCCTAAATAAATGTTTTCTATATTTTATTCTTATATCAAGAGTCTTTACTTATTTTCTCTTGTTTGCATGCGTGCTAAGCCACTTTAGTCCTGTTGGACTCTTTGCGACCCTATGGACTGTCGCCCACCAGTCTCCTTTATCCATGGGATTCTCCAGACAAGAACACTGGAGTGGGTTGCCATGCCCTCCTCCAAGGGATCGTCCCAACCCAGGGATCGTACCTGCCTCTCCCGCGCTACGGGTATATGGCTCATTGCTGAGCCATCAGGGAAGTCCTGTTTTCTCTAATATGCTAGATATACTGCTTGTTCCTAGTGATACAGCTGTGAACATGTAAGTCTAGGATTCTAATACCATAAATATTACTTTATTAAAAATTATATCTATGAATCATTGTGCCAAGGTGAAACGTGTAAAGTGGTTAGTAAAAAATTTGTATAAAACATTGTTTATGTAATATGTTCATATCTGTGAACATATTAGGCATAGAAAAACATTAAAGAATATAAATGAAATGTTCATTATATATTTATCTGTGTAACTGGATTTTGAGTGCCTTCATTTATGTTAATTTGTTTATGTTAATTAATAATAATATTCCAACATCCCTGTAATAAATTATCAGAAAAGAAGAGACTGTGTAAATCATAACAAATTTTATTGGAAAACTTCAAAACTAAATTCCAAGCAATTGAATAGAAATCTAAAAGTTAAGCAAAAACAAGTTACAGAAGATAGAAAAGCATGCATTTTTTTTCATTTTGTTTTTCCTCAGTTTCATTGGGGAATATTTAATATTTAAAGTTGTACATATTCAAATCATGTATTTTGATGAATTTGGCCATATGTATATATCCATGGCACCATCATCACAATCAAAGTAATAAACATATTTTTACATGTTAAGTGTCAAGAAGACAACACGAAAATTACCCTCTTAACAAGACTTTACATACACAACACCATAATTTGTTAACTATAGGATTATTCATCACTGTAATTTTCTATATTTGCTGAATTCTATACAGTAAACATTGGAACTTTCCAGTAAGGAATTTCCAGTAAAGAATTGGCTAAGCAGTAAAGAATCTACCTGCCAATATAGCAGACACATCGATCCTGGGTCTAGAAGATCCACTGGGGGAGGAAATGGCAACCCACTCCAGTATTCTTGCCTCAAAAATCCCATGGACAGAGGAGTCTGGTGGGCTACTGTCCATGGAGTCTCAAAGAGTCGAACATAACTGAACATGCACGCACACATACAATGAACATATATGAAAAGTAACATAACCTAATTTCTAAAACAAAAATAATATGAACTTGAGGAATAACTGTTCTGCTTCACTGTCATTTTCCAATTGAAATATTGATGAAATCCTGAGAAAACAGAAAAGTTTTTCAGCATAATCAGCTTTAAGCAATAATTAGTTAGCTATCTTCATTGCACATCCACCTCAGCTTCACTCCCACTAACTGAAATTCACTGAGGCATAACTGGGTTTTCCATCTACTTTGAGCTGTCTTCATCTACCTCAGAAACATAGGACCTTCACAGGAAATGAAGAGAGAAAAAGTGCTGTCTGTAACTTTCTGAAGTCCTTCAGCCATCTCAACCTCCATCATTCAGTATTGATTTCTTCATATCTACTTCTGGAAACAAAAACTTGACATGTGATGTAGGATTACATCCGGGGAGAGAAACAGTCCTCTAAAGGGACAAACACAGGAGCCTAAGACGGGACACTGTGGACCTCTGGTTCTAAAGTCCCTCCCCCACAGAGGACAGAGACAAGTACAGGGAGTATTAATGTGTTCAGGAGTAGACCATCCTGAGCATCCCCTCAGGGATCTTCTCAGCCGAGGAGTGCCATGCCAGACAAATAAAGCCGGAGCATTGAAAATCAGGCTTGACATATACACAGTAAGCACTTCTCCAAGTTCAAATCGGACAGAAAGTCTATTATCAAGTAGGAAGACTGTGAAGTACACCAAAATAGCCATTTTTTTCTCATTGAAATATGAAGAAAAAGCAAAAGAACAATTAGAACACTACCACACCCACATACCCACACACATGCACACAACTAATGAAAATATCCTAAGCATAGAATAAGGCAAGAAATAGTAACTATTCAGAAAAGAATCATGTTTGGGCAGAGTTTAACACCAGAAAACAAATTGTAGAAAGCATCTTTTTTGTGTTCTTACCATATTCAAGAAAACATGATCACTATGAAGGAAGATATGAAAAAATCTGATTCAATGACAATAATTTGTTTGAAAAAAGGCATCTAAATGTAATGTTTAAGTCAATTAAAGCATAAAGTTTAATATAATTAAAATTGGCATTACAAAAAAAAAACTACTTTGTAAGAAAAAGAGTAAAATGAACACTGCAAAAAACTGAATAAGGATTTGGATTAAATGTAAGCAGTTCCTCAAGAATGAAGGAGACGATCACAAAGAGATAAACAGAGAGATGGTAACAGAAAGAAAAAGGCAGATGGTGAGGGAGCAAGGAGAGAGAAAGTGAGAGAGAGAGAACAAACATTTAACCTGAAAAAATTAGTAACCCCAAAAAGGTCATAGTAAATGGAATAGAAGTCTTATTCTTTGCATAAGAAGTAGAACAGCTTTCCTGAGTCTATAGCTGATAATATAGACCAGAAATATATTGTTTATAGATAAAGTGTTAGTCACTCAGTTGTGTCCAAATCTTTGCAACCCCATAGACTGTAGCCCGCCAGATTCCTCTCTCCATGGAATTCTCCAGGCAAAAATATTGGAGTAGGTAGCCAACCATACCCTTCTCTAGATCTCTCTGACCCAGGGAGTGAATCTGAGTCTCCTGAATTGCTGGTGGATTCTTCACTGTCTGAGCCATAAGGGAAACCCTATGGATAATGTATGTTAAGATGATTACATAAAAATATTTCATATTATATATATTTTCTGTAACCATATTATATTTACATAATATATATTATATTATACATATTTATGTGTGTATATATATGGGCTTCTCTGGTGGTTCAAATGGAAAAAAATCTACTTGCAATGCAGGAGACCCAGGTTCGATCCCTGGGGCGTGAAGATCCCCTGGAGAATGGAATGGTTGGCTACCCACTTCAGTATTCTTGCCTGGAGTATTCCATGGACAGATTTTGTCTACTGAATTCCAGGTAAAGCCATTTGTTTCTTTTAATCATGTTCAATCTTTAATCTGGGCTTTCCTGGTGGCTCAGACAGTAAAGAATCTGTCTGCAATGCAGAAAACTCTGGTTCAGTCCCCAGGTTGGGAAGATCCCCTGGAGAAGGGAATGGCTACCCACTTCAGTATTCCTGTCTGGAGAATTCCATGGACAGAGGAGCATGGCAGGCTACAGTCCATGGCTCACAAAAAGTCAGACATGACTGAGGGACTAACACTTTCACTTTTCACAATCTTTAATCTATGAGGGAAACTGTGTGTATATTTTAGGATTTTAGGATCTGTTTTTCCCCCACCCAAGTATTCAGTTTCCCATTTTATTTCCTGTCTAGCCAATTCTTTCTTGAATTCCCCTTTTATTTCTTGAATATCCCATCTAACAACATTCAGTTCAATTCAGTTGCTCACCATTTCCGACTCTTTGTGATCCCATGAACTGCAGCACGCCAGGCCTCCCTGTCCATCATCAACTCCCGGAGTCCACTCAAACCCATGTCCATCGAGTCGTTGATGCCATCCAACCATCTCATCCTCTGTTGTCCCCTTCTCCTCCTGCCCTCAATCTTTCAATCCTCCTGCCCTCAAGCATCAGGGTCTTTTCAAATGACTCAGCTCTTCACATCAAGTGGCCAAAGTATTAGAGTTTCAGCTTCATCAGTCCTTTCAATGAATACCCAGAACTGATCTCCTTTAGGATGGACTGGGTAGATCTCCTTGCAGTCCAAGAGACTCTCAAGAGTCTTCTCCAACACCACAGTTCAGAAGCATCAATTCTTCAGAACTCAGCTTTCTTCATAGTCCAACTCTCACATCCACACATGACCACTGGAAAACCAATAGCCTTGACTAGATGGACATTTGTTGGCAAACTAATGTCTCTGCTTTTTAATATGCTATCTAGGTTGGTCATAACTTTCCTTCCAAGGAGTAAGTGTCTTTTAATTTCATGGCTGCAATCACCAACTGCAGTGATTTTGGAGCCTAGAAAAATAAAGTCAGTCACTGTTTGCACTGTTTCCCATCTACTTACCATGAATTGATGGGACCAGATGCCATGATCTTCATTTTCTGAATGTTGAACTTTAAGCCAATGTTTTCACACTCCTCCTTCACTTTCATCAAGAGGCTCTTTAGTTCTTCACTTTCTGCCATAAGAGTGGTATCATCTGCATATCTGAGGTTATTGATATTTCTCCCAGAAATCTTGATTCCAGCTTGTGCTTCCTCCAGCCCAGCATTTCTCACGATGTACTCTGTATATAAGTTAAATAAGCTGGGTGACAATATACAGCCTTGACGTACTCCTTTTCCTATTTGGAACCAGTCTGTTGTTCCATGTCCAGTTCTAACTGTTGCTTCCTGACCTGCATACAGGTTTCTCAAGAGGCCGGTCAGGTGGTCTGGTATGCCCATTTCTTTCAGGATTCTCCAGTTTCTTGTGATCCACACAGACAAAGGCTTTGACATAGTCAATAAAGCAGAAATAGATGTTTTTCTGGAACTCTCTAGCTTTCTCGATGATTCAGCGGATGTTGGTAATTTGATCTCTGGTTCCTCTGCCTTTTCTAAAACCAGCTTGAACATCAGCAAGTTCATGGTTCATGTATTGCTGAAGCCTGGCTTGGAGAGTTTTAAGCATTACTTTACTAGTGTGTGAGATGAGTACAACTGTGTGGTAGTTTAAGCATTCTTTGTCATTGCCTTTCTTTGAAATTGGAAAGAAAACTGACCTCTTCCTGTCCTGTGGCCACTGCTGAGTTTTCCAAATTTGCTGGCATATTGAGTGCAGCACTTTCACAGCATCACCTTTCAGGATTTGAAATAGCTCAACTGGAATTCCATCACCTCCATTAGCTTTGTTCATAGTGATGCTTCCTATGGCCCACTTGACTTCACATTCCAGGATGTCTGGCTCTAGGTGAGTGATCACACCATCGTGATCATCCGGGTCGTGAAGATCTTTATTGTACAGTTCTTCTGTGTATTCTTGCCACCTCTTCTTAATATCTTCTTCTTCTGTAGGTCCATACCATTTCTGTCTTTTATGGAGCCCATCTTTGCATGAAATGTCCTCTTGGTATCTCTAATTTTCTTGAAGAGATCTCTAGTCTTTCCCATTCTATTGCTTTCCTCTATTTCTTTGCATTAATCGCTGAGGAAGGCTTTCTTATCTCTTCTTGCTATTCTCTGGAACTCTGCATTCAAATGGGTATATCTTTTCTTTTCTCCTTTGCTTTTCACTTCTCTTCTTTTCACAGCTATTTGCTAGGCCTCCTCAGACAGCCATTTTGCCTTTTTGCTATTCTTTTTCTTGGGGATGGTCTTGATTCCTGTCTCCTGCACAATGTCATGAACCTAGTCCATAGTTCATCAGGCACTCTATCAGATCTAGTCCCTTAAATTTATTTCTCTCTTCCACAGTATAATCATAAGGAATTTGATTTAAGTCATACCTGAATGATCTAGTGGTTTTCTCCACTTTCTTCAATTTCAGACTGAATTTGACAATGAGTTCATGATCTGAGCCACAGTCAGCTCCCTGTCTTGTTTTTGCTGACTGTATAGAGCTTCTCCATCTTTGGCTGCAAAGAATATAATCAATCTGATTTCGGTGTCGACAACATCAGATCCTTTAAAAACCTGGCCCATGATGCTAAGTTGCTTCAGTTGTGTCCAGCTGAAAGACAAGTACCTATTTGTTGAAGTAGTGAATAGTAATAATTGCTAAATTTATTAGACCTCTTCCTTATGCAGGTATGTGCCATGTGATAATTTTACAACAGTTAATTTATACAAAAACTTATTTACTCTTTCTAACAATAACATCAAGTAATACTTTTATTCCAATTTTATAAATTAGGACAATATTCTTTTACCAGAGTCCATTATGCATCTAGTGATGGGTCAGTTCAGTTCAGTCACTCAGTCATGTCCGACTTTTTGTGACCCCATGAACCACAGCACGACAGGCCTCCTTGTCCATCACCAACTCCTGTCATGAGTTTACCCAAACTCATGTCCATTGAATCAGTGATGCCATCCAATCATCTCATCCTCTGTCACCCCCTTCTCCTCCTGCCCTCAATCTTTCCCAGCATCAGGGTCTTTTCCAATAAGTCAGCTCTTCACATCAGGTGGCCAAAGTATTGGAGTTTCAGCTTCAACATCAGTCCTTCCAAAGAACACCCAGGACTGATCTCCTTTAGGATGGACTGGTTGGATCTCCTTGCAGTCCAAGGGACTCTCAAGAGTCTTCTCCAACACCAGAGTTCAAAAGCATCAGTTCTTCAGTGCTCAGCTTTCTTTATAGTCCAGCTCTCACATCCATACATGACTACTGGAAAAACCATAGCCTTGACTTGTGATGCATACAGCAAGGAATCTTAACCAAAGAAGTCAGACTTTATAAACAGCTTTCTTAAAACTATGCACTACAGCTCCCCAGAAATATGAAGCCCCACATGCTTTAATTCATTTAGTTCACACACATATGTGAACATATAGTCCATTTCTATGTCTATACCGCTGTACCTTTTTGTGTTCTGATACCTGCCAAATCAAGGCTTAATTCATTGTTCTCTTTTTTCTTTTTTGGATTGTTTATTGAAAGTATATAGAAATACAGTTGCTTTTATCCCCTTTCTTTTTTATTTTTTAAATTATGAAAGCATGATAGCACATTTACAGAGGACTTGGAAAATACAGAACAAAGTTACATATAATTCCACAATATAATACAATTATTTTTTAGGTAGATAAATTGTTTTTTAGTTGAAATTCAAAACAAAACTCTCAGAAATTAATAGAATCAATAGACTGAGAAGTAGAAGGATATAGTAGACCTGAAAAGCACTATGAATCAATTCAACATAATTAAGATTTATACAGTTTTCACACAACAGCTGGATACAAATTCTATTCTAGTTCCCATAGACTATAAACCAAGAGACCCTGAAACAAATCCAGGAACATAAAACAAAGTACAAAAATTTCATGGTCTAAAGGTATTGAAATCATACAGAGTCTGTTCTCTTATCATTGTGGAATCATGTTAGAAATCAATATAAAAGATATTTGAAAATATCCTACATTTTTCAAGTGCAGTGTGACATTTACCAAGAGATTTCTTTGACTTAGCCATTGAAAGCTTCAATAAAGTTAAAAGATTGAAAAAATACAGTGATAACCCTATCTTCTGGGGACTTTGGGACCTACCCCTCCCAGGCCTCTGGGGACCACTGGCTGGGCTAGGGGTTCCACTGCCCACATCCCTAAGAGCCCCATCAGACAGAAGCTGCAGCCCCTGAGCACTCCCTTTATCCTGGAAGATGGGGGCTCTCTCTTCTCCCAGAATGGTCTAGGGATGAATGAATTGATTGGAGCCTGCCTGCCCTGATTGTCATGCCAAAGAATCCCACCTTTCTGAAAATGTCTCTTGAAACCCTTCCCTTTCTGTAAATGGTTTTGCAAATGAGGTTGGTATAAAGGTCTGTAAAATGCCGTTGGTTCTAGGGCAATGTGACTGTGATGATTTAGACACCTGTACAGGGAAGGGGGTGCAAGTTCCCTGAAGTTGAGCAAAGGTGTGGGGTAGAGTCAGTAGTGACCTTCATGCTGTCCAGTGGTTGGGGCCAGGGATTACAAAGTCCCAGGGTGCAGTTGCTGTGTCTCTAGGACATATCATCTGATTTGTCCCCTCCCTAGTAAAATGGGCCTTGTAGTCATATGTAACCTGTGGGTTTACTAATAAAATGAGAGGGTTAAATGAGATAATTCATGTAACAACAACAACAACACACAGAATGATAGCAGAGAATAAAGAATTTAAATGGGAAATTAATATCAAAGATATTTGAAAAACCTCATGTATTTGTTCTTAAGTATACCTATCATTTAAAAGGGGGTATACTTAAGAAGCCATAACAAGGAAAATTAGAAAATCTTTATAACAGAATAAAAATGAAAAGAGAATTTATCAAAGTCTGTTACATTGTTATTTTCATTTCTAAATTCTGTTGGCTGTTATAACACATTTTCTTTTCCAGATAAATTTTAATATTGTTGTTCAATCGCCCAGTAGTATCTGACTCTTTGTGACCCCAGGACCGCAGCATGCCAGGTTTCCCCATCCTTCACCATCTTCTGGAGTTTGCTCAAACTCATGTCCTTTGGGTCAGTGATGCCATCCAACCATCTTGATCTCTATCATCCCCTTATCCTCCTGCCTTCAATCTTTCCCAGCATCAGGGTCTTTTCTAATGAGTCAGCTCTTAACATCAGGTGGCCAAAGTGTTGGAGCTTCAGCTTCAGCATCAATATTTGCAATAAATTTTCAAGGTTGATTTCCTTTAGGATTTACTGGTTTTATCTCCTTTCATTTCAAGGGACTCTCAAGAGTCTTCTCCAACACCACAGTTCAAAAACATCAATTCTTTAGCACTCAGCCTTCTTCAAGGTCCAACACTTACACTCATACATGACTACCAGAAAAACCATAGCTTTGACTATATGGATCTTTGTTGGCAAAGTGATGTCTCTGCTTTTCAATACACTGTCTAGGTTTGTCATAACTTTTCTTCCAAGTAGCAAGCATCTTTTAATTTCATGCCTGCAGTCATTGTCAGCAGTGACTTTGGAGCCCAAGAAAATAAAGTCTGTCACTGTTTCCATCATTTTCCTATCTACTTGCCATGAAGTGATGGCACCAGATGCGATGAACTTACTTTTTGAATGTTGAGTTTTAAGCCAGCTTTTTCACTCTCTCTTTCATCCTCATCAAGAGGCTTTTTAGTTCCTTTTCACTTTCTGCCATAAGGGTGGTGTGATCTGCATATATCAGGTTATTGATATTTCTCGCTGCAATCTTGATTCCAGCTTGTTCTTCATCCAGCCCATCATTTCACATGATGTACTCTGCACATAAGTTAAATAAACAGGGTAATGGTATACAGCCTTGACACACTCCTTTACCCAATTTTGAACCAGTCAGTTGTTCCATATCTGGTTCTAAGTGTTGTTTCTTGACCTGCATATAGGTTTCTCAGGAGGCTGGTAAGGTGTTCTAGCATACCCTCTCTTGAAGAATTTTCTACAGTTTGTCGTGACCCGCACAAATGCTCTAGCATAGTCAATGGGACAGAAATAGATGTCTTTCTGGAATTTTCTTGCTTTTTCTATGATCCAATGGATGTTGGCTGTTTGATCTCTGATTCCTCTGCCTTTTCTAAATCCAGCTTGTACATCTGGAAGTTCTTCACATACTGTTGAAGCATAACTTGGACAATTTTGAGCATTACCTTGCTAGAGTGTGAAATGAGTGTAATTGTGTAGTGGTTTGAACATTTTTGTCATTGCCCTTCTTTGGGATTGGAATGAAAACTGACCTTTTCCAGTCCTGTGACCATTGTTGAGTTTTCCAAATTTGCTAGCATATTGAATGCAGCACTTCCACGGCATCATCTTTTAGGATTTGAAATAGCTCAGCTGGAATTTCATCACCTTGGTCATAGCAATACTTCCTAATGCCCACTTGATTTCGCACTCCAGGGTGTCTGGCTCTAGGTGAATGATCGCACCATCATGGCTATCTGGGTCATTAAGATCTTTTTTGTATAGTTCTTGAGTAATGTCAGAAAGCTTTTACAACTATTTGAGTGTCCTTAATCTCAGATTCCAGAGGTTTTGAGAGAATTTATGAATCCCTTAAAATTGTGTGGACATTCTCTTTGTTAGCTGCACTTTTTTCACATGAATGAGTGCTTGAGTGGCTTTCTTAATGGGGTCTGTAATCAAGAGGAAAAAAAGAATGACTTTTTACAATGATACCTTTTAAAATAATAATATTCTTTTTCTATTCCACAAACTATAGAATTCCTTATATCCAGTTGTCTTCTCAATTAAGTCTTTGAAAAATTTTTTTCTTTGCATTCCTCTTCTGTTGCCTGTTGCCCACAGTTATCTAATACCCTTTTCTTTATAATCCTATGAGAGAGTAAAAATTTTATAAGAAGTAAAGGATTCTGTAATAGGGAAACTATTTGAAAGATTTGATTGGCTTGTATAAGAGCTAGCAAAAAGTTGTAGAAGAATATTCTTTCCAGTCATTTAAAATCCTCTGTTCTATCAGTAAAAAAAAACAAACAAACTTATATTTAGGTAAATCACACTGAAATAAACAGATGCAGCAAGTATAAATTAGAATATCCATAAATGTGAAGGTTTCCTTTTTTGAGGACTTCAGTAATTTGTGGTAAAAATGCCTCAAAACAAGTTAGTAGAGATAATTATGATATATTAAGATTTATTTCTTCTATTAGTTTTTTCATTCCATCAATATTTTCATTTTTCATCTTATGACATGTAGGTTATCCTCCAAAATCTATTTTGTAGGTTTGAAGTCAAGAGAATCGAAATGATTGATTTTTGGTATTCTAAATGTTGAAGTTTAAAAAAAAAAATGCTTCTAAATCAAAACTTTGGAAATGTTTCTTTTGCCTATTTAATCTAGAGATTTTGGTATAAGGATGCCTTCTTTATTTTTAAGGTTACTTAATACTGGCTTTGGAAGTTATTGGTTTTGGAAGTTACAGAAAAGTTTAACTTAGATTATTAGGGGCAAATTCCTAAATTTTTGGTACTTTACTTTGCTACTGTTTAGATGGAGGAACTAAACAAGCAGGATTCATTTTATAGCACAAACACGAAGAATCTTTGTTCACAGTAAATCTCCTATCTAGAACAATAGTAGGTGTTCAGAGCAGCGGAATTCATCCTTAAATTTTCCAAAAAGTGAAAGCCAATGATGAAAAATTTTGATAAAAGTCTTTGAGAATACTAGCAACAGTCTAGAAGAATGGAACTTAAAGTTTATTAAATAAGCAAATATAGTAGTAGCTTTGGCTGAATAGTGCTTCCCAGGTGGCTCAGCTGGTAAAGAATCTGCCTGCAATGGGGCAGACCTGCGTTCGATCCCTGGGTTGGGAAGATCCTCTGGAGAAAGGAAAGGCTACCCACTCCAGTATTCTGGCCTGGAGTATCCATGGGGTCGCAAAGAGTCGGACAAGACTGAGCAACTTTCACTTTCACTCACTTCTGTATTCTTGCTACCTCTTCTTCAATTTGTCTGCTTCTTCTAGGTCCATACCATGTCTGTCCTTTATTGTGCCTTCTTCGTGTGAAATATTCCCTTGGTATTTCCAATTTTCTTGAAGAGATCTCTATTCTTTACCATTCTATTGTTTTCCTCTATTTCTTTGCATTGTTCACTTAAGAAGGCTTTCTTCTCTCTCCTTGCTATTCTTTGACCTAAATCAAATCCCTTGCAATTATACAAAGTGACAAATAGATTCAAAGGATTAGATCTGATAGAGTGCCTGAAGAACTATGGATGGAGGTTCATAACATTGTATAGGAGGAAGTGATCAAAACATTCCCCAAGGGAAATAAATCTTAAGATTAGCTTGCTGGATTCTAATTTTTTAAAGATCCTATTGTGACTTTAGTAGGTATTCAATAGATACTAATGTGGGATCTTGACTTATTAAAAAAAAAAAGAACTAAGAGTCTCTTGATGAGGGTGAAAGAGGAGAGTGATATTTTTTGTTGTGGGTCTTCTTGTTTTCTTTTCTTTTTTCTTTTTTTTAAGTTCTTGTTGTTTTAGTTTTTATGTTATTCCTGTCATGCACTCTAGTAACAAAGATACCTTTCTTCAGTTCAGAAAAGTTTTCTTCTAATTATTTTTTTGGTTATCCCTTTTGTTTCCATTCTCTTGGATTTCTCCCTATTAAAAAACTGTTGGAACCACTGGCTCTATTTCTACCTTCTCCTCATTTTCCACATATTTGTCATTTTGTACTTTGTCCAGTCTTATTCTCTTCTTGTCTTAGCTTAATTTTGCAGTTCTCTCAGCCTTTAGCTATGCATTATACATTTTGATACTCAGCCCCCAAATAGAGTGTTTTAACAAATATATTTCAAATGTTTAAGAACTCAGTTTCTTTTTCACAGCAGTCTTCCTTTTGTAACAAGTGCAGCAGCCTGTTATGTCTATGTGGGTGCATGTATGTGCATGCTCAGTTGTTCCAAATATTTGCAACCCCATGGACTGAAGCACACCAGGCTTCCTTGTCCTTCGCTATGTCCCTGACTTTGCTCACACTCATGTCCATTGAGTCAGTGATGCTATCCAACTATCTCACCCTCTGTTGCCCCCTTCTCTTCCTGCCCTCAATCTTTTCCAGCCTCAGGGTCTCTTCCAATGAGTTGGCTCTTCTCATTAGGTGGCAAAATCTTGGAACTTAATCTTTAGCATCAGTCCTTCCAATAGATATTCAGGGTTGATTTCCCTTAGGATTGTCTGATTTGATCTCCTTGTAGTCCAAGGGACCCTCCAGAGTCTTCTCTAGCACTACAGTTCAAAAACAATTCTTTGGCTCTCAGCTTTCTTTATGGTCCAACTCTCACATCTGTGCATGGTTACTGGAAAAACCATAGCTTTGACTATACGGACCTTTATCAACAGACAAAGTGATATCTCTGCTTTTTAATACACTGTCTAGGTGCTAGTGGTAAAGAACCTACCTGCCAATGTAGGAGACATAAGAGACATGGGTTCAATTCCTGAGTCAGGAATATCCTTGGGTCAGGAGGAGAGCATGGAAACCCACTCCAGTATTCCTGCCTGTAAAATCCCATGGACAGAAAAGCCTGGCAAATTACAGTCCATAGGGTCAAACAGAGTCGGATGTGACTGAAGAGACTTAGCACGCAGGCTTGTTATAGCTTTCCTTCCAAGGAGCAAGCGTCTTTTAATTTCATGCATGCAGTCTCCATCGGCAGTGATTTTGGAGCCCACGAAAACAAAATCTGCCACTGCTTCCACTTTTCCCCCTTCTATTTGTCATGAAGTGATGGGACTGGATATCATGATCTTAATTTCTTTTTAACATTGAGTTTCAATTGTTACTTATTAACAATAAAAATTTGATAACACTATATAATCCATGATTAAATTCTAAATTCAAATACTAAAGATTAATTAGAATATTTACTGTCAAAATAAGATACTCCTGATAAAATTTTATGAGACTGAATTTACATATATAATAATCGCATTACTTTAAATGTTTTTATTTTTAAGGCCTGAGTAAAAGAATGAATAAACTTTTAATACCCAAAATTCAACTTTTAATTCTTAAAAGGAACCAAACAATTCTAATGGAGTCAGGAAGAATATCATGGTTATGATAAAATAACTTAATAATACAAGAAACACAAATAGAATTAACAAGTAAATCTGTGAGTTGATTCTTTGGGTAAGTTCAGTTCAGTTCAGTTCAATTCAGTTGCTCAGTCGTGTCCAACTCTTTGGGTAAAGAAAACATAAAATACATAATTCTAAACAGATGAAATACATGATTTAAGGAAAAAAGTATGATAAAAAAGTAATATAAATATGAAACAATGGATGAAAAATAGGAAGGAAGGGAAGAAGAAAGAAAGGAAGGAGGGGAGAGAGGAAAGGAGGGTAGACCGATTGATGGAAGTAAATGCAATAGCAAATGTGGAGATAATTTTTATAAATAAAAGTCAACATTTGTCACTGAATGAAACTCATAGAAAATCAGAAATAGGATCTTTCCTAAGCATGTTTAAGGACACTATCTCAGGCCATTAGTTAACATTATATTTTAATGTAAAATAACATAGGAATTATCTTAGAGTCATGAGACATTATAAGTGTTAAAAGAGGAAAGTTTACAAAGATAGAACATGGTATGGTCTTGATTTTTATATTATGTATATATTTATATATTATACATGTATGTATGTATTTATTACATCAAAATATTAACCAAGAATTAAAGCTATAACTAGCTGTTATTTTTCACTTAATACATTGTAAAATAGGTAACCTCCTGTGCATTGTGTGTGTGTGTTCAGTCACTATATCCAACTCTTTGCAATACCATGGGCTGCAGCATGCCAGCCTTCCCTATCCTTCATTATCTCCCAGAGTTTCTCAGACTTCTGCCCATTGAGTCAGTGATACTATCCAACCAGCTCATTCTCTGTCACCCCCTTCTCCTCCTGCCTTCAATCTTTGCCAGCATCAGGGTCTTTTCCAATGAGTCAGCTCTTTACATCAGGTGGTGAAAGTATTGGAGTTTCATCTCCAGCATTAGTCCTTCCAATGAATATTAAGGGTTGATTTCCTTTAGTATTGACTAGTTTGATCTCCTTGCAGTTCATGAGACTCCCTGGTAAAGTCCTAATGACTATCAATCAGGAGAATGGGTGTGATGGGGCAGGCACTCTCACACAATGCTAGGAGTGTAGCTGAGTTCCTATTTGGAACATAATCCAGCAACAGATATTTCAGTTCAGTCTCTCAGTCATGTCCAACTCTTTGTGACCCCATGAAGTGCAGCACGCCAGGCCTCCCTGTCTATCACCAGCTCCCAGAGTTCACCCAAACCCATGTCCATCGAGTCGGTGATGCCATCCAACCATCTCATCCCCTGTCATCCCCTTCTCCTCCTGCCCTCAATCTTGCCAGCAGCAGGGTCTTTTCAAATGAGTCAGCTCTTTGCATCAGGTGGCCAAAGTATTGGAGTTTCAGCTTCAACATCAGTCCTTCTTATGATCCTTCAAAGGTGATATATTTTGACCTATAATCCCACACTAGAAATTTAGCATAATGAAATTAGAAAGATGTCAATTAAATCATATATAAAGATACTTAGTGCAGCATTGTATAAAACCTTCAGTTCAGTTCAGGCGCTCAGTCGAGTCTGACTCTTTGCAACCCCATGGACTATAGCATGCCAGGCCTCCCTGTCCATCACCAACTCCCAGAGTTTACTCAAACTCATGTCCATTGAGTCGGTGCTTCCATCCAACCATCTTATCCTCTGTTGTCCCCTTCTTCTCCCACCTTCAATCTTCCCCAGCATCAGAGTCTTTTCACATGAGTCAGCTCTTCACATCAGGTGGCCAAAATATTGGAGTTTCAGCTTCAACCTTATGCCATACAAAAATACTCAACAATAGAATTTTTAATCATGCTAAATCCATGCTATAGAAACATATGATAGTTCTCTAAATCATTTGTCAAATAATACTTAATGATGTGGAAAAGCTCACATGATATAATTTTAAGTGGTAAAAATATACTAAATTACATCCACAATATAATTCACTATATAATGGGATGAGGGAAAGAAGGAAGAAAGAAATAAAAATAGGGGCAGCACAGAGCAGAAATGAGGGAGGAAATGAAGGGAAAAGTAAAAACTAGAAAAATGCATTAAAACTTTAGGTAATTAAAAACAATTTTTAATCATCTCTTATTTCTACAGTCATTGGCTATCTGTTTGACAAGCAGGCGAAATAACATCATTTTTTTTTTAGTTAGACAATGACTATCATCAGTTTTCGTGAAAGTCAGATTAGATACATTTCTAGAACAGTGTCTTTGTTTTTCTAGAAGCCAAAGAAATGAAAGAAACCAAGAAAGAAATAAGATGCTTGGAAAACTAACCAGGATTTTTCCCATTATAAGCTATTAACAACCACTGAAATATTTATTTTGCATGAATAAACATCTTTTCAAGGGTTTTTAAAATGAAAATCTTCTGAAATGACTGGCATGTGAAGCAAAGTTACCCTAAACTTACAAAAGATGAAAGCTGAATTATTTCTTTACTTTAGAGGGACACATTACTTTATCCTACACCCCAAGTATTCATTCCTTTATTTGTCAATTTATTGGCCAGACATCTAGCCTTCTCTACCTTCTATAGGCTAGAACCTACTGTAAGCTAGTTTGCTGGGTTACAAAGGCAAATAAGAAATGGCTTTTGATTACAGTCTAGCAAGTTAACATTGCTCTACTCAAGGATAGCTACAAGTTTAGATTAAATATAGAAAGAATAGCTAAATCTTACTAAAATAAGTGTTAATTATTCATTCATTTCCTTAAATAGTCCTTTCAGTTCAGTTCAGTTCAGTTGCTCAGTCATGTCCGACTCTTTGCGACCCCATGAATCGCAGCATGCCAGGCCTCCCCGTCCATCACCAACTCCCGGAGTTTACTCAGATTCACGTCCATCAAGTCAGTGATGCCATCCAGCCATCTCATCCTCAGTCATCCCCTTCTCCTCCTGCCCCCAATCCCTCCCAGCATCAGAGTCTTTTCCAATGAGTCAACTCTTTACATGAGGTGGCCAAAGTACTGGAGTTTCAGCTTTAGCATCATTCCTTCCAGAGAAATCCCAGGGCTGATCTCCTTCAGAATGGACTGGTTGGATCTCCTTGCAGTCCAAGGGATTCTCAAGAGTCTTCTCCAATACCACAGTTCAAAAGCATCAATTCTTCGGCGCTCAGCTTTCTTCATAGTCCAACTCTCACATCCATACGTGACCACTGGAAAAACCATAGCCTTGACTAGATGGGCCTTTGTTGGCAAAGTAATGTTTCTGCTTTTCAATATGCTATCTAGGTTGGTCATAACTTTTCTTCCAAGGAGTGAGCATCTTTTAATTTCATGGCTGCAGTCACCATTTGCAGTGATTTTGGAGCCCCCAAAATAAAGTCTGACACTGTTTCCACTGTTTCCCCATCTATTTCCCATGAAGTGATGGGACCAGATGCCATGATCTTCGTTTTCTGAATGTTGAGCTTTAAGTCAACTTTTTCACTCTCCACTTTCACTTTCATCAAGAGGCTTTTTAGTTCCTCTTCACTTTCTGCCATAAGGGTGCTGTCATCTGCATATATGAGGTTATTGATATTTCTCCCGGCAATCTTGATTCCAGCTTGTGCTTCTTCCAGCCCAGCATTTCTCATGATGTACTCTGCATATAAGTTAAATAAGCAGGGTGACAGTATACAGCCTTGATGTACTCCTTTTCCTATTTGGAACCAATCTGTTGTTCCATGTCCAGTTCTAACTGTTGCTTCCTGACCTGCATATAGTCCTTACTATGTATCATATTTATAAATGTAAAACTTTATCATTAAAATTAGGCTGTTTTTATAACATCTTATTACCAATAAAAAATTATAATTTGTAGAAGATTTAATATGTTCCTTTGAATAAATTATATCTGTAGTTGAAACTCTGTAATCTCTCCTTAGTGAAAATAGTTTCTTAACCAAATTGAAAGCATAGAAACTAGTAGAGAAGAAATAGCTTTGTACAAACTAGTTTCGCAAATATAAAAACCATAAATAAGTGGTGCTGTCCTTCGACATCCATTCCCTTCCATTCTCCAGTCACAGCATTCTCAGGTTAGTTCATGACCATAGTTTCTTGCAGCTAGTATAGTCATGTGACCACATTGTGGCCACAGAATATAAGCAGAACTTATGTTGTGGACACAACTCTCTGGAATGTTCTAAAAGGGTGAGAGCACACCTTCTCCTTCATTTGTACTCCTTCCATCTAGAATGCAGCAGAATGTAGATGGGCTTACTGGACAGGGAGCAATCATGTTAAACCATGAGGTGGAAGCTGGGTGTTTTAAGTGGCAGGACATTCAACAGAGAAAGCCTGCATCCCCAATAATTTTGGAGCTAGCATATCAACCCTACACTGACTACATTTATATGAGGAAGAAGCATACTTCTATCTTTTTAAATCCACTATTGTTTTGGGTCTTCTTTCACTAATGACCAAATCTCATCTTAAGTAATGTAAGCAGCAACACCCCAGTCTCACTTCTCTAATTTTGCTGCCACTCTGATGTCATGACTGCTCCTCCCTCAGTGCTAAGAACACTTCTCTCCATGATCACACCCACAGCCCAAGTTAATTACAGCCTTTTAAGTACTATTTAGCTCTTACATTTTTATAAGACTTGGAATAGAAAAGCTGCCAAGCATTTTCGGTGGGATGATGGGTAAATCATGTAATGCTACTGTCTTCAGTGTCTTTATCAAATGAATACAGCAACTCTTACCATGACCACAACAATCAAATCCACTTGAAATTTATATAATGATGTTATGGGGTGTTATAATTGACAGCTTTCAGAGAAGTTAAGTAAAATTCTCAAGATTACACAGCCTAGTAGAACAGGAATTCAAACTCAGGTAAGTCTATTTTGAATACTGTGATCTTTCAGTGGAGAAGGAAATGGCCACCCACTCCAGTATTCTTGCCTGGAGAATCCCATGGACAGAGGAGCCTGGTAGACTGCAGTCCATGAGGTTGACTGCAGTCCATGGTTAGTTGCATGACTGAGCAACTAAACAACAAGCAACATAATCTTTCAGATACACGTTATTATCCTTTACCTCTTACCTTGTGAGTAGTCACTGAGGAAACCTGTCCAAAACAGTTAGATTACTGACCCACAGCAGATGCACATTAAATGTGAATCATCTCCCCTCTGCTCCGTCTTACATGTTGGTAAAATGAGAGCATTTTGCTTTCATTCTCCTGTATATAGAATCTCACATTAGGACAACTCTGTGAAAGAATCAATTTGGATGAATTCCAAATTTAAATAAAAATATCATGGAATACAGTTTTACCCTTGAAAAATCCCAGGCCCGGTAATTTTTCAACAGATTGAAAACATTAAGCTTTTGTATATACATAGACCCAAATGAGAAGATATACAAAGTTAATCAAAGAGTAACAATTCCTGTCCTCTAAGAATTTATAACCTAAAATATGCCCCATAGATGTGAGCTCCAATACACAAATTCAAACAAACATCAACAGAAGAATAAAAAAGAAACAGTACAACCTTTCAGTCTTCTGTGGAGTTGAACGGTTTTTAACCTACACATACACATTAGTATAATAGTTAAACACAAATCAGAATGCTTGTGAGTGAGACGGTCGCAGAGTTTGTCTAAAAGAAGACATCCTCTCATAGCAGTGTTCCTCTAACAGACACACAATACCAAGAGAATAAACTCTCACATAAAGGTATGCACAGGCATATTTGCACAAGCTAATCTTTACGCAAAATTGTCCTGTAAAAGTGAAGGACTTTTTTAAGACTCAAAAAAAGAAAAAGTTGTGAATGATATTTTTAAGCAAAGAAGTATAATATAGAAGCAAAAAGACAAGGGGTTACTTTCAGGTTTTGACATTTAGAAGCACTACAGTCTAAGAAGAGCTAGACATGACTTAACGACTAAACCACCACCACCACCCGTAGATACTTAAAAATTGGGGAATACATTTAGGATGGAAAATCAGCAATGAAGTTCACAGCATAGGAAACCAACAAGCCAAAAATTTATGTAGCTTTTGCTGTATGATGGTAATGATGCAGCTAGTCAGTACTTCTTCATGGTATTTTTCCTGTTTGAATGAAGTGTTTTCTTGCCTCACTTCTGGAAAGCCTAAGATATACTTCCCTTAAGCAGTGGACCTCTGCACTAGTTAAATCAAACCTGCTCCACCCCTCTCCCACTTCTCATTCTTTTCAATTCCCTTTCTCAAAATCTGAATTTCATTTAGGAAAAACTTCTCACAATAAATTTGTTAGGACAGCTCTGCTCTTCTTCAAAACATAAAAAAAGCCCTTCAACTTGCAGCTTCTGGCCAAATCTACCACCTGTGTACTGAAATGATTTTTTAAAATTCTTCAACATTAAAAAATAAACAATACTCTACCTCCATTCCCACTTATGAACCGTGTCTGTCAGATTAACCTGAAAATTAGTTGGAAGGACTCTGCAGTGATTCTGTCTCTGAATATAAAAGCTGAGGATTTTCATCTTCATCTGATTTATTCCTTCATTCCCTCCATCTATTTCATTCCCAAGGCATTGACTCAATCTTTTCTCCTATTGAAGTCTCTGAAAGAGTGAAATCTATCTTATCCCAACAAAACAATTTCATTCATCATATGGCAGCCACATCGATTAGAAGTTAATAGGTAAAATAAAACACCAAGAATCTTCTCTGTTGACCCATGAGATCGTTCCTGAATATTTCTGGTGCCCTGGGACAGCTTAGTCAAATCACTTCACTATTTATTTGTTTGTTTATCAATCTATTTAACAAATATTTATTGAATGCCCATGAAGTGACCATAATTTGAACTATATTTGTTTTTATTTGATATTCAGCTGATGTAGACATACATTGATTGAATCTTTAAATCTCTCACTTCCCAGTAAAAATATAATCCCCTTGATTGGGATGAAGGGTCTTACTTTTCTCCTCATTGCCTAGTAGAGAATCCAAATGGTATTTTCTCAATAGAGTTTGAACATAGAAGTACCCGGTTTAAGCTATATGTTATTTCTTCTTTGGAGTCCTATAACTCAAATCAGTGTGCCCCTTTCTCAGTTAAAATTTTTGAAATTTCTCTGGTCTGTTGGCTGTAGTGGGTATAGTTTGCCTCTCTACAAGTCAGAAGAAAATTAAATTTCCATCTTTGGGGATTCACCTACATTTCAGACAATGCCAGATGTGCTGGTTACACATGCCTGCTTTGTGAATACAATGAGCTCAACTTATCTTATTGACTGTACTGAAACAATGACTAATTTTATTCCAGACTCCATGCAGTGCCACAAAACTATAGCTACCATAATGCTATTATAAAAGAACTTTAATTCTTCAGTGTACGACTTGCCAACTAGAAATACATCTTCGGTGGTGTGGGTTGGCTAGAGATTGCTATTGGAAAGGTCTTTTCAATCCTTTAGTCATTTATTTTACATAGGTATATAATTTCATGTGTGCCCCCTAAATATGTGACCATAAAATCAAGAATGTATAATATTTAATTAAAATCCACATGTTATAGGATGTGAAGTGTGATGCTGTTATCTCAGTTGTCTCTAAGTACCCATTAGTGAGAACAAAATGTTAGGTTGTTAAGTGTTCATATTGACTATGTACCACCAAATATATATGTTGCTGTCGTTTAGTTGCTCAGTTGTATCCGACTCTTTGCAACCCCATGGACTGGAGTATGCCAGGCTTCCCTGTCCTTCACTATCTCCTGTAGTTTGCTCAGTCTCATGTCCATTGAGTGGTGATGTCATCCAACCATCTCATCTCCTTTTGCCCCCTTCTCCTCTGTCCTTAATCTTTTTCCAGCCTCAGGGTCTTTCTCATGAGTCGGCTCTTTGCATCAAGTAGCCAAAGTGTTGGAGCATCATCTTCAGTATCAGTTCTTCCAATGAATATTCAGGACTGATTTCCTTTAGGGTTGACTGGTTTGATCTCTTTGCTGTCCAAGGGACTCTCAAGAGTCTTCTGCAGCACCACAGTTAGAAATCATTAGTTCTTTGGCACTGAGCCTTCTTTATGGTTCAACTCTCACATCCATACATGACTACTTGAAAAATCATAGCTTTGACCAGACAGACCTTTGTTGGCAAAGTAGATGTCTCTGCTTTTTAATACACTGTCCTCATAGCTTTTCTTCCAAGGAGCAAGCATCTTTTAATTTCATGGCTGCAGTCACTGTCTGCAGTCATTTTGGAGCCCAAGAAAATAAAACATGTCACTGTTTCCAATTCTTTTCCATCTATTTGCCATGAAGTGATGGGACCGAATGACATGATCTAAGTTTTTTGAATGTTAAGTTTTAAGCCACGTTTTTCACTCTCCTCTTTCCCCTTCAAGAGGCTCTATAGTTCCTCTTTGCTTTCTGCCATTAGGGTGGTGTCATCTGCATATCTAAGGTTATTGGCTCTCCCGGCAACCTTGATTCTAACTTGTGCTTCATACAGCCTGGAATTTCACATGATGTACACTGCATAGAAGTACACTGCATAAGCAGCATGACAATATACAGCCTTGAAGTACTCCTTTCCCTTTTCAAACCAGCTCACTGTTCTATGTCCGGTTCTAACTGTTGCTTCTTGACCTGCATATAGGTTTCTCAGGAGGCAAGTAAGGTGGTCCGGTATTCCCATCTCTTTAAAAATAAATATGCAGGATTGTTTTAAATGGTAGAAAAAAACTGATTCTGCCACCATTAGCCTATGACCTACCTCTAGACTACATGAAAGAGAGGTGATAAAGATAGATGAAAATATTTCAATTAATAGAGGGAATCTCTAAGGAACAAGTTGCTGGGGTATTTAGTGTTTTCCCCTTCTTCTCCTAAAGAGGAGAAGAAATGCTTGTCATCAACTTCAGATAAATTTAGGGGGAAGAAAGAGCTTTATGAACCTCCTAAAAAGTTTGCATGGAAACATGAAAAAAAAAAAGCAGCTAGAATGAGAAAAACATCAGCCATACAAGTGATAAACAGAAGGAAATCCCTTGAAAGGGGTTGGGCTTGAATCAGTTTAAGTCATTAATTCTAAATGCCAGAGCCAAGTCACCCACCACTGCCCCCTCCAAGTAAACTGTGTAGTCTGGGCCACCAAAAAATGAGCTAAAGGAAGTACTTAGAAGGTAGCAGTTGAAAAATGTATCATTTGCTTCAGGGAACAGAGCAAGAAGTCCCCAGTGATGGTGGATATTCTCAAAGGCCACAAAATTGCCCCAAAAGAAAAAGAGCAAATTTGACCATCTTTTAAATCCAGATATCACTAATACCAGATTACCATCTAAGTAATCAAGTAATGTCTGCTCACTTCTCCCTCTTAAAACCTGATCCCAAAGAGCCAGAGGAAGCACAGTAAATGTAATTTAACCTTAGCTCTCTTGGTATATTTACTTTTGAACTGATTTACCATGCTTTGAGGAAGTCTTAGCAGGATGAGGAAAGTCCTGTGTGGAGAGAAACCAAGCCCTGGCTAAGTTCCCAGACAAAAGCCAACTTCTTGCCAGTCGTGTGAAAGACCTGTCTTGAAAATGGATGTACCAGCTCCCAACTGACTCATCCAAGCTGACATATATGGGAGAGAAATTCACTATCCTCACCTAGCCTTATCCAAATTGCAGATTGATGAAAAACAAATATCACCATTGTGGTTCAAAGTCACTAAGATTTCAAGTAGTTTGTTATATAAGAGGAATTATGATTAAACATAACCACATTATCTACTTTTGCTCACTTGCAGAGACATGTTCACCCCTCCCCCCAAAAAAAGCCTATCACTGTTCATAGATTTCATTACAAAAAAGTCAGTCCTGATGTCATACAAATGTTGAAAATATATTTTCAAAAGGAAAGATTTTTTTTCAAACTGACTATCTACAAATAACCTATAATCTTACCTCTGTATTGTCCTGTCCAAGGAAAGTTAGAGACACTTCTATATGGAAAATCAAATAACCTTGAGAAAGATAAATTGTTGGCACAGTTGTTAAGAGTGTCATTGAGAACTGTGTGGAAGATAAGTACAAAACCCAACTAACATATTGACCTTGTATGATGGGTACCACCACAGCTTTTAAAATTATGATGTAGTCTTTTATTAATGAACTTGGCAATATTAAAAAAAAAATTGCTGCTATTCTGTCAGCAATGTACATTCCTTGCATTATTAATCTCTCTAACCCCTTCATGTCTTTACTATCTAACTATAAAAACAGTTGAACAAATAATAGAAACCCATAAAATGTTTCATTGCAGAATCTAATAAGAATGCTACATGAGGTCCAAGACAAGAATGAAAATATTTTCCTATATTCCAAGGAAAACAGCATTCAGTTTAAAGCCAGTTTATAATGGGATGATTTTATAGGGCTTTGTTTTTTACTTCAACTTGGCCTTCTCAAGAGCTTGTGAAGGTTACAATGCTTATTCACAAGGGACTCTTCATTATAAATGGGGAGATATGTCAGAACCAACAAAGCAAACTGAAAATTATTAGGCATTATATTCAGCCACGTAGTTATAATGCACAGCTCTCAAAAATGTTGAGGATGGATGGTGTATTCACATGAATTGATTAAATAAATCATTTACTAGCTGAACTCTGATTTCACAGTATACTTATGTCTTTCACTGTAAAGTTTCTTAACTTTACGAAAACCTTCAAAGGGAACACCTAACCATAAGCAATTGTCAAATTCATTTAAAATTATTTATTCAACTTTTACCAGATCTATTATTTCTCAATCCAGTATGTTTACTGTTCTATACCTCTAGTCACAGATACATACTGCAAAATTTCTAAATAAGGCTGATTAACTTTTAAAGGAAGCCAAAACCAGACTGAGTCAAACCTTTGTGTTGCTTTATTTTGCAAATTCACATCATCATCAGTTTTCTACAAATGAGTCCTTCTTATAATTATGCATCCATGAAAATAGACTGAACTGGGAAAACAGGAAGAACTCTCCAACACCTGTCATTGGGTAAACCCACAAGTCACCAACAGGAGCTAATTCTACACAACAAAAATTTTAATATTTGCACTTAAAATTTGTTTTTCTTAACCCCATGGACTGTAGCCTTCCAGGCTACTTTGTCCATGGGATTTCCCAAGCAAGAATACTGGAGTGGGATGCCATTTCCTCCTCCAGGGGAATCTCCCCCACCCAGGGACTGAACTCACATCTCCTGTGTCTCCTGCATTGCCAGCAGATTTTTTTACCTGCTGAGTCATCAGGAAAGCCCCTTTTATGTAGTGCTTCTCCCAAAAGAAGGAGTAGTTTTTAAAATTCACTTTAAAAAATTATGCCTATGTTAATTATATCACCCAGATTCACAAAGTAAAATCAAGGAATCCAGAGTTCACAAACTGATAAGTTACAAAGCACATCCGTTGCTTATCCAGAGCATGTTGAGGGAGAAATAGGTATCGCCTGTCCATGAGTATCATAGCACAAATCTAACCCCTATACACTTTCATCTGTCATAAGGCAAATCCAAGTTTTGATTCTGAAAGACACAGAAAGATTCCATGGAGTTGTGTCTAGGAAAAAAAAAAGTTTTACTCATCCATTTAAAAGTATTATTCCTTGTTTATCTGCCTTGTCATAGACTATTCAGACTTGTCATAGACTATAGACTTCTCCAAGGAGAAGCCAGAACAAGAAGGACAAGACCTCTGCTCTTCTTAACCTAAGGTAAGGAAAAGAAGTGTGGCTGGAAAAGGACCTGTATTTGATCTTTCATCCTCTGAAGCAGGTCGTGTAGTTATTTCTAATCCTAGTTTACCCATTAGGCATCTAAAACTCTGGGAAGAAGAACCACTTGTTCTCCAACTCTATTATTACTCAGAAAAATTTTATTTGAATAAAATTAATCAGTTTTATTGTATATGTCCTGTAAGTTGCCAAGTTTAAAACCAGATGATGTGTAAATGTACTTACTATGAAAGAACCCATAGAATTTAAGATCTAGATAGAAATTTACTTACAGAATATTCTTATTACTTTACAGATGAGGAAACTGAGGGCTAAGAATGTGATAAAACTATACAGCTACTTGCAAGTAAAATATGAGAAGTAAGATCTCCTGAATATATTAGTTCTTTTTTCAGAAATCTATATTATACCCCTAAGTTTTAACACTTTCATCAATACTAGGATATTTTCTAAGATGACAAGTCATCATTTGTGTCCTCTCTGGAGAATACTGCTTTTCATAAAGTCTAAAATAGCCTCGCATCTCCTTTGAAAATAAAATTAAATTCATAAAATGGAAGTAATTTGTTTCTTTAGGTAAAAGAAAACACCAATGACAAAATCATTTCACTTGCACTGAGAGAAAGAAAATATTACTCAAGTTGCAATTACCTGTGAAGAACAGTGATTCCCTAGCCAGCACTTTTGGGGAAATTGATTGCTTCTTTATGCCCTTTGTTTATTCATTTTCTTAGACTTAATGGCTGACAAGTGACCATTTCATTATTATAAGATACCTCTTCTCTTTTCCAGAGTTGATTCCACTCTTCTTTTGTTCTTAACAGTAGCAACAGTGTGCAGACAATTTATTTCAAGTACTTAGATGTACAATACCTTAATCTTCAAGTCCAAAGTGGCTTTAGGTTGGTTTCCTCACAGCATTGCAGTTTCTCAAATATTTTGCTGTTTGTAAGAGATCATGTACCTTTGTTGAAATGCACATCACATCTATTTGTCTTGTTTTCTCCCAGTGGTAAATAAAGAACACATTTGTCCTCACGATCAAGAAAAGGAGAGGAGAGTCATGATAATGTACACTTTTGATTTATGGACCAAGGAACTTTCACCTACATAATATTTTGGTCTGGGGAAGATTCCTGTTACTAAGTCTTCCTTTTGCCTGGACCTAGGTCAGCCTATACAAATATCAATTTACTTACTTGTGTAGAATGGAAGCTACTCATAATTTTTTAAATGACACAGTACTTAAGATCATAGATGTTGGAATAAGAAAACCTGACTTTGAATATCAGCCTACAAAACTTTGTGCAAAATACTTTACTTTTTGCATCTCACTTACTTATCTTTAAAAATCTAGATATTAGGTGCTACTGTTTCATAGGCTTATTGTGGTAATGAAACTAATTCAAGTAGAGATTAAATAATATTTAGTTTTGGACTTAGAACACTTCATGTCTCACAGAAAGGACCAAAAGCAAGTTAGCTATTACTATTGGTTCTTACGTTTTCATTTGATTTCAGTTCAGTTCAGTCGCTCAGTCGTGTCCGACTCTTTGCGACCCCATGAATCGCACCCAGGCCTCCCTGTCTATCACCATCTCCCGGAGTTCACTCAGACTCACGTCCATCGAGTCAGTGATGCCATCCAGCCATCTCATCCTGGGTCGTCCCCTTCTCCTCCTGCCCCCAATCCCTCCCAGCATCAGAGTCTTTTCCAATGAGTCAACTCTTCGCATGAGGTGGCCAAAGTACTGGAGTTTCAGCTTTAGCATCATTCCTTCCAAAGAAATCCCAGGGTTGATCTCCTTCAGAATGGACTGGTTGGATCTCCTTGCAGTCCAAGGGACTCTCAAGAGTCTTCTCCAATACCACAGTTCAAAAGCATCAAGTCTTCGGCACTCAGCTTTCTTCGCAGTCCAACTCTCACATCCATACATGACCACAGGAAAAACCACAGCCTTGACTAGATGGACTTTAGTCGGCAAATTAATGTCTCTGCTTTTGAATATGCTATCTAGGTTGGTCATAACTTTCCTTCCAAGGAGTAAGCGTCTTTTAATTTCATGGCTGCAGTCACCATCCACAGTGATTTTGGAGCCCAAAAATATAAAGTCTGACACTGTTTCCACTGTTTCCCCATCTATTTCCCATGAAGTGATGGACCAGATGCCATGATCTTCGTTTTCTGAATGTTGAGCTTTAAACCAACGTTTTCACTCTCCTCTTTCACTTTCATCAAGAGGCTTTTTAGTTCCTCTTCACTTTCTGCTATAAGGGTGGTGTCATCTGCATATCTCAGATTATTGGTATTTCTCCCGGCAATCTTGATTCCAGCTTGTGTTTCTTCTAGTCCAGCGTTTCTCATGATGTGCTCTGCATAGAAGTTAAATAAGCAGGGTGACATTATACAGCCTTGACGTACTCCTTTTCCTATTTGGAACCAGTCTGTTGTTCCATGTCCAGTTCTAACTGTTGCTTCCTGACCTGCATACAGATTTCTCAAGAGGCAGGTTAGGTGGTCAGGTATTCCCATCTCTTTCAGAATTTTCCACAGTTTCTTGTGATCCACCCATCAAAGTCTTTGGCATAGTCAATAAAGCAGAAATAGATGTTTTTCTGCAACTCTCTTGCTTTTTCCATGATCCAGCGGATGTTGGCAATTTGATCTCTGGTTCCTCTGCCTTTTCTAAAACCAGCTTGAACATCAGGGAGTTCACGGATCACGTATTGCTGAAGTCTGGCTTGGAGAATTTTGAGCATTACTTTACTAGCATGTGAGATGAGTGCAATTGTGCGGTAATTTGAACATTCTTTTGCATTGCCTTTCTTTGGAATTGGAATGAAAATTGACCTTTTCCAGTCCTGTGGCCACTGCTGAGTTTTTCAAATGTGCTGGCATATTGAATGCAGCACTTTCACAGCATCATCTTTCAGGATTTGAAACAGCTCCACTGGAATTCCATCACTTCCACTAGCTTTGTTCGTAGTGATGCTTTCTAAGGCCCACTTGACTTCACATTCCAAGATGTCTGGCTCTAGATTAGTGATCACATCATCATGATTATCTGAGTCGTGAAGATCTTTTTTGTACAGTTCTTCTGTATATTCTTGCCACCTCTTCTTAATATCTTCTGCTTCTGTTAGGTCCAGACCATTTCTGTCCTTTATCGGGCCCATCTTTGCATGAAATTTTCCCTTGGTATCTCTCATTTTCTTGAAGAGATCTCTAGTCTTTCCCATTCTGTTCTTTTTCTCTATTTCTTTGCATTGATCGCTGAAGAAGGCTTTCTTATCTCTTCTTGCTATTCTTTGGAACTCTGCATTCAGATGCTTATATCTTTCCTTTTCTCCTTTGCTTTTCACCTCTCTTCTTTTCACAGCTATTTGTAAGCCCTCCCCAGACAGCCATTTTGCTTTTTTGCCTTTCTTTTCCATGGGGGTGGTCTTGATCCCTGTCTCCTGTACAGAGTCATGAACCTCATTCCGTAGTTCATCAGGCACTCTATCTATCAGATCTAGGCCCTTAAATCTATTTCTCACTTCCACTGTATAATCATAAGGGATTTGATTTAGGTCATACCTGAATGGTCTAGCGGTTTTCCCTATTTTCCTCAATTTGAGTCTGAATTTGTTAATAAGGAGTTCATGATCTGAGCCACAGTCAGCTCCTGGTCTTGTTTTTGTTGACTGTATAGAGCTTCTCCATCTTTGGCTGCAAAGAATATAATCAATCTGATTTCGGTGTTGACCATCTGGTGACGTCCTTGTGTAGAGTCCATGTGTTGATGGAAGAGGGTGTTTTCATCTGAAAAGCATGATATTCACAGACTTTCTTTCACCCACCCATGATTGCATGCCTTGTCCTCAACTTTGCTTAACAGTTTTACAACTTCCAGGACCATCAACCCTCTCTAAGCTATATGTAAAGTGAATAATATCCTACAAATAAAGAGAACTGTTTGTTGTTGACTGACAAACTCTTTCGTCGTTGAATAGACAACTCTGTATTACTCACTCCCCATGATTTAGAAAGAAGTATAGCATTCACACTATCAAAGCAGCATGATGAAACTCAGGAAGGACAGTATAATAGCAACAGCAAACAGTGTATCTGGTCTTTACCACATGATGACTGCTAGTTTCATTTTCATGAACACTAGGGTCATTATCATGCTATGAGGCTAGTAGTAAGAGCACTCACATTGTACAGACAAAGAGTGAGAAGCAAAGCATCTTACCCAGGATCACAATGTTGAAAATTTAGAGAGCCAGGATCTGAACCTAGTTATCTTATATTCATATTTTAGTTGTTTGTCTCTATCATACAGTCTTTCATCATTAAAATAAAGCCTAAGATATTTGGATTCAAAAGAATAGTCATGAATATAGAATGTATGAGTTTTTTTATATACCTCAATGATTTTCATTTTTAATATTCTTAGTGAGGAGAGTTATTCATAGCATTTTTTTTTTTGAGCTCCTACTATGTTCAGGAATTGTTCTAAGAACTGAAAATAAAACATTTAAGAAAAAGTCCTTTCCCTCATAGAGCTGACATGATACTGGGGAAAACAGATATAAATCCAGTAAATAATATAGAAATTTTTTAAAAGTTTAAGAAGTTAGAAAGTGAATAGAGATGGTAGGCTAGAATAGTAAAAGAGACCTCTTTACTTATAAATAACTCTAGAGAAAAAGTAGACATAGTCTGAAAAAGACTCCCTTTTATATTGATACTTTACCCTTCCTTATCCAGATGACCAGAATTCAAATTTTTCCCCAAGTAAGCCTGAGGATAAAAGAATCACAGTAAATAAATCAACTAGACTTAGGCCATCCAGCTCTTCTATTAATATAGGAGTAACCAGGTAGAAAAATATAGGTGATTCATCAACTAAAATGATAACATTTTTAAGATACCAGTAGACACTGAAGGAGTTGTTCACTTAGTAAATTCAATAAGGAAATGACAAGAGGAGAGATAAAAAAAATGCAAGGATAGTGGATAGATTAGGGTCAAAGAGAAAAGACATCAGAAAGAGAAACAGAGAAAACTGATACGGAAAATTTGGAACAACTCTCAAGAACCTGGTGCTTCCCGCTGGCACTCGTGGTAAAGAACCTGCCTGGCAATGCAGAGACATAAGAGACACTGGTTCAATCCTGGTTCAGGAAGATCCCCTGGAGAAGTGCTCCCTGAAGAAGTGGCAACCCACCCCAGGATTCTTGCCTGGAGAATCCCATGTAAACAGGAGCCCGCAGGTCTACAGTCCACGGGGTCTCAACGAGTATGACATGACTGAAGCAATTTAGCATGCACAGATGCCCTCAAGAACCTGGGAAAGGCTAGTGACAAATTATATATATATACACCTGTGGTTCTTTCAGTGTAAATCAAGCTCCCTGGAAGCTCCCAAAACACTTTCAGAAAGTCTCTAAGGTCAAAACTATTTTCATATTAATACTAAGATATTATTTGTCTTTTTCACTCTCATTTTTCTCCAAGTGCACAGATTCATTGATATGGTTTCAGATTCTACATTGTAACTAACCTTTAGACTACCTATTGTAGTTATTGTTATAGATTTCTTTCTCTCTCCAGACTTGTGCCTTGAAAGAGTAGAACCCACACAGAAGAAGTCCAGTTAACTGGAAGATGCCATGCTGGAGACACAATTTAGAGAGATTGCCTAAAAATATTAATAGAGCCATCTGTTCTTTATTCCGATTGCTCAGATCCTCTCACATCCACCTCCAGACATGAGAGAACTAGCCTTCAGGTGGCCCAGCCCCTGTTCTTTAAGCCACCCCAGCTGACCCCAAAGACCAGAGAGGAGGTACCCCTACCCAGCCTCGTCCAACTTGAAGATTTATAAGCAAAACACATATTGCCTTTGTTTTAAGACACTAACATTCAGAATAATTTGCTATTTAGTCATAGTGAGTGGAATAAACTCTCATTGGGGAGCAGTGGATTTGTCTTAGGGAAAGGTGGGATTAACAACAACTACAATAGGTAGTAAATGATTGTCCACTTCCTCCACAATCATATCCCCACTGGGGACCACAAAGGGAGGAACGTCAGCTCAGAGACCAGATGAAGAAACCAAATGAAGTATATTCCACATCTTTCCCATCTCCAGAAGATCACTGGAAATGTACTATGCAAAATAAATCAAAGGATACCCATCAAATTGGGTTGCAGAATTAATGAAGATAATTTGATGGGAAAAAAAGGGAAAAAGGCAACTATTAAAAGAATAATTATTTTAAGGACTCACTTTCACAAAATGTTATCAGTTATATATAACTTTATATATTATTATTTTATATATAATATAAATAGCCAATCCTATTAAAAGGTACTATTACTATTGCTATTTTGTTGATAATATAATGTTTGGAGTGATTATTTGATCCTTTTTACTAAACATTTGCTAAACCCCGTGGCAGACTGAATTTTCTAAAAATGGTCCTGCATGTTGCTCTAGAATTTTAAAACACTGTTTTGAGAAAACAGATGATGCTCAGGGATGTTTAGCAGTTTGCTTAAAGTTACAAAGCTACAGACCCAACTCAGGCCCATCAGATTCCCAGACTAATAGAAAGCTGATTTATTCCATTTGGAATTCTGGATTCTTCTAGTATATCAAGATAAATGCGTTTCTCCTTGCCCTCAGTATCATAGTGCTACTAGAAGTTTTCACGCTCTAGCCTGAGATGCAAAGAGAGAAAAATATGGCAAACTGTAAAGGTAAGATTTCCATTTTCCTCTCAGGAGAGAACTGTCTTTGTAGTACCGTGTGAAACATTGGCTAATGGCAGGTGGAATTAGGGACAATGTGGAATGAAGAGAACGTTAACAATTCACTACAAATGATTTTTCAATTGAAGAGGAAAAAGGAAATGTGCCAGAAGGCTGTGGGTCAGGGGTCAACACCTGCTTCTCCCTCTCTGTGTCCACAGATTCTGACATCTTATCTGCTGGGAAATCATATGCACTGAGATGCCAGCCAAGGCAGGGAGCACCAGAGCCTTTCTGCCAGCAACTGCCAGGTCTTAGCCTCCTGAATGCCACTCAATGGCATCGTGTTTCTTGAAATGACTCACATGACCCTTTACACTGTGGCAAAATAAAGGCTAAGTGTGATTTTACTTGGGAAGCAGATGCCTTGCTGCCTCACTGGTGCGTATCATGCATGACATGTATTGCTTCATTGCTAATGTGCATTCACAGGAGTCCTCGGGTATGGAGGAGAGAAATGTCCTTTTGTAAAATGCTTAACTATTCAGCCGAGATTGAGTACTAACTTTGTCTAGGAGCTGTCGGTTACTGGTGAAAACTAACTGAAGTTTCAGTGCAGAGTGGGTGATTTCCTTTTATCCAAATTCCTAGATAAACAACAAGCTTTCTTACTGCCTCCACAGGCTTACAAAAGAGAATTTTCTAGTCCTTAGTTCATTGATAGGAAGTCCTTCTTAATTCCAGTCTTGTATCTCTCAAGGGCTTATGGCTTACACTAGTCTTCCTGAATAAAAATTAAAACAGAAGGCCATAAACTTTTTTATATCTAGTTTCTATAAAGTGAAACTGTTAGTTGCTCTATCCCGTGCTACTCTTTGTGACCCCATGGACTGTAGCCTGCCAGGCTCCTCTGCCCTTGGGATTCTCCAGGCAAGAATACCAAGAATACTGGAGTGGGTAACCATTCCCTTCTCCAGGAGATCTTCCAGACCCAAGGACCAAATCCAGGGTCATGCGCTGCATTGCAAAGCAGATTCTTTACCATCTGAGAAACCAGGGAAGCCCATCTACCTCCTATATTCCTGCGAATTGTTAAGCTTCAGCCCCTCTTATTCTGAGGAAACTATTTCTTACTACTGTAGAATTCTCATTTTTCTTTTAGCTTAGCTAAGTTATTTTAAATTTTATTTGATTATTTAATAATTTCATTATTATTTAAAGAATTTTAGTAAGCATTTGGAAAGAGACTTTATATTGATATACTAGCTCAAGCTGCCTCAGAAGTAAGGTAACATAGAAACTCTGTACTTTTCTTGCAAGCTTTTTATAAATCTAAAAATATTTCAAAGCTAAAAGTTTAAAACATTTGCATTTTCTTTCATCTGAATTTCACATATTTTTAAAAAAGCATAGGATTTGATATCATGTAGTCTCAAGCCTGGTTGTGAATCTTATTTGTTATGTTAATTTGTGTAAGTCACTTAACCTCATTGAACTCTAACTTTCTCTTTTGAATTGGCAACCTATTTCCATGGGCCTATCACAAGTGGAAAATTAGACAGCATATAATAGACTCAACATATATTATTTCTTTCATCTCCAACTTCTATTCACAGGATTGATAAATTGAAAATCACTACATTCATTTGATGTTTACCCAACACACTCTCTTATTATCCATCTTGTTTGTTAAGCTTAGACACACTAAAAATCTAAAGCTAATTCTCATAAGTTAAGGTATATATAGTAAGTATTAGCACAACTACAAAAAAAAAAACCCAAAATATATAATAAAACAATTTAACTAAAATGTCACATAAGAAAATAATTAATGTAAAAGAAAAAACAATGAAACAAAAGATATGAGACATACAGAAAGCAAAAAGTAAAGTAACAGATATAAAGTCATCTCTATCAATGGTAACACAAAAAAAGTGGATTATACAATCCATTGTGAAGGCAAAGACTGCCAGGTTGAAATAAAAACAATTAAATTATATTCTGTATACAGGAAATACAGTTTAGATTCAAAGATACAAATAGAATGAAAGTAAAATGATGAAAAAGACATAACATGCCAACAACTATAAGAATTTGGAGTGATTATACTGATAGCAGACACAATAGACTTTAAAACAAAATGCTACTAGAGATTCTTAAAAATTATGATAAAGAGTCGTTCGATCAGGAATATATAAAATTATAAACATGTATTCACCTAATAGCAGAGCACCAAATTACTGAAGCAAAAAGTGATAAAAGTGAAGGAAGAAACAGACAATTCAAAAATGATAAGTGTACATGCAAAACCCCTCTTTCAATAATGCATAAAATAACTAGGCAGAAGATCAACAAGAAAACGTAAAAACTGGACAAGGCTATAAGCCAACTAGACCTAACAGATATTTCTAAAACACTCTACCAACAGCAGAGCATATATTCTTATCCAGTAACATGGAAAATTCTTCAGGATAGACTATTTAGTAGGGCATAAAACACACATCAGTAAATTTTAAAGTTTTAAAATGATTCTAACTATGTTCCCCAACTACAATGGAATGCAATTAGAAATCAGTAAAAAAAAATAAAATAAAATTAGAAATTCAAAATTACCCAGAAATTAAACAACATACTCCTAAATAACCAATGGATCAAAGAAAAAGTAAAGGGGGAAATCATAAAATATTTTGAAATGATTAGGAACATGCCAAAGCTTGTATAATGCCATGCTTAGAGGAAAATCTGTGGCTTTAAATGCAAAGAAAAAATAATTCAAAACAGTAAAGTGAAACTTGCTCAGTCATGTCCAACTCTCTGCAAACCCATGGACTATACAGTCCATGGAATTCTGCAGACCAGAATACTGGAGTGGGTAGCCTATCCCTGCGTTGGGAAGATCCCCTGGGGAAGGGAACAGCTACCCACTCCAGTATTCTGGCCTGGAGAAATCCACGGACTATAGGTAGACACAACTGAGCGACTTTCAAATCAATCAGTTCAGTTCAGTTCAGTTCAGTTCAGTTCAGTCGCTCAGCCGTGTCCGACTCTCTGCAACCCCATGAATCGCAGCACGCCAGGACTCCCTGTCCATCACCATCTCCCGGAGTTCACTCAGACTCACGTCCGTCGAGTCTGTGATGCCATCCAGCCATCTCATCCTCGGTTGTCCCCTTCTCCTCCTGCCCCCAATCCCTCCCAGCATCAGAGTCTTTTCCAATGAGTCAACTCTTGGCATGAGGTGGCCAAAGTACTGGAGTTTCAGCTTTAGCATCATTCCTTCCAAAGAAATCCCAGGGCTGATCTCCTTCAGAATGGACTGGTTGGATCTCCTTGCAGTCCAAGGGACTCTCAAGAGTCTTCTCCAACACCACAGTTCAAAAGCATCAATTCTTCGGTGCTCAGCCTTCTTCACAGTCCAACTCTCACATCCATACATGACCACAGCAAAAACCATCGCCTTGACTAGACGGACCTTAGTCAGCAAAGTAATGTCTCTGCTTTTGAATATACTATCTACGTTGGTCATAACTTTTCTTCCAAGGAGTAAGCGTCTTATCAATAACCTAACCTTAAACCCAAGGCACTGGAAAAAAAGAGCAAACTATGCCTAAACCAAGTAGAACAAAGGAAATAATAAAAATGAGAGTGAAAATTAATGAAATAGAGAGCAGAAAAACAACAAGGAAAAAGAAAGCATTGAAACCCAAACTTGGTTTTTTGAAAGTTCAGCAAAACTGATAAAGATTTAGCTGGAGTGGGTAGCCTATCCCTTCTCCAGTGGATCTTCCCAACCCAGGGATTGAACCTGGGTCTCCTGTATTACAGGCAGATTCTTTACCAGCTGAGCAAGCAGGGAAGCCCAAGAATTTACCTAGATTGACCGAAATAGAAATAAGAGAAAAGTTATGTTACCGATATTAAAAGAATTACTATAAACAATTGTATGTCAATAAATTAGATAACATTTAATGGACACATTTCTGAAAAGAAACAAACCATCAAAACTGACTCAGCAAAGAAAGTAAACTGACTCAGCAAACAAGTAAAGAAATTAAATTAGTAAGTTTAAAAAGTCCAGTACAGAAGAACTCATGGTCATTTGGCTTCACTGCTGGATTCTACCAGTTAAGAATTAATATAATTGCTCACAAACTCTTCCAAAAAATAGAAGAAGAAACATATTATAACTCATTCTATGAGACCATCATTACAATGATGCTAAAACCATGCAAAGACACTGGAGGAAAAAAAGGAAAACTACAGACCAATATCTCTGATGAATATGGACACAAAAAACCGTCAATAAAACACTAGCAGATTGAATCTAGCAAAACATAGAAAGAATTATACAATATAGACAAGTGGGATCTATCCTAGATGTAGAAGACTGGTTTAACATTCATAATGTAGTACCCATACCAATAGAATAAAAAGGGAAAAAAAAAACAGTTATCTCTAAATTCAGGAAAAGGACTGGATAATATCCAACACACTTTTATAATATAAACCCTCTACAAACTAAGAATAGAAGGGAACTTCCTCAACCTGATCAAAGGGAACTGAAAACCCACAGTAAACATTATATTTAATGGTGAAAGACTGGCTATTTTCTCTCTTATTATCAGAAATAAGGATATCCATTCTTACCACTTCTACTCAAAATTTGTTCTAGCCAGAAGTTAATCAAGAAAGAATAAATAAAAAGCACTGACATTAGAATGGAAGATGTATAACTATCTCCATTTGCAGATGACATAATCTTATACACAGAAAAATTTCCCTAAATAATTCTCTTTAAAAAATCTGTTAGAACAAATTCAGCAACATTACAGGTATACGAATGTACAAAAATCAATTGTACTTTTACATCTTAATGAGTAATTCAAAAATTAAATTAAGAAAAATTTCATTTACAATATCATGAAAAAATAACATTATTAAGAAAAGAAGTACATAATTCAGACTCTGAAACCCAAAATTATTGTTGAGAGAAATTAAGGGCCATCTAAATGAATGGAAAAACATCCCACATCGTGGATCACAAACCTTAATATTGCTAACATAGCAACAATCCTTGAATTAATTTACAGATTCAATGCAATCCCTATTGGAATCCAGCTGACTTCTTTGTAGAAATTAACAGTTAATTATAAAATTTATATGAAATTGCAAGGAACCAGGAATAGCCAAAATTTTCTACAAAAAGAACAAAATATGCATGACTGATACTTCTTACTTTCAGAATTTATTACAAATCGATGATAATCATGCCAGTGTGGGTCTGGCACAAAGATAGACATATAAATTAACAGAATAGAACTGAGAGTCCAGAAGTAAATCCCATTTGTATACGTTCAACTGAATTTTGACAAGGGTGCTAAGTCTGTAGTTGAAACATCTTTTCAAGTAAACAGTGCTACGATAACTAACTATATATTATATATAGCCACAGTTTTACATTTTTTCCATTTATTTGACTGTTGGTTTAAAAATAAAATAATAGAAGATTTATCAATATTATGTCAGGAGTAGGAGATATAGAAGATATAGGTTCATCCCTGGGTTGGGAAGATGCCCCTGGAGGAAAGCATGGTAACCCACCCCAGTATTCTTGCCTGGAGAATCCCATGGACAAGGAAGCCCGGCAGGCCACCATCACAGCATTGCATAAGGTTGGACACGACTGAAGCGACTGAGCACGCACTCTGAATTTCCTGTAAAGGGGCAGTTAGTAGATAATTCAGGCTTCGTGGGCTATGTGATCTTTGTTATGACTTCATTTCTCCCATTAATACTATGGGAGCAGTCATAGACAATACAGATAGATAAATGATCATGGCCATGTTCTGATAAAGCTTTGTTTACAAACACAGGCTGTGAATTAGATCTGCTCATGTGTCAAAATTTGTTTATCCCTGTATTATATTTTTACCATCTGAGCCACTGTATGATATTTCAATACTTTATAAGCAATTAAATAAATTTTTTAATGATGGATCAAGACCTCCTAACTTTTTAATCTTTCAAGTCAATATTTCCAAGCATTGCTGTTTTAGCATATATTAGAGGAAAATGTTTCAAGATATTTTGAACACCACTTATGAAAACCAACACCCCTCTAGATGTGAATTTTAAGGATGAGAATGCAAATTAATTAATACTGAAAATAAAAATACCTTTGGCATTTTTATATTCCAAAACCACACATAACACACTAAAATGGCAAGCTCTTTTTCCATGGTATAGAATTCTCTCCATATCAAGCCATCTATTAGAAATAAAAGTAAATGATCTAACACTCTTTAGCTTTGTGACCTACAAAGCTATTTATATACTAATTTTTAAAAGATGCTGAATTCCCTTAATTTAAATTTTACAAATAAAGGCACATAGATAATACATTGTACTACAGATACTTTTTATTATACACCATTAATATATCTACATTTTTTATAATTAACAATACATTTGTAAAGTATAATGTAAACCTATCAGTATTACTAGGAGAGCTTTAAGATTTCACTTTCATTCTTCTATCATTTAATTTTCAATCAAAAGCTTACCTAAATACAGTTTTCTGTAACTAATGTGCTAAAACATATATTGAAGGTACAGTGCATGTCAACCTTGATTTTTCTCACTAAATGACATGGTCTAATCTTGAAACCTCACAATGTGCAACAAGATACACTTATGTAAAAGCCCCACCCGTGATATTAATGTCATCATTTCCATGGTAACTATAATGCTTGAAAAGGAAAAAACAGAAGGAGTCTTAAGAAAATTGCATAAAGTGAACAAAATAAATTATTAGACTGAACATATGTGACATAAACAAAATATGGGGTACAGTTATTAAAAATGAATTGCCTTTTAAAAATGAAAGCAAGCATAAATCAGGCATGGCACTTCAACTTATGGGAAATGTGGTCATCTAAACTCATAGCAGTGAGATTATACTAGTACCTCTAATGTCAGCAAATTGGGAGCTCACATACACATCAACATATTTGATCATCCTTGTATTGTGGAGGTTCAAAATCCAATGCAATATTTACATTATTAATGAATTTAAAATAAAGATTTATATACAATCATTAGATTTATGTCAACAATAGCAAATAGCTACTGGTTTTGTTATACATTTCAATATTATTGTATACATTACTTTCTGTCGTCAAAAGAGAAACACAACATCAATTTTACACAAAGATGTAGATTTAAAATGTATTTTCATTGTAGGAAATCCTACGTGTCTCCTTTTAGTTTGATATTTTTAAGATAAATCATTGACACTAGAATAAATTGCAATGTAATTAGCTAGTGACTGCTACAGAACTAAGAACACAATCTATTTTATTGTTAAGTGAACTGTTTCATTCTTACACACTTGAGTCATCTAAACTAAAGTCAGGCAACATTTAGTTTTCAGTCATTTATTTGCTCACAGAAGAGTATTTTTAGATTTTATTAAATCTATTTTGTTAACTCTACTTCATTAAGTCATAACTATCCATTCTGCCTTTTTCAAGTCCGTCTTTCTATTTCTATCTAGTCTGAACATTTTGGTGAGTGAACTGTATACTCACTACCAAACATCTTTGGAAGAGAAGTGATAAAGAATCACTAAAAATTTACTTGGCCTACTTCATCATTTTGCTTTATGTTGGCTCTACTAATATTGATGTTCTAAACTGAAAACTAAAATTTGATTTTCAATTGTTTAAGACCTCTAATCCAATATAATCATGAATAATAAGATGTGATGTCTTCAGAATTATGAGCTAAAATTTGATTTTCAATTGTTGTTTCATTCAACTGATGAATATATTGAATGCCTACTATGTAAAGGGAGCCATCCTCGGCAGTAGGGACACACATTCAAATCTGGAATGGCACAGCCCACAGGAGCTGGTTTTTTAGTGAAAGTGAGAGAGAAGTATACTAATAATATTTTATAGTATGATGAAAGTGTGGCCTTTCCCAGGGTGCTATGTTGTCTAAGTTTTAAAAAATTTGGATATAAGGAGTAAAAGAGATGGTAGAAATCATCTGATTAGAGTAATTAGAGTAGACAAACTTAAGAGAAGGCAAATAATATAAGGAGGAAGGAAAGCTAAAGAAAAAAATGGAAATTGTAGTAGCAACAATTATATAGAGCCTACTACATACTGGGTATTACTTAAAAGTCTTACAAATGCTAACTGATTGAATACTTGTAACAACCCTATCAGGGTCTATACCCAGTTTATAGGTAATAAAACTGAAGCATAGCAAGTTAACAGATGTGGGACTTAAATGTTAGAAGCCACACTCTGGAGTTCACATCCCTAAAATAGCCTCTAATATCTTTTTAAAATTGTGATGAAATACACACAGTGTAATATTTACCATCTTAACTATTCTTAAGTGTATACTTCAGTGGCATTAAGTACATTAACATTGTTATGCTACCATCTCCACACTCCATCCACAAAATTCTTTTAATCGTACAAAACTGAAACCCATATTCATTAAAAATGAACTCCCAATTTCCTCTACCCCTCAGCCCTTACCAACCAACTCTGTCTCTATGAATTTGACTATCTTAGGTACCTGATTGAAGTGAGATCATACAGCATTAATCCTTTTATGACTGGTTTAGTTCACTGAGTATTATTCAGTCTTCAAAAGAAAGTAATTGGATGAATAATACTTCATTGTATGTATATAACACATTTTGTTGATCCATTCATCCACTGAGAGCAGTTTGGGTTGCTGGAACATTTTGGCTATTGCCGTAAATGTGGGTATACAACTATATCTTTGAGTTCAAATATTCTTGGTTATAAATCCAGAAGAAAACTTTCTGGATCATAAAGCAATTTTATCTTGAATTCTTTGAGGAATCACAATATGAGTTTCTATAGTAGCTATACCATTTTACAGTTCCACCAGTAATGCAAAAAGGTTCCAATTTCTCCATATCCTCATCAACACTTTTTTGTTATTGGATACTAGCCATAATAGTGAGTGTGAGGTGGCATCTAATTGTTTTAATTTGCATTTCCCTATTGATTTCTCAACCATTGAATCGAACTCAACATACAGAAAACTAAGATCATGGCATCCAGTCCCATCACTTCATGGTAAATAGATGGGGAAACAGTGAAACAGTGAGAGACTTTATTTTTATGTGCTCCAAAATCACTGCAGATGGTGGCTGCAACCATGAAATTAAAAGACGCTTGCTCCTTGGAAGAAAAGTTATGACCAACCTAACAGCATATTAAAAAACAGAGACATTACTTTGCCAACAAAGCTCCGTCTAGTCAAAGCTATGGTTTTTCCAATGGTCATGTATGGATGTGAGAGTTGGACTATAAAGGAAGCTGAGCACCGAAGAATTGATTCTTTTAAACTGTGGTGTTGGAGAAGACTCTTGAGAGTCCCTTGGACTGCAAGGAGATCCAACCAGTCCATCCTAAAGGAAATCAGTCCTGAATATTCATTGGAAGGACTTATGCTGAAGCTGAAACTCCAATACTTTAGCCACCTGATGTGAAGAGCTGACTCATTCAGGTTCGACGCATGATACTGGATGCTTGGGGCTGGTGCACTGAAACGACCCAGAGGGATGGTACGGGGAGGGAGGAGGGAGGGGGGTTCAGGATGGGGAACACATGTATACCTGTGGCGGATTCATGTTGACGTATGGTGAAACTAATACAATACTGTAAAGTAATTAACCTCCAATTAAAATAAATAAATTTATATTTTTTTAAAAAAAGCCTCATCCAAAAAAAAAAAAAATGAAAAGACTGATGCTGGGAAAGATTGAAGGCGAGAGAAGACAAGGACAAAAGAGGATGAGATGGTCGGATGGCGTCACCAACTCAATGGACATGAGTTTGAGTAAACTCTGGGAATTGGTGATGGACAGGAAGGCCTGGCATGCTGCAGTCCTTGGGGTTGCAAATAGTTGGACATGACTGAGCGACTGAACTGAAGAGAATGGTTTCTGATGTTGAATTCTGTTCATGTGATTGTTGGCCATTTATACTAATCTTTGGAGAAATGTCTTATTCAAGTCCTTTACTCATTTTTTAGTTTTATTATTTGGGTTTACATTGTTGAGTTATAGGAGTTCTTTATTCTGAATATTAACATCAAATGAAATGTATGATTTGTAAATATTTTCTCACATTCTAGATTACTTTTTTCACTCTGTTGGTCTTTTTTGATGCAAGGAAGTTTTAAATTTTGATACAGTCCAATTTATCTACCTTTTTTCCTTTGTTGCCTGTACTTTTGATTCTACATCCAAGAATCAATGTCAAATTCAATGTTACAAAGCTTTTCCCATATATTTTCTTCTAAGTGTTATAGTTTTAGGTTTTATATTTAGTTCATTAATGTATCTTGAGTTCACTTTTGTGTGTGATATGAGTCCAACTTCATTCTTTTGCATGTAGATATCTAGTTTTTCCGATACTGTATGCTGAAAAGACTGTCCTTTCACCCGTTGAATCCTCCTGGTATACTTAAGAAATACTATTAACCATTCATATGCAAGGGTTTATTTTTGAGCTCTCTGTTCTGTTTCACTGGTCTAGGCATCTATCTTTATGCTAGTACAACAACTGTGTTGATTATTGTTTTGTAATGTTTTGAACTCAGGAAGTATGAAACCTTCAACAATGTTCATCTTCTCCAAGAAGTTGCCTTAACATTTAATGCATTAATTTAATTTTGTGTTAAGAGAGGGAGAAAATATGGAAGGTTTTTTTTTTCTTTTTCCAGAATATTTAATCAGATCAGTATCCTAGGGAACACATTTTAGGGAATATTGCTCTTTGACATAATTCTGATATTTTAAAAAATTCCGACTTATCTCCACCCACACACAATTTTCAAAATTCGCTGGGTTTTGATAACCTAAAATAATCATTCTTTTTAAAATAAAAAATGTAAATATTATAATAAAAAGTCAAATGCTTATAAACATTAGTAACAATTATAACATTAATAATTAATAGCATTATGATATAACAATGGCCTTGAAATAGTTTTAGACTTGCCTGAGAGGGACAGAAAATCCAATGATGATTTAAATAAGAAAGGAGTTTATTTCTTTCTTATGTCAAAATCCAAATGGTGGCCTAGAGCAGGCCGGCCTCCTTTCCCAAGATCACCTCATAGTATAACATGTATTGATGGTGGTAAGATAAAAAAACAGAATATTTGAAATGACATAAGAAGTAACATTATTTGAAAATTCACTTGATAATAAATAGCAAGATGATTCTATTACTCTGAAGCAACTCTTAAAAGTGGAAAACTAGTACTGTAGAGGAAATTGTTTAGAGGATGAAAAACTCACTTGCATTGTGGGTATATATATATATAAAATATGTATATGTATATTAAATACAAAGATCTCTCAATTTGAAATTTCACAATGAGATGGGTAAGACTGAAAATCCCATTGCATTTCAGTAAATTTAATAACTTGTGACTACATTGCATCTGATCCTTTGTGTTCTTTCAAAATACAGATCTGTCTAGCTATTTACACACATACACTTGCATGGCACTTTATGCTCTATAAGAGCAAAGTCCATCATTATTTCAGGAACAGGTGTGTCATTCTATATAAATTCCAAAAAGAGGACACACCCACTAGAATAGCAAAGCAATTTGCAGTTTCAAAATGACCACTCCTTCGACTGGTGGAGTAAATTAAACACTTTCACACCATGATATATTGCATATTACATATGAGATAACCCTCCAGGCTTATGCCTACTATTGATCATTACCTGCTATGCATTTATACATACACATACATTCACACACAAACACCCCTACCATGTTCTACCATTTTTATATTCGTCAATAGAATCTCTTTAAATTCAAGAATGTGATGCCTGATGAAAATCAATTCTTTCTAGTCCTATCTGTTCCTCTGAGCCTTGTTCCATAATTGCACTCCCTCAACTCTCAGGCTTCTGTTAGCCTTTTCATCTGTGTTGGCACTTCCATTTTCAATGATGCAATCCAAGTCTCTCCTATTTTAACAGTAAAATCACTTTCATTATCTATATCCTCTTCCTCCTATTTCCCCCTCGTTTTCCTTCACTTATCATACACATTTCTCCTAATACAAAACTGTTTTCTTCATCTCCATTCTCTTTCCAATCTGACTACAATGTTTGCCTTGAGACATACTAGTCTCTTTATTTCTAAACCCAGTGGGTATTTTTGAGTTATTCCAGTTATGCATCCTGCGGCATTTGATACAGTTGGCTATTTCCTCCTACTGAAACTATTTCTAGCTTGGTCATACTCTCATAGTCCTCCTGTTACTTCGTCATCATTTTTTGTTCAGTTCAGTTCAGTTCAGTCACTCAGTCATGTCTGACTCTTTGCGACCCCATGGACTGCAGCACGCCAGGCCTGTCCATCACCAACTCCCGGAGTTTACTCAAACTCGTGTCCATTGAGTTGGTGATGCCATCCAACCATCTCATCCTCCATCTCATCTCCTTCTCCTCCTGCCTTCAATCGTCCCAGCATCAGGGTCTTTTCAAATGAGGCAATTCTTCTTAGTCCCTTTCAAATAGTTCTTGTCAGAATTTCCCAGAGATTCAGCCTTAATGATGTCTCTTTCTCAGTTTAAATGCCGTCCCTGCTTTAAGTTCCCAACAAAACTGCAAACTCAAATGTCTAAAACAAATACATAATCTTTCTCTGAAATGCTCTTCCTCATGTTTCTCTGATAAGCATTAGAGATACCTTCACCCTCTCAGGTACCCATTCTAAATTTCTAATACTTTAATGTTTGGGTTCCTCCAAAATTTATATGCTGAAATCCTAACACCCAATATGATGGTATTAGCAGTGAAGTATTTGGGAGGTAATTCAGTTATGAGGATAGAGCCCTGATAAACAGGATCAGTGCACTTATAAGAAAAGACACACACATGAGATCTCTTTCTCTCTCTTTCTCTTTCTTCATCTTCCCTCATTCCCTCTTCTTTGCCATGTAGGGTACAACAAGAAGATATTCATCTGCAAACAAAGAAGAGTACCCTCACCATACACTGGATCTGCCAGCACCTTAATTTTGGACTTCCCAGTCTCAAGAGCTGTGAGAAGTAAAATTCTGTTACTTAAGCCACCCAGGCTGTGGTCTTCTGTTATAGCAGCCAAGAGAGAGTAGTAGTTAAAATATACTAAAACTATTTTATTTAAGATAAAATTATAGATAGAGTTTTATCCATTATACTTATTAAAAATTTTAAAATTCAAGTAAACCATAAGAATACATAAGAAACATTTTTCAAACATTCAAAGAAATGAAAACATTAATGGAAAATCAATCAGTACAACAAAATGTAGGAAAACAGAAATAAAACAACATAAAGATAAAATAAATCAATAAAAAATAAAGCCAAATATAGTAGTGAAAACTCCAAATGCTCCAAATATAAATGAATTCATTTTCCTTTTAAAAGATGGAGTAGTATGTAACCACTGAAATGGATGCTATAGATATTTAATAACATGGAGGAATTAGCCTGATAAAATAAGTGGAAAGAAAAACATATTACAAACAATATGTAGAACATTATCTCACTTGATTAAAGTTAAGTGTCTGTGTGTATACACATATGAAATATAATTTATCAGGAAAACATTGCATTATTAGTTTTATTTCTAGAGATTAAAATTTAAAATTTTGTTTCTTACTTTACTTTTATTGTAGACTTACTGTTTAACAATGACTATCTGTTATTTTATAAAGCTATTTTCATATTTTAAAGTAAATATATTTTAAAAATACAAAAGAAAAAATTCAATAATATGCTAGTTTTAAGAGACAATATAATGAAACAACCAAAATTGTTGGAAATAAAGGAATAAGCCAAACTGTTCAAGAAAATTTTAATATTTTAAAAAATAATACCAGTAGAACTTAATGCATAAAACATCAAAAGAATGGCAAGAAAGTGAACAATAAACAAAAGAAAATAGAAGAAAGAAATTAATGTGAAACAAACTCCAATTTATTAAAAAACAAAAACAAAGGGATTTTAAACAGTAAGTGATAAATGAAATGCAAACATTTAGTAATTCTCCCTAGAGAGAGAACAAAAATACTTTTTTTTTTTTGGCTGTGAGGCACATGAGGGATCTTATAGCTCCCCACCAGGTATTGAACCTAGGGACTCAGAAGTGAGAGTACAAAGTCCTAACTACTGGACTGTCTAAGAATTCCCCCAAAATATTCTTTAATGAACTCCATGAAAGAAGGAGCCCTGACTACCTTGGTAATGGTTGTGTACTGACACTGGACACAGTGCCTGGCACACAGTCAAAACTCATTATTAGCCAGGAATAAGAATAAATCCTAATTTGGAGATGATATAGGAAATAATAAACAGTATACAAGTCAAGTGAAAGTGAAAGTGAAGTCACTCAGTCGTGTCCGACTCTTAGCGACCCCATGCACTGGAGCCCACAAGGCTCCTCCATCCATGGGATTCTCCAGGCAAGAGCACCGGAGTTGGGTGCCATTGCAGATAACTATAAATTACTAAATGAAATGTACATAAAATTTACCAGAATCCACTGAATGGGAAAAAGAAAATCAGAAAAACAGAGAGAGAATAATATTTTTTTAGGTTGTTAAATACCTCTCAGAAAAGATGTCAGGCCCTGTTAGTTTTATGGGCAATTTCCATTAAAATATTGGGAGAAAAATTATCAAGGTATTCCAGAAGCTAGAATTGAAAGCTTTCCAACCCATATCACAAGTCTTATGTAATCTTCACAGAATTATTGTACACTACTACAAAATAGAAGACTGTATTTATGAATATGGATGCACAAATTCTAAAACCATGATTAGAAAATTAAATCCAGTGGCATATTAAAAGAAGAATACACCATGACTGTGTATATGAGTTTAATATGAGACATTCTATTAATGGTGTTCATTGCATTAATAGATTAAAGAAGAAAAAACATATATTCTTTAATAAATACTAGAAAGTACTTTTTATAAAATTCAAGTTGAAATTCTAAAAAAAAAGGCAAAAAAACAGAAAAGGGTACTGCTTTAACTATGTAAAAAAGGAATTACAAAATCAACAATAAAATTCACACTGAATCATAAGATATTAGAGGCACCCATCCTATTAGAAAGAGAAAGAAATAAAAAGATGTGTTCAACACTGTTCTCTAGTTAAGACAATAAAGAAAAATGAAATGAAGTATAATTGCTAGAAGAATATAATTTGAAATGTTTTTATCAGTACAGAAAAATAAGCATCAATGGGCTTAAACAATACATAAGTTATTGTCTTATATAAATGAGAAGTCCAGGAGAGGTGAGTATTGAAATAAGGCAAATTTTAACATCATTATCAAGGAAAGCTATGGGCCCGTTGATGAGACCTTCTTGATGAGGGTGGAAAAAGAGAGTGAAAAACCTGGCTTAAAACTTAACATTCAAAAAACTAAGATCATGGCATCCAGTCCCATCACTTCATGGCAAATAGATGGGGAAAAAGTGGAAACAGTGACAAATTTTATTTTCTTGGGCTCCAAAATCACTGTGGACATGACTGCAGTCACAAAATTAAAAGACACTTGCTCCTTGGAAGAAAAGTTATGACAAACCTGCATGCTTAGGCAGCGTATTAAAAAGCAGAGACATCACTTTGTGGTGATGTTGCAAAGATTCAGACACAACTTAGTGACTGAACAACAATGGACCCTGTTAAAAGGAGGAGATAGCTAGATTGTTAGATGGTGGGATAGCACCATCCTGCTTCAACCAGAGATAGGGCTATTAGGTTGAAGGGGCTCTGGGCTCTGTTCTATGCCCTCACTAATCATGGGAATCACCTCCCACTTCTAATACCCAAATAAACTCCTGCCTCTGTTGGGCTGTACATGCTAAATCAGTTCAGTCATGTCTGACTCTTTGCAATCCTATGGATTGTAGCCTTCCAGGCCCCTCTGTCCATGGGACTCTCCAGGCAAGAATACTGGACTCGGCTGCCATGCCCTCCTCCAGGGGATCTTCCTGACCCAGGGATAGAACCCACATCTCTTGGGTCTCCTGCATTGGCAGGCGGGTTCTTTACCACTAGTGCCACCTTCCTTTGGCCTACCTTCTAGCGTGTCAGTCCTTGAAGATGGGACAGCAAATTTTCAAAGCAGAAGTCTGACTTCGAATCATGATTCTGCTACATTCTGTCATTGTGACCTTGAACAAATTACTTAATAGAATTACATTTCTGTGTCTGTAGGTACACTATGAGTCTTCCTTTGTGGCTCAGCTGATAAAAGAATCTGCCTGCAATGCAGGAGACCCAGGTTTTATCCCTGGGTTAGGAAGATCCCCTGGAGAAGGGAAAGGCTATACACTATGAGATGTCAACCACACGAAACTCTGCACTATGCTTAGTCACTCAGTCATGTCTTACTGTCTGTGATCCCACGAACTGTAGCCTGCTAGGCTTCTCTGTGCATGGGATTTTCCAGGCAAGAATACTGGAATGGGTTGCCATGACCTACTCCAGGGGATGTTCCTAACTCAGGGATTGAACCCAGGTCTCCCACATTGAGGGGGATTCTTTACCATCTGAGCCATCAGAGAAGACCATACATAACTCGAATGGGCTATTATAAAGCACAAATAAACTATCACAGGCTTGGCATTTAGTAAAAACACCCACTGTGGGAAATATCATTCACCAGAATTCTGGGGCCTGGGATGCTACTTTACAGAAAGAATCATCTGAATGAAAGATAAGCTAAAATTTCTAAGTATCAGGTGTAGCAACTGATGATAGATCTGGATGTAGAAGATCTGCATACAAACAGCACAGAAAAATGGGAAATGGATAATGAAGGGGCCATTTGAATGAGAAAGGCTTTTGGAAGCAGCGATCAGAAATTCCAGGTTGAGAAGGACAGATACTGATTGCCTCCTGTGGGTTGTGATATGTTAAACCTCTGAATCTTCACTTTCAGGGAAAGCTATAGTAAAGATTCATGTTCCTCATCAAAGTTTCTGAAGTTAGATTGCAAATTATTTAAAATCAGACACAATTCTTTGGTTGAACTATGTCAGACCCTGGTTTTGGGGGGAGGGTTAAAGTAAGCTCTCATAGTTTAAAGTTACTGTAAATGTTATTTTATGCTAGTTTTCATGAATATACACACATATGTTCATGAAACTATACACATATGGGATTATATATATATACTTATTTATATCAATACTTGCAAATTCACCAAACTCTAGTAGAAAGCTCTTTCTTCCACGTTTGGACCTTTTCCTTCTTTGCTCTACCAGTTTTTCCTTCCTTTGCTCTACCAGCAAGCTGAGGCTTGCATTAGTACTTCTCTTTTTTCCCATTTAGTATTAACCTCTCTGGTAGCTCAGCTGGTAAAGAATCCACCTGTAAAGCAGAGACCCTGGATTGATTCTTGGGTCAGGAAGATCCACTAGAGAAGGGATGGGCTACCCACTCCTGTATTCTTGGGCTTCCCTAGTGGCTCAGCTGGTAAAGAATCCACCTGCAATGTGGGAGACCCAGGTTTTATCCCTGGGTTGGGAAGATCGCCTGGAGAAGGGAATGGCTATCCACTCCAGTATTCTGGCCTGGAGAATTCCATGGACTGTATAGTCCTTGGACCCAAATCTAATGACCTTTTTGGGTTATCTAAACTTGCAGCAGCAAAACTCTGACAAGAATAAGAAAAGAAAGCAGAAAGTGTCCACATTATAAAGTTATAAAATGCTAGTGTTGTGGAAAGTTATCAACACAGTAGGAGATAAAGGATTCTTTGGTGGCCAGGAAATCAAGGGCAAGAACTACAGGGCAGATGATGGGCAAGGCAAAGTGACATGTACATATTAAAGAAAATAAGCAAGAAATGAATGAGGCTATAATTCCACCCTGGGGGTTCTGGTGACAAACCACTCAGATTCTGACTTCATGGTAACATGTCACCGCCAGCACCCCTCAGTGGAATTATAGCCTTGCCATTGTGGGGTTGCTTGCCTGTTATTATGCTCAGAAGAGTTTAGAAAATATGCCCAGTGTTGCTGAAATGAGAAGTGGAGGCAGCCAGGCATAGCTTGCAATCAAGTTCTTCCTGAAAATATTCCAAGAGAGCTTTGATGGGCTGAAAAGTGGCTGCCACATGGTCTTGTTGGTAGGCTGTTTTTCAAAGAAGTTGATTTTCCATTGGATTTTTTCTATTCTTCACTAGCCCCACAGTTGTGATAGCCTCTAATTCCATACCACTAAGCCATGGGGCATTAATGGCCAACCTCATGGTAGTGGCAGCAACCCTGGAAACAAAGTAAACTAATAGCCTCATATGCAAAGTTCTTGTAAAATGCCCATCACAAAAGGGTCAGCTGCTTTGAAAGCTATTCCTTTTTGAATAGAGCAAAGTCAAGTGGATAATGGGAGGAGAGCAAGGAAATTAAGACTAAAACAGATATGAACCAATATGGAATCTTTTAGAAAGATTTTCTAAAGGTATGGAAATCCTGGATGTTTCCTTGCCCGTAATCACCTAAGAATGAGAATAGTTTAGCTATAATCATAGTTCTCCTTTTTATTTAATTTCAATGAGTGTTTATTTAAAGTAGTAAATTATGGTAGCTTCTAGGCATTATCCAGTTGAATGTGTAACCAAATAAATGTAAACTATCAGCAAGTGTAAAGATATAAAACCATATGCAATTCTTATCCAATTATTAATAAAACCTGAAAGTGTTAGTCATTCAGACATGTCTGACTCTTTGTAACCCCATGGACTGTAGCCCACCAGGCTCCTCTGTCCATGGAATTCACCAGGCAAGAATACTGGAGTGGATAGCCATTCCCTTCTTCAGGGGATCTTCCCGACACAGGGATCGAACCCAGGTTTCCTGCATTGCGGGTAGATTCTTTACCATCTGAGTCACTAGGGAAGCCCAGCAAAATCTGAATTGCTGTGTTCTTTCTCCTTGTTCCTCTACTCCTCTCAAACTGTTGGCATAGTGTTCCAAACATAACAGTTGCTTCAGAAGTGAAAGAACATTTAAATGAGTTTATTTATATAAGTGGATAGTGGATAGATGGGTGATCGATGGATGGATAGATGTTTCAAGTTTATAATCAAAATCTTCAACAGAATAGACTATAGATGCCCACTTCATAGTCAAAGTCTTGACACAGTTGCATCTCATATCCTCACCTGTGGCAGACTTTTTATAGATCATGGCATTCATTTTACTGACTACCCTGGAATCTTCAGAATAAAGATCTCCAATTATACAAGGGTGCCTAAAATAAATTCTAGAATTGCTAATATCTTTAACTAACATCTTGCCACCTATACAAGTCAAATTGCAGTAATCCAGTTTAGAAATAAGCTGGGTGGTAAGAATGAGCAGCTTTCATGATGAGGACACAGTTTCCTTCCCATATACAGAAGCCTTGTTGTGTTTTTTTTTTCCCCCCCAACTAAGGCTGTCTGTGGATACCTGAAAAATGACTCATGCAGAGTTCTCATAATGCAAAAACCCCTACTACTCTACCAAAACATAACTGACTATATCCTCTGAGGTTTCTAAATCCAGTCCTAACATAATTCTTTTTTTCTATTATTTGTGCCAGTTTAAGAGAGAGAGAGATGTTAAGGAAGAAATGAATGACTAAGGGTTGGATTAAGCAAGTGAAAGTGAAAGTCGCTCAGTGCTAGGAGTGGGTGGCCATTGCCTTCTCCAGGGGATCTTTCCAACCCAAGGATGGAACTCAGGCGTCCCTCATTGCAGGCCATTCTCAACCAGCTGAGCCACCAAGGAAGCCCAATTCTTTATGGATTAAGCAAAAAGAAGGCAAATTACTTGGTATCATTTGCAAAACAGAAAACAAGGTATTTCAATAAACTAAACAGCTTTTCAAGTTTTTTTTTTTTTTAATGTACAATGGATCATTCCAGAATAAACATTGTAAAAGGATTCAGTTAGTGTTTTTTAATATATATTTAGGTAACTTTTTGTGACACCTGTTTTCTAGTTTTTAAATTATGGTATAGAAGCACTTTAACTTTGTACTCATTGGTTGAATTTAAGAAATCAGCAAAACTGCATTCTTGGGCCCCTCTTTTCCCAGTAGAGTCAAGAGAGTTTAACCTTCAGAGCCAGATGCAAAACTTTAAAGCCCACTATACATCCTTCATTTATGATTTCTGTTGGCTTGATTCCTATTTCATACTTCAGGTTGCATTTTAAACAGAATATTTTTCTCACTTTATCCATGATTGCTTGTCATTGGAATGTAAGAAAGCTCTTGATTTTTTTTATTGGTAGCCTTACTCTCTTATGACAAAGGTTTTTCAGGTGATTCAGATTTTCTAAGTGGGTGATCATTTTACCTACAAATAATGTTTCACTTTTCCATTCCAGTAATTACACCACTTTCTTCCTCTTCTTGTCTTAATTGTATTGCCTAAGATATCCAATACTGTTTTGAAAAGTAGAGATCCTTTATCAGCTATGTGACCTTGGGCAAAGTACTTTAACCCATGTATGTCTCCATTTCCATATCTGTAAAATTGGGATACTATTATCATTAACTTAAGACAGGTGTTATAAATCATTAAGCTCTTAAAGACTGGAAGTGCTTACTCATATAGCACTGTGATTATTTTATCCATATCATAATGCACATTAGCAATTTCCAAGTAGTGATACAGTGTTCATAATTATCATTTTAATGGTATATAATATTCATTTTTATTAATATTTTTGTTTATTCAAAGTATTTGAAGTGTTCAGAGAATGTAATATACAAGGCATTCAAAATATGAGTGCTGTAATGCTAATGACCTTGCCTAATTGCTCTTTCAAATGACTTTCATAAAAAGTGAGTTGAAAAAAATAAACACATGTACATAAATAACTGAATCACTTTGTTGTACACCTGAAATTAACAGAATGTTGTTAATCAACTATGCTCCTATATAAAATAAATTTTTAAAAAATGGGTTAAAAGATTTAGGTAAAAATGGTCATTTTTGGGAAAAGTACCATAGTAATTTTCTATTTGGTGTGGAAATTAGTAATAAATTCTAACCATGGTCTATCCCAAAGCAATTTTTATAAACAATATAAAAGAGAATGTTAATATAATATGAATTTTGCAATAAAGACTTTTCACAATATATATTTGGTCCAATCTTCTTATTTTACAGATGGGTAAACAAGCAGAAAAATTCCTTAAAATTTGGTTATATCTGTGAATAAACTATCAAACATTTGATGACAATATTGTGTTTAGTTTGATCATAATACATCATTAATTTATTAATTAATAAGTATTTATTGAACATCCATGATGTAAAAGGGCTGCATATGCAAGAGTGAACAAAATGATCCAACAATCAGGAACAATACTCAAATGTTAGAAGCTAAAAAAAGCTCTAATAAAAAGCCTAGACCGTGTGGATGGAATATTGACCAACATCCACACACTAGAAAATCAGAAGTCAAAATAAGTGAGGCATTTACTTCGTACATACAGCCAGTAGTAACCCTTCCCTAAATATATACCTTGCCTATTTTACTAACATTGCCAAACCTATACCCTTTTCCAAGCTAGCTTCTACCCTGGATGACTGCAGCACCACTTACATGGACTTTCTGTCCCTCCACAGCATTCAGAATGATCTTTACCTCTACCCTCATTAGATGTATCATTGCCCTACTATCAGATGGCTCCCCCTATAGCATCAGGGATTTATGGAGACATGATAATGACCCCTAACCTTAGTATCTGAATGCAACCACCATTTATTTTTTATCTTGTGTCTATAGGTCAGTTGGTCAGTTCTACTTGATTCTTTGATGTGCCTGACAGCTGAAAGTTCAGTTAGGGACCTCTTTACTTGAGGTCTTCACTTGAGCTAGGATGGCTTCAGTTACTTATCAAGCAGGTGGTTGTCTGATGGCTGGACAATGATGTGACTAAGCCACTTGTCTGTCGGCCTGTGGGTCAGGCCAGGCTTGTTCTCAAGGTAGCACCAGGTGATTTAGGGGAGTAAACAGAAAAATGCAAAACCTCTTGAAGAATTAGTTTGGAACCAATATGCCATCATTTCCACCACATTCTATTGCCAAGAAAATCATGAAGTCAGACTAGAATCAAAGCATGAATAGACTCTGCCTCTGGGTGGAGGAAGGAAACGGCAACCCAATCAGGTATTCTTGGGAAATCCCATGGACAGAGGAGCCTGGTGGGCTACCATCCATGGGGTCGCAAAAGAGTTGGACACAATTTAGCAGCTAAACAATAACTGGGTGGGTGATGGTTTAGTTGCTAAGTTGTGTCCAGCTCCTGAAACCCTAGAGCCTATAGACCACCAGGCTCCTCTGTCCGTGGGATTTCCCAGGCATGAATACTGGAGTGGGTTGCCATTTCTTTCTTCAGCGAATCTTCTCAACCCAAGGATCGAACCTGGATCTCCTGCATTCCAGGCAGATTCTTTACCATCTGAGCTATCAGGGAAGTGGGAAAAGGTGCAGATTCATATTGGGAGGGGCATAAACACAAAAAAGTGAAGAATTAGGGACGTTTTGCTTCAATCTAC